>NW_011494955.1:7852680-7857002 GCF_000754665.1 Bison bison bison
GTGTTTGTAGTGATGCTTCCTAAGGCCCACTTGACTTCACATTCCAGGATGTCTGGCTCTAGGTGAGCGATCACACCATCGTGATTATCTGGGTCATGAGGAAATTTTTTGTACAGTTATTCTGTGTATTCTTGCCACCTCTTCTTAATATCTTCTGCTTCTGTTAGGTCCATACCATTTATGTCCTTTATTGAGCCCATCTTTGCATGAAATGTTCCCTTGGTATCTCTAATTTTCTTGAAGAGATCTCTAGTCTTTCCCATTCTATTGTTTTCCTCTATTTGCATTGATCACTGAGGAAGGCTTTCTTATCTCTCCTTGCTATTTTTTGGAACTCTGGATTCAAATTGGTATATCTTTCCTTTTCACTTCTTTTCTTTTCTCAGCTATTTTTAAAGCCTCTTCAGACAGCCATTTTGCTTTTTTGCACTTCTTTTTCTTGGGGATGGTCTTGATCCCTGTCTCCTGTACAATGTCATGAACCTACGTCCATAGTTCATCAGGCACTCTGTCTATCAGATCAGTCCCTTAAATCTATTTCTCACTTCCCCTGTGTAATCATAAGGGATTTGATTTAGGTCATACCTGAATGGTCTAGTGGTTTTCCCTACTTTCTTCAATTTAAGTCTGAATTTGGCAATAAGGAGTTCATGATCTGAGCCAGTCAGCTCCCAGTCTTGTTTTTGCTGACTGTATAGAGCTTCTCCATTTTTGTCTGCAAAGAATATAATCAATCTGCTTTTGGTATTGACCATCTGGTGATGTCCATGTGTATAACCTTCTCTTGTATTGTTGGAAGAGGGTATTTGCTATTACCACTGCGTTTTCTTGGCAAAACTCTATTAACCTTTGCCCTGCTTCATTCTGTACTCTAACGTCAAATTTGCCTGTTACTCCAGGTGTTTTTTGACTTCCTACTTTTGCATTCCAGCCCCCTGCAATGAAAAGGACATCTTTTTTGGGTGTTAGTTCTAAAAGGTCTTGTATGTCTTCATAGACCCGTTCAACTTTAGCTTCTTCAGTGTTACTGGTCAGGGTATAGACTTGCATTACCATGATATTGAATAGTTTGCCTTGGAAACGAACAGAAATCATTCTGTTGTTTTGAGATTGCATCCAAATACTGCGTTTTGGACTCTTGTTGACTATGATGGCTACTCCATTTCTTCTAAGGGATTCCTGCCCACAGTAGTGGATGTAATGGTCACCTGAGTTAAATTCACTCATTCCAGTCCATTTTAGTTCGCTGATTCCTAGAATGTCGATGTTCACTCTTGCCATCTCTTGTTTGACCACTTCCAATTTGCTTTGATTCATGGACCTGACATTCCAGGTTCCTATGCAATATTGCTCTTTACAGTATTGGACCTTGCTTCTACCACCTGTCGCATCCACAACTGGGTATTGTTTTTGCTTTGGCTCCGTCCCTTCATTCTTTCTGGAGTTACTTCTCCACTGATCTCCAGCGACATATTGGGCACCTACTGACCTGAGGAGTTCATCTTTCAGTGTCCTATCTTTTTGCCTTTTCATACTGTTCATGGGATTCTCAAGGTAAGAATACTGAAGCAGTTTGCCATTCCCTTCTCCAGTGGACCACACTTTGTCAGAACTCTCCACCATGACTCGACCATCTTGGGTGGCCCTACACGACATGGCTTAGTTTCATTGAGTTAGACAAGGCTGTGGGCCATGTGAACAGATTGGCTAGTTTTCTGTGATTGTATTTTCAGTCCGTCTGCCCTCTGATGTCTCCTCTCAGTGCTTACGGTCTTACTGGGGTTTCTCTTACCTTGGACGTGGGGTATCTCTTCACGGCTGCTCCAGCAAAGCACAGCCACTGTTCCTTACCTCGGACGTAGGGTACATTTCTATAAAATTATCCAAATGGCCAACAAGCACATGAAAAGATGCTCAGAGCCTTAGTCATTAGGAAAATGCAAATCAAAATCACAATGAAACACCACTTCATGGATTTCCCTGTCGGTCCAGTGGTTAAGATTTTGCTCTTCCATTTCAAGAGGTACAGGTTCAATCCCTGGTGAGGGAACTAAGATCCCACAAGACTCACAGTGTGCCCCCCAACTCATATGGCTATTAAAAAAGTGAGGGTGCGTCTCCAAAATGTGAGTGGTACTACTCCAAATTATGCAACATAGTGGGATTGTCTCCAGCCTCTTTTTCAGTTTTAATTTTCTCTATGACACTTATCACTACCTAACCTCCTATATAGTTTACTTATTTCTTTGGTTATTGTCTGCTCCTGCTCCCTAACTTGAATGCAAGTTTCATGAATTCAAGGAATGCTTGTTTTTTTTGTATTCCAGAATGAATGGCAGGTCCACGGATGGCATTCAATAAATGTTTGCTGAATGAGTGAATAAATAGAAAGAAACATTTACAAACATAGTTATTCATGATTAGAGCCATACTTTTTTAGTGAATAAAATGGAATCATACCACAGAAATTCCTCTGCATTTTTGTTTCCTTTTGGCAGCACTGAGCAGCACGTGGGATCCGTGACCAGAAATGGAATCTGATTTCCCTGTAGACGAAGCTCAGAGTCTTAACCACTGGCCCACCATGGAAGTCCCCCTCTACAACTTATGTTTGTCCTTTAACATGCCATTGGCATTTCTCTAGGTAAATGCAATAGCTCTAACATACTTTTTTATGAACTGCATATTATTTCACAGTCCTGGTATACAATAATTTGTTCAGCTATTCCCCTATTGACAGAATAATTTTTTCACCATTATAAACAATTTAGCAATAAGCCTTCTTATGTATGTATCATTGTGTGCTGGCAGTGTTTTTAATTCTCTAGGAAAGGATGTGTCCAAGCTTAATTTTAAAGGATATTGCCCTAATACTTCCCAAAGAGCATAACAGTCCCAACTCGCACAATCATCTGGTTCCGCTACATCAGCTATCTAGGTTTGCATTCATGGTATTTCACAATCTGGCCACAAGGTACCCTTCCAGTTTCATCTCCGACCTCTCTCTTATTTCTTTATTAGAATCTTCTGTCCCATGAAATAAACCCCTCAAAGATTTACACAATCATGAAGACACTATATTAGTGAAATAAACTGCATACAAGGACAAATATTATACAATTTCATTTATATAAGATACTGCTGCTGCTGCTGCTGCTGCTGCTAAGTCGCTTCAGTCGTGTCCGACTCTGTGCGACCTCAGAGACGGCAGCTCTCCAGGCTCCGCTGTCCCTGGGATTCTCCAGGCAAGAACACTGGAGTGGGTTGCCACTTCCTTCTCCAATGCATGAAAGTGAAAAGTGAAAGTGAAGTCACTCAGTCGTGTCCAACTCCTAGCGACCCCATGGACTGCAGCCTACCAGGCTCCTCCATCCATGGGATTTGCCAGGCAAGAGTACTGGAGTGGGGTGCCATTGCCTTCTCTGATATAAGATACTAGAATAATCAAATTCATAGAGACAGAAAGTAGAACAGTGGTTACCAAAGGCTGGGGTGGGAGAATGACAGAGAATGAAGAATCATTGTTTATGGCTAAGGAATTTCAGTTTGTGATAATAAAAATTCTGGAGATGGAGAGTGGTGATGGTTGTGTAACAGTATGAATATACTTAATGCCACTCAACTTGAACCATTTAAAAATGGTTAAGATGGCAAATTTTACATTATGAATAAAAATTTTATTATGAATAAAAATAAACTATTTTCATGTATTTTACAATTTAAAAATAATTAATTTATTTGGCTTCACTGGGTCTTAGCTGCTGCACTCAGGCGTCATTGCTCCATGGCATGTGAGATCTTACTTACCCAGCCAGAGATCAAACCCCTATCCCCTGCATTTGAAGGTAGATTCTTAACCACTGGACTGCCAAAGAAGTCCCCTATTTTAAAATTTAAAAAAGTAAAAAAAAATTTCTTACACGTCTTAGCCTCTATCCCTTAATTCACACTAAACCCTACTTATCACTCCATCAATGCATAAATGAATCAAGTCCTAACTCAACAGCTCCTTTTCTCCTGAACTCTCACCTGAAAACCTCACCCCCAAATCCTGAACACCTCACTGAAACTCTCCTGAAGACCTCAACCCCAAATCCCTAGGGATCACTTCCTTCTCAATATCTGTGCTCCTTCAGTTCAGTTCAGTTGCTCAGTTGTGTCCAACTCTTTTCGACCCCATGGACTGCAACACGCCAGGCCTTCCTGTCCATCACCAACTCCCAGAGCCTACTCAAACTCATGTCCATTGAGTCCATGATGCCATCCAACCATCTCATCCTCTGTCGTCCCCTTCTCCTCCTGCCTTCAATCTTTCCCAGCAT
>NW_011494955.1:7857131-7877934 GCF_000754665.1 Bison bison bison
CAGGTGCTCAGCTTTCTTTATAGTCCAACTCTCACATCCATACATGACTACTAGAAAAACCATAGTCTTGACTAGACGGACTTTTGTTGGCAAGGTAATGTCTCTGCTTTTTAATATGCTATCTAGGTTGTTCATAGCTTTCCTTCCAAGGAGTAAGCGTCTTTTAATTTCATGGCTGCAGTCACCATCTGCAGTGATTTTGGAGCCCAAAAATATAAAGTCAGTCACTGTTTCCACTGTTTCCCCATCTATTTGCCATGAAGTGATGGGATCAGATGCCATGGTCTTCGTTTTCTGAATGTTGAGCTTTAAGCCAACTTTTTCACTCTCTTCTTTCACTTTCATCAAGAGGCTCTTTAGTTTTTCTTCAATTTCTGCCATAAGGGTGGTTTCATCTGCATATCTGAGGTTATTGATATTTTTCCTGGCAATCTTGATTTCAGCTTGTGCTTCTTCCAGCAGCATTTAATTGTAAACTCCCCTTTGACCTTGCTTATTCAACCTTGTTTTTTGCATTTTCACAAATATTCATTCTATTCGGTAAACACGGAATATTTACCATTTGAAGACTAGATGCTAAGGAAACAAAATGAATGGGACAAACCACTGCCTTAGATGGCAAGTCTGGTGAGTAAGATTGATGTATTACAATATGGGGGCTTCCCTGGTGGCACAAATGGTAAAGAATCTCTCTGCAATGCCAAAGACCGAGGTTCAATCCTGAGTTGGGACAATCCCCTGAAGAAGGGAATGTCAACCCACTCCAGTTACTCTTGACTAGAGAACTGGTTCCATGGACAAAGTGGCCTGGCAGGCTACAGTCCATGGGTCGCAAAGAGTTGGACTCACTGAGCGACTAACATACACACACACACACACACACACACACACACACACACACGCATGCATTACAACATGACTATGACCAGAGCCAAGGATGGCGGCAAGGAGGAAGTGTCCAGCTTCACCTAGGAATATCATGCAAGGCTATGTGGGGAGAGGATGTTGATTTTGCCCTTTAAAAACATACAATAGCTTACTTTTCTCCTTTTAAAATAGCACCCACACATTTTAGGACACCTAGAAAACATGGAGCAATGGCACCCCACTCCAGTACTCTTGCCTGGAAAATCCCATGGACGGAGGAGCCTGGAAGGCTGCAGTCCATGGGGTCGCTGAGGGTCGGACAGGACTGAGTGACTTCACTTTCACTTTTTCATGCATTGGAGAAGGAAGTGGCAATCCACTCCAGTGTTCTTGCCTGGAGAATCCCAGGGATGGGGGAGCCTCGTAGGCTGCCATCTATGGGGTCACACAGAGTCGGACACGACTGAAGCGACTTAGCAGCAGCAGCATACATGATTTTATATGCATATATATAGACAGAGTGTGGGGGCGGGCAACATGCATTTTCCATTTGATTAGTTCTTAAAGGTTTTCCAGGTAAAGAGGAGAGGAAGCAGGAACAGCAATGACCACGAAGTTCTATGACCATAGAACTTTAACACTACGTTGGACCCTAAAAAGCTCTGGTCTGAGCCATTTTACAAAGTGGCAGCTATAGTCCAGAGATGATACAAGGACTTTATTAAGACAAAGTCACTGACGAGAACTAATGACTCGCATCCAGCCAGGTAGGTGTCTTCCCTCTGCAGCACAGTTACTCAAGAGGCTGGAGAGCTAAGAATCAGCCATTTTCTGCAACAATGTCTAACTGTTAAAATTTGTCAGTTACTCCACAAAGAAAGAGGAGTCAGCCACCTCCCACAAACCAACCACATCACATATTTTTCCTCTTGGTCCCTAGAGAACATCTGGCACTGGTATAGGCTACTTTAGGTAGGACTAGGCTACAAGAAAGGCTGTATCACAGGTCAGAGGAGTGGATCGTGGATAAGAACACGGTTTTAGAACCAGACCCCCTGTGCTCGAATGCACTGTTTAGTCACTCATTTGTGTCCATCTCTTTGCGACCCCATGAACTGTAGCCCACAAGGCTCCTCTGTCCATGGGATGTCCCAGGCAAGAATTCTGGAGTAGGTTTCCATTTCCTTCTCCAGGGGATCTTCCTGACCTAGGGATTGAACCCGTTACTCCTGCATTGCAGGCAGACTCTGTACCACTAAGCCATCAGGGAAGCCCCTGATCAAATGTATGGCTACCAATTAATAGTTCTATGGCCTTAAGTAAATTACTTAACTGCTCCGAGCTCCACTTCTCTCATCTGTAAAATGGGAGTAGTAACCATCTACTTTATACGTTTTTTTAAAAATATATTAAATAACATAGTTAAAGATGTAGATGTACCTGGTACATAGTCAGTAAATGTTAGTAATATCATTAAACTGCCAAGCCAAAGACTATCTTGTGATTTCAGGCACAACGCTAAATGTTTGAATGACTCCACATGGAAATAGATAAAGGCTAAACCTTTGCTTCTCCCAGATTTGGGGCTTGTCACCTGGGACATTACCAGAAAATCAGACACCTTCCTTCATAGCATATGTTAGCTCTGTAGTTTGTTTTGTATTGCTCTATACTTTTCTCTTGGAGAAGGAAATGGAAACCCACTCCAGTGTTCTTGCCTGGAGAATCCCAGGGACAGGGGAGCCTGGTGGGCTGCTGTCTATGCGGTCGCCCAGAGTCTGACATGACTGAAGCGACTTAACAGCAGCAGCATACTTTCCTCTTAGGCACTCTGATTCTGCTCTGAAATTTTTAGAAAAACTCCTGGGTTTGGATACTCTTTTTGGAGAGCTACTAAAGACATAACTGTTAGAGATGAATTTTAAAAAACCAAACCCACAAAAACCTTTGAGGGACAATATAAGGCAATAAGGGCTTCCCTGGTAGTTCAGATGGTAAAGAATTCGAGTATAATGCAGGAAACCCAGGTTCCATCCCTGGGCCAGGAAGATTCCTCAGAGAAGGGAATGGCTACTCACTCCAGTATTGTTGCCTGGAGAATTCCATAGACAAAGAAGCCTGGTGGGTTACAGCCCATGGGGTTGCAAATAGTTGGACTCAACTAGCGACTAACACACATATAAGGCAAATAAAAGTGTCCCTGACCTAAGAAACGTCAGGGACCAAGAAATTGAAGGGTGAGGAAAGCTAAACTTCATCAAAATCCCTCCCTATTGTGAAATCTCTGCATACAGTAAACTTCTCTTTTCTCATTTTGCAACGGCTTGTCCCTACTGGAAAACCGCATACCCTGTTCCCTACATCGTTCCTTATCCTGGACCCTTTATCCCCGTGTCCCTCAGTATCCAAAGCTCTCAAAGCCCGTTTCACGGCGGGCCAAAGAAAATCTGCTTTTAGAAAACTCACTAGCTTCTTGTCCTTCTCTGGATCAAGCAAAGTCTGGGACTCCACCTAGGGTAGATTGTTACTGTTAGCAATCAACCTCTAGCGGCCTTCTTTTATCAAAGTAACACGCTGGTCGTCTTGTGGCTTTACTTTATGACTGTGCAGACTTTGTGTATACTGAAGTGATCTGAGGGAATCTGAAGGAAGAGCTAGTAGTGATTGCCAAAGCAACCGTGGACATCGGGGACCCAATGGAGGCTCCGGAATGAAGATTCCGGTAGGATTACATCAAGACCTGCCAGTGTTAAGGGCCAAAGAGACACAGCGCCCCCTAAAGAGAGTGCGAATTAAAGTTACTAAATCCGGCCGACGATATCACGTGCCCTCCGCCAGGCCAATTGAAAATTAATAATCGCTTCCTCTGTTCCCCATGGAAACAACCCCGCCCCTCTGACCTTCCCGCTCCATTCAGCCGTGAGGTTTTGTTGTTTTATTGAATGTTTAAACTGACAATCAAATACCTGCGCCTTCTGGCTGGACACCTTGCTTCCGCTAGGCAAACTAGTACACTGATTGGCCAATAAAATAATAGATGACATTTGGGCGTCCAATAACCTTCATTCTAGGCGGGATCTAATGAGGGCGTAGGGCCAATCAGAGGCGGCGTTGCCTCTGTGGCTCCACGTCGGCACCAGCTGCGGGGCAAGATGGAGGCGCTGATCTTGGTAGGAGCTGGAGGGGCAGCCGAGATGCTGCAATGTCCAGGGGGGCCGGGAGTCGGGGTTCAGTCTGAGTGGGAGGGGGTAGAAAGGGGAGTTCCGGGTAATCCTCGGGGTCCGAACGTTTTGCAGGTCCCTGGAATAAGCCTGTGGCCTAGTGCCGGAGCTAAAGCCTCGGTTTAGAGTAGGAAGCTGTGCCGGGGATAGGGCAGAGTTGGTGGAAAGTTGAAGGGAGCACATGGAGTCCTTAGGACACATAGGATCATAAGCGTACTGCATTGGGGTCCTTCAGATTCTCTCTGATTATGCGCATTGTGGATGATACTGTGATTTGAGTTCCCCCAAATCTCCAAACTCGCCTCAAATTGTAAGAATAGAGTGCAGGTGTTTGTCATCACAAACAACTTGTCACAGTGCAACTCTCCGTTGATAATTCCCTGTCGTAGACCTTAAAACTATTTCTTCTTCGATTTCCTACTATGTAGATTTTGTCGTCATAAGGAATCAGTATTCCATTAGAGTTCTGGAATACCTGATAAGAGTTAGTGTTGGATTGTGGAATGTTTTTTCAGACTTCTTATTCTGTTCTCTTTTTTCCGGTTCATTTAAATTTTGGGAATTCTTACTGCTGTAGGATCTGGGATGCCAACTCTTCTCTGGTTATGTAAGAACTTTGGTGACTAAAGAGGCGTGTTACATCCCCTGTCCATATAATCCTTTTTGCTTGTTAAAAAATAAAATACTATTACCTCTTCTTTAGAACTGAGCATTTCTCTCAAAAGTGCCCCACCCGTTTCAAACGTGGGGTTGTTAACATATATATGTATGTGTAATGTATAGGAATTTAACTCCCAGCTTCTTCCTTAATTGAATAAACTCTATGTTCATTTTTTGCCTTTTTTACCCCCCTTCAGCTCTTCACATGTACACTTCCAAATCCTCATCGGGTTAGAGAGAGTAACAGGTTTCAATATCCCTCTTTCAAAATGGCAAATATAGGGATTCAGTTCAGTCGCTCAGTCGTGTCCGACTCTTTGCAACCCCATGAATCGCAGCACGCCAGGCCTCCCTGTCCATCACCAACTCCCAGAGTTTACCCAAACTCATGTCCATCGAGTCGGTGATGCCATCCAGCCATCTCATCCTCTGTCGTCCCCTTCTCCTGCCCTCAATCCCTCCCAGCATCAGGGTCTTTTCCAGTGAGTCAACTCTTCGCATGAGGTGGCCAAAGGATTGGAGTTTCAGCTTCAGCATCAGTCCTTCCAGTGAACACCCAGGACTGATCTCCTTTAGGATGGACTGGTTGGATCTCCTTGCAGTCCAAGGGACTCTCAAGAGTCTTCTCCAACACCACAGTTTAAAAGTATCAATTCTTCAGTGCTCAGCTTTCTTCACAGTCCAATTCTCACATCCATAAGTGACCACTGGAAAAACCAGTCTTAACTAGATGGACCTTTGTTGGCAAAGTAATGTCTCTGCTTTTGAATATGCTATCTAGGTTGGTCATAACTTTCCTTCCAAGGAGTAAGCGTCTTTTAATTTCATGGCTGCAGTCACCATCTGCAGTGATTTTGGAGCCCCCCAAAATAAAGTCTGACATGTTTCCACTGTTTCCCATCTATTTGCCATGAAGTGATGGGACCAGATGCCATGATCTTAGTTTTCTGAATGTTGAGCTTTAAGCCAACTTTTTCACTCTCCTGTTTCACTTTCATCAAGAGGCTTTTTAGTTCCTCTTCACTTTCTGGCCACCTCATGCGAAGAGTTGACTCATTGGAAAAGACTCTGATGCTTGGAGGGATTGGAGGCAGGAGGAGAAGGGGACGACAGAGGATGAGATGGCTGGATTTGGTCACCAGAGTTCTTAGAATATCATATTAGTAATTTCTTTCCTCTTTGTCTGTGCTTCCCAACATTTTTAAATGTGTGTGCTCTTTACTATTTTCAATATATTTTGGGCCCCCAATTAAGAACTTATGTATCTTTCTCACCATTCCAGCCCTTCTCAACTGGAGTTCCAGGGGAGAATTAAGCCCTGATGCCCTAAGACATCATTGTATGTAATGAATCAACTTCTCTATATACACAGTGTCACTAGTTTTAAATACTATCTTTGGGAGGAGTAAAAAAATAGTATTAAATAATTTTCAGTATTCAGTGTTTCAGATGTGGAACCCTGGTTGAGAATCAGGTGGTATTCCCTAAATTTTTCTCTTCTCACTACCCTCACATTCTGATCCACAAAATACAGCTCCATCTGATTCAGAATCACCCTTTCTCACTGTTCTTTTTATCTCATCCCTTTCTCTGTCTGCTCAGTGGCATCTTCTAATTCTTGGGTCACCATCTTCATTGTGAAAAGTATAAGGAATTCCCTGGACTTTTACCTGAGCTTCCTACTGAGCTAAAGTGTTGATTGTATCTGGGTGAAAGTGAAAGTATTAGTCACTCAGTTGTGTCTGACTTTTTGTGACCCCGTGGACTGTATCCTGCCAAGCTCCTCTGTCCATGGAATTCTCCAGGCAAGAATACTGGAGTGGGTTGCCATGCCCTTCTCTAGGGGATTTTCCTGACCCAAGGATTGAACCTAGGTCTCTTGCATTGCAGGCAGATTCTTTACCGTTTGAGCTACCAGTATTTAACAAACTGCTTCTTAGAGAAGGCAGACCTCTTCTAAAGTTCTTTTAGGCTACTTCCTCTCACATGTTTGTTTCCTGGTTTGACTGGCCCTCTGGGAAAATCTGATCAAAGTGTATTCAATCCTCACCTTTACAAGACACATAGCCATAGGATACTAAGGAGAAGGGTAAGTAAAGTGGGGGGAGGTGTCAAAAAGAACCATCATTTGAAATTTGATCTGATTATGGAAATTTCTAAATACCAATTGTTGTTGTTGTCTAGTCGCTAAGTTGTGTCCAACTCTGTGACCCCTTGGACTGCAGCACACCAGGCTTCACTGTCCTTCACTATCTCCTGGAGTTTGCTCAAACTCAGGTCCATTGGCTTAAAACTCAACATTCAAAAAACGAAGGTTGTGGCATCTAGTCCCGTCACTTCATGGCAAATAGATAGGGAAACAATGGAAACAGTGACAGACTTTGTTTTCTTGGGCTCCAAAATCACTGCAGATGGTGACCGCAGCCATGAAATTAAAAGAAGCTTACCCCTTGGAAGAAAAGCTATGAAAACCCTAGACAGTGTATTAAAAAGCAGAGACATTACTTTGCCGACAAAGGTCTATATAGTCAAAGCTATGGTTTCTCCAGGAGTCACATACAGATGTGAGAGCTGGACAGTAAAAAAGGCTGAGTGCCAAAGAATTGATGCCTTTGAACTGTGGTGCTGGAGAAGACTCTTGAGAGTCCCTTGGAGAGCAAGGAGATTAAACCAGACAATTCTAAAAGATATCAACCCTGAATATTCACTGAAAGGACTGATGCTGAAGCTGAAGCTCTAGTACTTTGGCCACCTGATATGAAGAGCCAACTCATTGGAAAGACCCTGATGCTGGGAAAGATTGAAGGCAGGAGGCAAAGGGGACGACAGTAGATGAGATGGTTGGATGGCATTACCGACTCAATAGACAAGAGCTTGAGCAAACTCTGGAAGATAGTGAAGGACACACAAGTCTAGCATGCTACAGTCCGTGGGACTGCAAAGAGTTGGAGACGACTGAGGGACTGAACAGCAACGACAACAGGTCCATTGAGTCAGTGATGCTAATACGTTCCCTTCATTTATGTACTTTACAATGGGTCACGTTTCTTTCTTGAATTAAGTGGTCCGTTCCTACCTTTCAAGCACATTTGTCTAATCTTTCTCAGGTTCTTTTCTACGGAAAGAGACCCTTTCATCTTCCATTCCTAGTGCTTGATATTAATGCTCCTGGCCTGGACACACCTTCCTCTTTCCTGCTCTTTTCTGTTGGTTCTCTGTTGTGAATGGAGAGGTATCTCTGCAGGTCACCATTCTCCATTAATAACCTCTGGAATCTTAAAGATAATGACGTATCCCCTTCCTCCTTCCCTCTTTTACCCTTTTTTTCATCAAAACTGAATTACTCTAGCAGTCCAGATCTTTAAATCTTCCTCATAGGTTTCATTTTTCTTAGTCCTCTCTGGATTCACTTTCTTAGAGCTTTTCCAGTGCTTTATGGACTAGACTTCTTAATTCTATTCTTTCTCTCCCCTTTGTAAATTTCTATCCTAAAACAATGACCAGATCCTGAATTCTAAGCCTCATTCAGTAATCAGGGAATCCAGAGTGCACACAGGAGTATGCGTATATATTGGAGGAAGAAACTATGCAGAACACATCAATGACTTTTAAAGGCTGATATTGCTCTATGGCCTTCGCTTCCTGAATCATCTTAATGGGGCTTTTGTTAAATTCTTTTGGCACTAACAGTAGAGGTACTTGGCCTAAATGCCCCCTTCCCCTGCTCTGGGCAAAGGTATCAATTACATTAAGCCCCCAAAGCACTCCCATCTCATTTCTGGCAGTCCCCTGTGCCCCTCTCCCAGCTGCGTCCTTGCCGGTGCCTGGCTGGTCCATTTCGTTAGGAGAAGCAATCTCCTCATTCCTGCACTGTGGAGATATATTTCTCAGCTAGGGCGTGAGCAGTGCCAGCACTGCCCCCGGTGAGGTCCCTGGCAGCCATAAAAATTTTTATTGTGATTATGTTGGTGTCGGGGTGTCCATCTGGGTTATTGCACACCTAGTTTAATTGATTGAAGTTTAATTTATTGACACTTCAAATTAAATGATCAGAATAAACTGTGCTGTTACTCTGGCCGGCTTGTTTTAATGGTTGATTGCTGGAAGCAGACCTCGGCTTGAACTAAAACCCCCAAAGAGCAATTGACGCTGCTTCTAACTCTCCCCATGTCTTGCCCTCCAAGAAGACCTCGTTATAGATTTCCGACGTATTTATATATATTTTTTCCCTCTCCTTCACAGTGGTGGGAAAGAGTTGGTCCCTGGCAAGGTATAAATTATATCAGAGGTCTAGGGGAGCTGTCACATGGTCAAAGGAGGAGGAGGGGGCCTCCATGTGAAGAAAGCCAGACCCCTGAGAAGCCAGGTCTTCCTTGGGAGGATGAATGCAATTATCCAGATATTTGAGGGAACCTAGTGGCAGATTTAGGGTCTCTTTTTCAGCTAGATACTTGCTACTGTTTTCTTGCTTTACTCCGTCAACGTGACTTGGTTAGAGTCAGGATACTGACAAGAAAACTGAGAAGCAAATAAAGGATGGAACAGGGATAAAGAATCAGTGCCTACCTACCCACTTATGATAGAGTAATTAGGAAGATGGAAGGCAGCGTGCCCATGGACAGCTTTGATGAAGATGGATTGGGAGGTTGAGTCCATGCACATGTTGAGATACCCGTACTGGCCAGAGCCTCATATCTCCCTCTGCTGATTCTACACAGTTTATGCTTTCTCTCAGATCAGATTATTAGAGGAGTTCTGTTCTTAGACTCCCAAGCCTATCACCTTTTCTGATGTTTGACCACCCCCATCTCTTCAGGAAGTCTTTGCTGTTGTGTAATCTAAGTCTTACATGCTGCAGATGAAACCTTGGTCTCCTTACTTGGCTTTTAAAATTTCCCACTATTAAAGTAGGTATCCCCATCCACAGCCATTTGGCCTGGATAATTCTGTCTACCAATTTTCTCTAGCTTCTTTTATTTGTGTAGATTTTAGAGGGAGGCTGAAACTAGGGGAGAAGATAGCAGTTCTGTCTCAGGGTTGATTTGGGGGAGCAAGTAGCTTGAAAGATGAACACAGAGGCTGTCAGTTCAGTCTTTCAGAGACTAGCTTTTTGTTTTCAGGAGCACACGAGTGGGGGGAATAAATCACGATACAAATCATGACTAAGGACTCATCAGAAATAGATCTAGCCCCATTTGAGTTTTCCCTTTGCTATGTGATATTTAAATGAGGGCTCTTGGATTATCCAACGGGGCAAGCAGGAAGTTCTAATGTTGCTCTCAGGGTTCAGATATTTCACACCTGGGGAGTACTCTGTTTCTGCTTGTCAGTTCATCTCTTCATAGCAGTACTCCTCGCTTTGACTCTCATTTTTGTAATTCTTCCATTTCCAGAATAGCTGAAGAATTAGGGACTGTGTAACCTCTGTGCAAAAAATTCTCTGGCAGATGGGCTTTCAGAATTTTAAGAAAGGACCTGAAACTGCATTCCTGAAGAGTTTGGGATCTGATTATCTTTGTCCTGCCTGTCTCAGAGCTGCTGGATTTACTCACTGAAAGCTGGAGGGGTGTGGTGCTGACCTTAGCTCCCCCTGCTGGCTGTGTTAGTTTTCTCAATCATTTATTTATGAAGGCCACACACATGTTCATTGAAGTCATTATTCGGTGCCCGGTAGAGGCGAGGGGCTGGTTTACAAAAGTATCACTCATTTATCCTTTTTTTCTCCCCTCTCCACACCATTTTTCTGTCTGCAGAGAGAATCTCATGTAATTCTAAATCTAGGTCTATGAACTCCTTGAACTCATAAAAATTTGTGAATGTGTGTTTTCCTGGTCACAAGGTCCATGGATTTCATCAGGTTATCGAAACATTTTTTCTTGTAGTGGCAGACTTCCGGTGACCATGGTTTTCTGTTTTGTTTCTGTGTCAGATCCGAAGAGTCTTTCCGGGTGGCTCTTCCTACCATCAGTTCTTCCTTCCTGACACTTGGGTTCACTTTCCTCTTAATAACCAACATTTGGTCTCATGTCGGCTGGGGAATGTTCTGTGGTACCTGTGGCTCCTCTTCTTTCCTGAGCTGTGTTGTCTGAATCTAAGTAAACCCTTGGGTAGGATGTGAAAATGGTTTTTCTCTGGCTAAAACCTTTAGCTAGTTCTTCTCATCTGAAGTCCCTAGGCTTGTGGCTGGCAAACTGGAGCCTTCAAACCTACAGGAGCTTTTCATTTTAGAAATTGGCACAGAATCAGGGAGCAAAATACCTGCTCAGCCATGTGGAGCTGGAGTGGTATCTAGAAATTTCTCCTAGTTTTTTTATAGCCTTGGTTTTACTTTATAAAATAGATTTAAGGAAAGAGCATCTTGTTTCTAGTTGATTGAGACCTATTTTCAAGCCAGGGCACTACTTTCTGGCATGGCCATAAAGATTTCTTTATAAGTAGAGAATGAAGAACTTTCTAGAAATCTCAACCAGATTTTTTACTTATGTCCTTTCAGCTTTGTGGATCTCATCCTCTAACTCCGCAAAGTCTTCTTGGCTCCCTCCCTTCTGCCTTCTCCCCCCGCCCCCACCAAAGATCAAATAAAATAGTCATAATCCCCAAATATCCTGTGCCTGCTCCAAACACTACCCTGGTCCTCTTCTGGTGGCATATCACAATCTTATCCCAGAGTATCCTTTTACTGTACATTGTGAACAGACTTAATTCCATGCTTTTTCAGGGCCCATTTCTTATAGTTTGACTTAAAAGACACACGGATAAGAGCTTTTCTCCAGTGCTGCCTTTTGAATATTTTTGCTAATAATTATAGTTCTGAGGAGGCTGCAGGTCACCTGAAGACCCACAGGGGGCAGCACTAGGAGTGACTCTTCCCTTTTAGTCCTCTGTGTGCTGGGGTAGGGGGTACCATGTTGTTTTTCACCAAGCTTCAGAAGCCTCTGATTGAGATCAAAGACTTGTTTGTAGCAGTCTCGCTTGTTCAGTGTTGTTTCAGCTCTCCTGAGGAGTACAGTCTAGTTTTCTTGATAATAAAAAGGGACATGAAAATCTGAGCCACCCAACCTCCCACAGACCAATCTGCCTGTATATCATTTCCAGTCACTGTTAGCATTTGAGGTGAAGTTCTGTTATACACTCAGGCTGTGGCTCTCTGAAAGTCAGTGCATCACAGAACTTTGTCTCGAAAGCTTTCTAGCAGCTACCCATTTGGGAGTGGGAGGGAAGAACAGGCCTTTAAAAATCCTTTGAATGTGTCCCTAAGCATGTAGGGTCTTTCTCAATAATCAGCATTTAATGTGTTAACAAGGTCAGGCCTAGTCCATTGTCCAGGAATGCTGCTTCTCAGTAGCTGGGAGTTGTTTATAAACTTGCCCTTTGCAAAAAACTTAAAATGAAATTACATTATCAGTAATGGCTTCTGGGCCCTTTAAACAGCCTGGTTTTATGATATGAGAGGAACTTCAGGCCCTCCCCTGCCCACCCCCTCCCCACCCACACACACACAGTCCTGAGAGGGAAAGGCACCAGGCTGAAGTGGAACCAGCTGTAGTCAGGAGGTGGCAGGAGAAGTAAAGGAGAAGCTGCCGGGCTGGCTGTAGCCGAGTGGAGAACTAAAGCAGCGTGGAAGCTCTGGCCAAGTTCTCGGCTTTATTTAGAGTGGTCATTCCTTTGGAAGTTTGAAATGACCAGCCTTTTCTCTAGTGCCTTCTTAGCCCTTTCAGACTTACAGTCACATCTGGTCTTCTCCTTCCCCTGCCTTTGCCCTGTCTTTTATCCTTCCCAGGAAGACTCATGTTTCTATTTTGGGGGTTTCCTTGATGGCGCCTTCTAGGAAGCCAGTGAAAAGAGCCGGGAGCAGGACCCAGGCATCTGTCCCCTCTTTGCCAGTTGTTTTAGGCACTCTCTTTCCCTGTTGGCCACAGAGGATTGTCTGGCTCTCCGACTTGGCTGGTGGCCGTAACCGTTTTCCTCTGCTTTGGGATCCCGTTCTTTCTAGAGATGCCAGACCCTGCGGCTGCAAGCACGAGTTACCTGTGCCAGATCAATGCCCGTTTAAGCCATTGGGAAGCTCTCTAAGGTTGCAGATAGCCTGAACAGAGCCAAGGATTTCCAGGGAAGAGGCTGTGGGGAAAATGATTTCTTCTGAATTCCCTTCCGGATGGACTTCTTTTCCTTCATTAAGGAAAGAATCCCTGAGTGTCTCCCTGTTGGTGAATCAAGGATCCAGGTTTCTACAGAATTGAGCCTGCTTATGGGAAGATCATTCTGTGGGGAATTAGGAGTTGGGAAAGCTGCTGTATTTGTGACCTTTTAGATGAGACTCTAGAGGACTTCCTTCTTCTAGACAGAGTCCCTCAGTTTGAGAGAGTATTCCAGAAAGTAATGTGTATAGCATGGGCATTTCTAAGGAGTGTTCGTCAGAGGAGGATGAATTGGTAGTAATGTCACCCAAAAGGGCCACACCAGAAAATCTACCTGTATGAGGAAGCCTAATTATAAGAGAAATCCCCTAGATGCTTATTGCATCAATAAATTTTTACCTTACTCTCAAACTTCATTTATTCTCATAATCATTCAATAAATATTGAGAATTTAGTACGTGTATTATTCTGGACACTTGTAATAAATCAGTGAATGAAACAAAATTTTCTGTCCTCAAGAATCCAAGTGGGGGAAAGCTTACATTCTTCATCATTCTGTTCTCAAAATACTGGGTTCCCTTTCCTCTCCTTCTTAACTCCTTGAGCTCAGGTTGGTTCTTTGCTTGGAACCATAAACCGCCTGGCGCCTCATAGGATAGTTTACCTTGGTAGAAGCTACAGATCCTTGGCAGCGATTCTTTCCTCCTCACCTTTGGGTGTTTGTTAAATGTATGCTTGGAGAATAGAGAATATGTTTGGCCCTGTGAGAGCTGTGGGTTTCCTAAGTAGGATCAGGAAATGGAGGTAGCAAAGCATCAGCCTTGTCTCATAGCACAGGGGAAGAATATGTATGGTAAGTAACATTGATTGTCAAGGACTCTGAGCCTGCAAACACTTTCATACATGTACCGCTATCTCCCTTCCCTTCTTCTCCTTTCGTGTTAGTTGGTTCCCTGGAAGTTGCAGAAGTGGAGGAGCTTTTACAAAGTGACATGCTTTGAGTTTGAGTGTAACCATTAAGGCTGAAATTCTTGATTTCTTTCTTTCTTTTTTTTTTTTTGTGGCCGTGCCGTGTGGCATGCAGAATCTTAGTTTCCCAACCCGGGACAAACCCATGCCCTCTACAGTGGAAGCATGGAGTCTTAACCACTGGGCCACCAGGGAAGTCCCTCATTTCTTTATGAGAGCCAGTTTCCTCAAAGGTTGATTCTTGGTGGTGAAGGACCACTCCTCTCCTGCTCCTTATCTGCAGGTTTCACAGTGTTTCTTAGATGGAGCCTCTTCTTACTGCTTCTTAACAACCCCAAATTCAGATTGGTTTTTGTTTTGGCAAGTTAAGTGGTGGTGGTAAGGGTATAGTAGAGGAGTTGGGATCCTCGGAGAAGTCTTAGAAGATGGATGTCTCCCTGGGCTGCATTCAGAACTGTTGTGTCTGTGTGTGAGTGTGTACGTGTGCGCATGCCTGCTCCTTCCCCTCTGCTCAGTGAGTGGGTGGTTTAGGGAGGGCTTGCTTTATGCCTCTGCATCGCCACTGCAGCAACTTCCAAGTACACTAGGGCATTCAACCCTGTTTTCCTATAGCCCCGTGCAGTGCTTATTAATTAATCTGGTCACATTCCATACCCACCTGTGCATAGGAGACCAGGGAGGAGGGAGAGTAATTTGGAAAATAACTATAGCATAATATTTGGAAATAACAGCATGACCTACTTTGATTAAGCCCTCTGTGAGTCTGGCTCATAGAAATTGTTTCTCTGGCGCTGCTCTGGGTCCTTTGTTGAAAAGTCCCCTCCCTCAATTCAGTTCATTTGTTGCTCAGTCATTCTCAGTGGGAAATGTCAAAGTCTAACCAGGTTGGGATAGGGGACATACAGAGGCATCTCTGTAACCCATTGCAGCCCCAGTAGGATTAAGAGAAGGTATCTGGTTTGTGAGTGGTGGCAAGAGCCTTCAGGACTGAAGCTATGTTCATATCTCTTCAGGAACCCTCCCTGTATACCGTCAAAGCCATCCTGATTCTGGACAATGATGGAGATCGACTTTTTGCCAAGGTGAGATTCCCTTTCAGATTAGTTGAGAAGCAAGACAGAGTTTTGGATCTTGGGACTGGCCCCATTCACTCCTATTCATCCACAAATAATTTTGAGAATTCTTCTATCTGACTACTCCAGATAAAACATAAACTGCTCCTGTCTGTTAGTTGCCCTGCTTCCCTACCTGCCCATCCTTAGACTTTGTCATCAACATCAGAAGAGAGAAAAGCTTTGGAGCTTGGTTTCTGAACAAAGAAGTGTATGGATGTAAGAAGCAGCCTGCTTCTTACAAAGGCCCATCACCCCTGTCCCTTTCCCTTCTACCCCATCATCCTGCCTGAGTTTTTCCAGGGAATTCTCGTGCAGTTCCACGGTTCCAGCCCTACATCCACAGTCACTACCAAGCTTGCTACTTCCTGACTTTCCCGGTCCGATGTTTCTAACTTTGAATCCATTGAAAGAGAAGAGGAAGGACACCCCTCTCCTCTCCCTCCATATTCTCCCCCTCCTAGAGAAATTTTTTCTGTCCCTGGTGTATTAACTCCGGGCAAGCATCGCATAAATCAATCAGCAGGTAGAGATTAGTTTAGAATTCACCAGCTGTTCCTCCCTGTAATTGGATGTAACTATGCAGGACACCTTTTGAAACAGTTATCCAGTTACTAAATGCCAGACCTGTCATAGGTCTTCAGCTGACTGCGACGGATTAGCCCCTAAAGAGCAGAGCGATTTAGCAGCCTGTGTCTCCGCCCCCGTGCCAGGGAGAGCTTGGGAGTGGGCTCCATGGTGTGCTAGCTTGCCTCCCGCTTCTTTGAGTTTGCTGGAAAGGAAGCTAAAATACCAGAGAGCCGAGAGCCTAGGCAGAGCTTGTCCTTCTACAGAGGAGGGTATTGCAGCCCTTCCCAATTCCTCAGCCTTGCTCAGTGAGTGAGGGCTGGTGCCTTCTGTGTTCTCTAGCAGTGCTCCCTGACCTGGGGTGGCGCCTGGGATGGCCTCAGGGCTGCTGCCCTGGCGTACAGATGGGGCAGAGCCTCCTCACAGGGCTTCTAGGCCTTTTGCCCTTCCAACCTGGGAACCATGAGGTAGGGTGGCTTAGAGCAGGGTCCTTAAAAAATTTGTTTTCTATCCGATTACTCACTGCCCATTCCCTACCTCTGTGGTTCTCCCTTCTTCCTGTCAGTATTTCTCTTCACCCCATCCCTTGAAGGGGAGCAATCCAAGACCCAGGGCAAAACAGTCACTAATCATCCTGGGCTTCCAGCTCTAACAGCCCAACCCGTCTCCTTCCCTCTGACCAGTACTATGACGACACCTACCCCAGTGTCAAGGAGCAAAAGGCCTTTGAGAAGAACATTTTCAACAAGACCCATCGGACTGACAGTAGGTCGTTTTCCTTTCCCTACTCCCCGTGGTGGGTGGCCGGGGGGAGCCACAGCGGGAAGCGGGCAGCAATGGGACTGTGGAGGAAGGATGAAATGACTCTGCCTCCTTTTTCTCTTTTTTTCCTCCTCCCCTCATATAATAAACTCTTCAGAAATGTAATGGGGAGGTGAGTGTACCTCACGCGGGAATACCGCGCTAGAAGGTTGGCTGTTAGCTACCTGTCTAGTCCCTGGATTTATGAGCCTCACTTGACAAATTTAACTGCAGCTCTGCTTATTGTACCGCATCCATTAGGGCAGGTAAATGGAAGTCTGTAAAGGTGACCGCTCTGCATTTTCACCTCCGAAGGATCGACTAGTATCCTGTCTCATATACAAGGAGGGAAATAAGGGTAGTAGGGGCGGGGAGCAGTTAGAGAAGGAGATGCTTAGACTCCCCCATTTATACTTGCCTTCTTCTGCTATCACCTGAAAATAAAAAGCAGGTCAACTTTGGTCTTTGTGGGGGTCATTAAGACCCACCTTCTCTCAGCCCCACATAGCTGAATACTAATTCATGGTAACTCCCTCTACCCTACTTGCAAGTCTCAGACCACCTACTGTTTCCACCTTTGTTCCCCCCACCCATCCCCACAGGTGAAATTGCCCTCTTGGAAGGCCTGACAGTGGTATACAAAAGCAGTATCGATCTCTATTTCTATGTGATCGGCAGCTCCTATGAAAATGAGGTGAGAATCCCCACACTCTGCCATCTCTGCTCTCACCTCCTGAACCGCTGGCAGGCCCTTGTGACTGGTTCTGGGCCCAAGGACTGCCGTGTGCCTTTGGCTTCTGACTGGCTAATGAAGTTGTCCGAGATCCATGTCAGCCTCACAAACATGGCCGAGCAACTAAATCAACCTGGAACGCAAGCTTTCCCAGCTTTCTCTCTGTGTCCGCCTAGGACACACCGTCTATTTTTGATAACACACTAACATACATTATCAATGGCCTTCCCTGCCTAGTGTTTTTAAGATGGATTTCTGAGTTGTGATCAGGGTTCACCTGTGAATGAGCCACACCTGACTGAGTTTGGGCCAATTAGGCAATATTCCGGGTCATATTGAAGCCATATATTCTGAGTGGCTCTTTGAAGACTGGGTATAGCCCTAACCTCTTCCCATATGTAGGAAAAACTATTTACCTCAGGTCACAACTTTTAAGGAGAGTAGATAAGTAAAAATAAGCCCCCACATAATTTGAGGCAAAAGTCACAGTTTGAGAAAACCAGTTCTTACTGAATTCTTATCACTGTAAGTGCTTTGTAGAATGCATTGTTATTTAAACCTTGTAGCACCTCTGTGAGTTTTGGGCACTAGTGCCCTCGTTTTATAGATGATTAAACTAAACCTTGAGGAACTGTATGAAATTACTTACATTTGACCACTGTTGGACTACATATGTGGCTGTTTCATGTGGTTCAACCTGATAACTTTCCCAGGGTCACACATCTAGAAATGCTTCAGCGAGGATTCACGTCCAGATCTGTCTGACTCCAAAGTCCGTGCTGTCTGCACAACTGACTTAAGCTATTGCTTGGTTAATGATTTTTCTAAGACATAGGGTAACACATATACAGTTGGGAAATACACGCAGAAGACTGACAGGAAAGTTGTTTGAACAGTCTGGTCAAAGAGAGACCTCAAATTACAAGATCATGAAGCAGAATTTATTTTTGTCTTCTTCCTGTTTTACTCTCACTTCCACCATATGCTGCTGGTCTTTTGTGAAAGCCTGTGTCTTTTGATCCTTAATGAGTTAGAGGGTTTTGTTTTCAGGTAGCAGCTTTCGGGGCCTTGAACTTTATCCTTCTGCTTCTTCTGTCTCCAAATAGCTGATGCTCATGACTGTTCTGAACTGCCTCTTCGACTCATTGAGCCAGATGCTGAGGTGAGCAGGCCATTCTTGACATCTGTTTGGGAGAGAAAGTTGCTCTTCTTCGGGCCCAGGGATTTGTGGGGGCTCAACAGAGGCTGCAAGGAGTTGATTTACCTTGAGAAATTGGGCTTATTATTTCAGAGTAATTTACACTGATGGGGAGGACTGGATGGGGGAGTGTGTTACTCCTGTGGAATAATTCTCCTGAGAGAAAGGATTGGGAGGGAGCAGAATCTTTGCCCCTGTGTCTGCTGTCACATCCTGCTGTGGCTCTGTCGGAGCTCCAAGCACCTCACAGTGTTCTCCTGGGCTTCATTCTTTACATTCAAGATAGAGAAAGGGAAGTGTCCCGGATACGACATCAGCACCTCGGGAATGGAGGCACCACTCCTAATTTTTCATATGCGGCCCTTAGTTGTTCCTTCTATAGAACAGGAAGAATGTGCCTTTTACCCTCTCCTCCCCATCTACCTCCCCGCCATCCTCTACTCCCCACGTAGATGGGCCGTAGAAGAGATATAAGATACTTTTCCTGAAAACATCCAGGGCTCCCCAGTGAGCCCAGTACAGACATCCATCCAGACGGAGCAGAACAGCAGGCGCTCTCAGCCCCACAAAATCAGCAGGGTGAATGGCTCAGATTTCCTCAGGAAGGGGATGATTTATTTCTCAGCCAGGTGAATGAATAGGCTTCATTTCAGTGATCTAGTGAAAGAGTCAAACTGACGGATGTGACTGGCCATGTTCACCAACCACCGGATCTGAGGCTGGTGGATGCTGGGCCCTGGCGGTTCCCAGCCCCCTAGTTGGGCTTCTTTTCAAGGCCTGAGCAGAGCTGGGGAAGGAGGCCAGGGGAGGGGAGGGAGCAAGGAGAGTCTTAGAAGGCTTGTCAGAGCTTGAGTGCAAATAGAGTTTGCACTCAGCCCCTCCTCACCTCCTGCCACCTCCAAATTGAGTGTTAGCTCTGTGGATTTCCTTTTTTCCACACACTGATGTCAGTGTTCATGAGCAATGTTGTAAGCAGCATCATAGCAGATAGGAAAGAAAGCATAGCTCTGGAAATCAGCCCTCGAATAGGCAGAAATTGACTGTATGTATATTTTGAATCTCTTTCTTGGCATTCCTGATCCTTACTCGGCAAAGAAGTGTAGGAAGGGTGTTAGGATGGGTTAGCCAGAAAGTTCTTATTCACTTCTTTGTGTGCTTAGTGGAGACATAGATTGGTCTAGCTGAGGCTCCCACAACTCAGACCATGTCCTAGGATCCTTTTCACACCCAGGCTGGGTTTTCTCTTCTCTTGGGGACTCAGGAAAAATGTAGAAAAGCGAGCTCTGCTGGAGAACATGGAGGGGCTCTTCTTGGCTGTGGATGAAATCGTAGATGGAGGGTGAGTTCTCTGCCCTCCCCGGGCCTCCCTGGATCTGGGGTGATGGGTGGGGCCACTGCCCCTGTCCTGAGGCAAGGGGGCTGTGTGACCAGAGTTCCCCCACAGTAAGTTGGTCCTTCAGGACAGAGTGAACAGTGGTCTTTTCTATGTCTCTTCAGGGTGATCCTAGAGAGCGATCCCCAGCAAGTGGTACACCGGGTGGCATTAAGGGTAAGTAGGACTGTTTGTTCCCCACAGCCCCCATCCACTCATCCGCCAGGACCAAACCTCCTCAATGATCTAAAGGGCTGGGGCTGGTAGAATACATGTAACTGTCTCCTTCCCTTTCAAATTGTCCTTATCTCAAGGACGGGAAGCAGAAGGAAGGTGTTTCTGTCCCTTACCTGATACCTAGCATCTCATATAGTCTGCACAGAGTGGACATTTAATACATACTTTTAAAATCAAAGATGAAATAAAGGGAACTTGAATATTGATGGTTCTAAAATGATAAAGGACTTTGAGGTTGGCTGCTTCTTCCTGGGGGAGTGAATCCAATCATCTGAGGCAGAGGCTTGTCTTCCTTGTCTTTTAAAGTCTCAGGAAACTGAGGACAGCACCTCTCCATCAGGAAGTACTTATTTGCAGGAACCTCTGTCCTCTTTGGTGCCAGTGGTACCAGAAAGAGGCTTCTGAGTTAATCATAGAAAGCCTCAAGTCATCGAGGTGCAGAGAGAGCCCACCAGCAAATTGTAGGGCTACAGGGAGGCCTGAGCAAAGCCAGTCTCCCCACTCACAGAATGTCCCGGCTCTGACCTCCAGAGTGAAGGCTGACAGTGCTGGGTAATGGGAAATCTTCTCCCTTAACTGTCGTGGGCTCCATTTGCATAGTTTAATCTTCTCCTTTAACATATGTCTCTGTGTGGCAAGAGAGAAGGTCCCCCCACCCCCCCAACCGACTCCCTCCTTTCCCTTCTCAGGCTGCTGTTGCAGCAGTTTATTTCTCAAATTAACATGCTGTCGTTACCCATCAGGCCTTGCGGGATCCATTAAACTACCCCAGGCTCCCCCTCATCCTCTCCCTAGCGATATTGATATTCAGGGAAGGTCTTCTCTGACTAGGGAATCAGGTCTCCCACCCCCAAGTTGAGAATCAGATAACCTGCTGATTACCTGGAATGGAATAAATCTTAAGAAGTCCTCCTGCCTTAAAAGAGAA
>NW_011494955.1:7878034-7896195 GCF_000754665.1 Bison bison bison
TCCCTTTTTTTTTTTTTTTTTTTTTTGCTCACAGTCCCTCTGGCCAAGTAAAATTGTGGCTAGCCAAGTAAAATTGTAGCTGCACTAACTAGTCCCTAGGAGGGACTGAGAAGGTTAGGGCATGTGCCCGTCACTTCAGTTTAAAGGACTACCTCTTCCTTCCTCACTGCCCAACCTCAGTCAGGTCTCACTCCAGCTTTTTTCCACGCTGAACGCTTGTCTCTCTGTGCTGTAGGGAGAAGATGTACCCCTTACGGAGCAGACCGTGTCTCAGGTATGACTTTCTTCTTTCCTCCTCTCCAGAGGGACCGGGTCACTAAAGAGGCCAGCGTAGCATTCCACCCCAGCCCACCAGGCCTGAACTCAGCAGACTAGAGACTGAAGACACATCTTCTTTGGCTCCCACTTAATCCCGAGAACTGGGGCTCATGGCTCATACAGCCCAGTGCTTCCTACCCATCCCAACTCCCATCCCACTTTTCCTATGAGCAGTGGCTGTCAGCCTTGCTCTGCACCCTTCAAACCCTCCCTGCCTGATGCCTCATTCAGTGATTTATTCCCCAGCAGAGGCTTGCCTTAAGCAGATGGTCTGTGTGCATGCACACACACACTCTTTCTTTCTCTTATTATTCAAATGAGGGCTAAGCTGGCAATGCATACTCTAGAATATGCATGCAGGTTTTGCAGATCCATCTTGCTACTTTGCAGATAGATTGTCTACCTGATGGGGGCGAGGGGGAGGGGCAGGGAGGGATTCTGTTTTCTACCCACTTGGAATTCTCACCAAGAAGTCCATCTGGATGTGGCAACCCCCCTCCTTTTAACATGTATCCAGTAACCCCCAGTTTTTTCTTTCCTCCCAGGTATACCTCTTCTCTCTTCATCCCCCCAGTGGACTTGAATTTTTTTGGAATTTCCCAAACTGACAGTCCTCTAGGGCCTTAGAGAGCTTCTTCCCATCCCTCTACCCTTGGGGATTTTCTATTTGCCAATCTTCTAAGGACAGGGAAGGCAAGTGAGGGGAAGGAGAGCCCCATCCCCACCCCCACCCTGCCCCTCAGCAAGCCCCTCAATGCCGCCCTTGTCCCTGCAGGTGCTACAGTCAGCCAAAGAACAGATCAAGTGGTCCCTCCTTCGGTGAAGACCCCACTGTTCCTGGCTCCTCACCCCCTCAAAAAATCCACGTCGGCTGTGACTTGTCATGCAGTCCCCCAAATGATGCTCTCAGGGTCATCTCGGGGATCACAGGGATCCTTAAATCTCCATCCCGTCTGTTGTTGCCTCCTCATTCCCACCCCAAACCCATATGCACTTCCCGTTCCTTCTCCCTGCTTTTGGCAGTTCTGGGAGTCCATCAGGCTCTCAGTGGATTTGGGCATGGGCAGGGGCAGCACCCTCTTCCTTTCTCCCCTGGATTAGGCTCCCCTGTATTTTCTCCTCCATTTCTGTGCCCTTTGCTGCAGCTACGCTTCAAAGCAGGAGAAAGAATGTGCTGAGTGTTTTCCTCCCTTTGCCTCTATCCGAACACATATGTCCAGCAAGGGGAGGGAAAGGGAATTCTTTTCTATAGAATGAGTGAGGGTGGGGAGAGGCATATCAGGTCTCTGCCGCAGCCCGGCTGGGCTTGGTATTTTCTCCCATTTCTTCTTACTGCCCAGGTCTCCAGCCTTGGGAAAAAAGACTGGGAACAACTCATAGGCAGGGGACAGCGTGGAAGAAGCAGTGATTTAAATTTTATTGGAGAGGGCCTATAAAATTCTTTATTTCAAACACAGCTGAGTTTTTTTTTACCCCGATCCTGGCTTGTAACTTCAAGACTGCTGTGGTCTGTGAGTGTCCGTTGTGGGAGGGTCTGTCTTTTGGGCCAGTACCTTAACTCTCCACCTTCACTACCCGTGGGATCTCCGCCTGGCTTGTTCTCTCTGTGCCCTGGAGCAAAGCCAGTCCCTGAACTAAAACTCCATTCTAGTCTTGGGAAGGAGAGTTTCTGCTCAGAACAGGGACAGGGTGGAATTTATGACTTGGGCCTCTGGGCTCTCTCAGCCCCTTCTCTCCCCCACATGCATTTCACTCCTCTGCCTTGGGTCTGCAGTCTCTGTCTTCTGCTTAACCCTGTCCTCTCTCTGCCTCAGCCTTACATCCAGGCAGTAGGCCTGGGCGCCTCCCCTCCCTCGGTCACTGAGAGAGGTGCCTTTTTTCAGAAAACCCTGGGGATTTGGATTCCCCCAGGAAGACAGAGGAAGGAACAGCCACTGTTTCGTCTCATCTCTCCCCCGACCCAGAACTTTCCACAAAAAACGTCTCAAGAAATCTTCCTGAGACTTTGAGTTCTGCCCCACCGACTAACTGCCAATTCTCCAAGAGTGTGGGCGGATAACTGGGCATCCATCCGTGAGGGGGCATTTCTGTGTAAGAGATACGTGGAGTCAGGATGGTAGCCACCTTCATATACTGCTCTGTGCAAAGAGGAATAAAACATTTCTTTTTCCAAACTGCCTTTGTGTGATGTTTGTGTTCCCCTTCCTCTCTTTTTGGCAGCTGCTCCTGTTCCTCTAAACGCCACCCCCCCTTGCTCCCCATCTTATAATATTTCTTCCTTCCTACCTCAGAGACTCCCCAGCATTCTGCGCCCCCATCCCTAATTTACGGGGCTGTTTGCCTCCTTGGCATCTCTCGGTCCACTCTCCTGGAAATTGGCGCCAGGGGTGGGGTGGGGATGGTATTTTCTCAGTGGGAGTCCCAGGGAATGGAGTGCTCCCCCCGCCACCCCCAAAGCCAGCTGCCTGCTCCCGCCTCAGCCATTAGTAACCCGGAGACGCGCACCTGCGTGGGGGCTCGCCTGCAGCCCCGGCTCCCTTCCTGCACCTCCCTCTCCCGCTCCGAAATGGCGCTGAGCGGGTTATTTATCGGAGCCAGCACTGCTCCAGAAGGTCAGGACGGTGGTGTAAATAACCTCTCCTCGCCATTTCCCCATCCCTCCAGAGCCTGCTCCCCACCCCCTCCTCCACCTTTATTCGCACAAATGAATGTGGCTGGGCTGGCGCAGAGCCTGGCCCTGCATCTTAATGGGGCGGTGAGCTCACAAGATGGATTTAGCTGGGGGTTTTATGGTTGCCTCGGCGACAGGAGAATGCTTTGGTTTTCTTTCCCCCTTCCTCTGCAGGATTTGAAGGGGGGGTGGAGTGTGGGGAGCCCTTCTCTGCACTGCAATTTTAAGGGTCTCTGCAGTCACCTCTACTGCTCATGAGATGGGCCTGTAACTTCAGGATTAGGCAACAGAGACAGGAAAGGTTGAGGGAAGGAAGGTAACCAGAGGGAGAAGCCTCTCCAGCATCAATGATGCCTGAAACATAGAGGTGTCGTCTTGCCTGCTCTTCGAGAATCTAGCAATTCAGCTCAGCCACTGTGGGACCCCAGGGCCCGGGGTCCCCCTCAGCAAAGAGGGAAGAAAAAAATGCTTGGGTATAGCACTCTGCAATCCTGCACTGAGAGTTGGGGTACAGGGGGCTGGATTAAGGCTAGGGATTTTTGTCTTGCCCATCTAAGCTGGGGGGAAAGCAGTGTTCAGGCATTAAAGTTACCACCCTAATCCTCCGGGCTTCCCTTGTGGCTCAGCTGGTAAAGAGCCCACCTGCAATGTGGGAGACCTGGGTTTGATCCCTGGGTTGGTAAGGTCCCCTGGAGAAGGGAAGGGCTATCCACTCTAGTATTCTGGCCTGGAGAATTGTCTCTGGGGTTGCAAAGAGCCTGGAGAATTGTCCGTGGGGTCCCAAAGAGTTGGACACAACTGAGCGACTTTCACCCTAAACCTCCTACTCATCACCCAACATGGACCCTGCTGGAGTTGGGGGCTGCCAGACACGACTGAATATGCATGAGATCAGCAATGGTGTGGAGAGTACTGTTCTATCCAGTTCTCAAACTTGGAATTCTCTGAGCTTGTTTTCCCAGCCTGGCCTGCTGTGAACTTTTCCTGCCTTCTGTTTTGCACTAGGAATGGAACTCTGGTGCCCTGGCCTACACAGTCCTCTGGCCAACAATGCTTTTTCAGGACAATGAGCAAGCCCTCCCCCAACACTGACTGAAGCAGAGACTGAGGAGTAGGGTCTGATTCTCTCCTTCCCTTGGTCTTTCTCTGTCTGATTCTGGGCCTCTGTCTCTGTTTGTGAGCCTTTCCCTCTTCCCCAGGGGATCCTGGGAACCCCTCCTCCCTCCTGTCTCCCCCTCCTCCCCTTTGGCTGGGAAAGTGACTAGAGCCTGAATAGTGCCAGACACCTGCCTGCCAGATGTGGCGATTCCCTATTCTTCTCTCCCTCCTCCCCAAATGTCTATCCTTTCCCCACCCCACTGAGCTCAGGCAGAGGGAGCCCCCCTACAGGGTGATTTAGTGCTGCAGCCCCTCTTCCTCAGTGCCCCCTCCAGTTCCTAGCTCTCCCCCTGGTGCCCATGCTCCCACTTTTTTCCAACTGGTACAGCCTCCTCCTGCTCCCAACCCCGGGGTGCTGGCTTCAGCTTCAGCTGGTAAGCTTCAGCTCCTGGACTGGAGAATGAATGGGTGGGGCAGAGGTGACTGGCCTCTTTTTCACCCATGGGAGAGTACATCAGCTTGGCTGAGGACAGTGGCAGCCAGAGCTGATGTCATTCTCACTGGTGAGGTGGGGAGGGGAGGAGGGGGTGAGCGGGGAGAGAACTAGCACTCCAAGACTTACTGCAGAGGTCTGTGAGACCTCCCCAGGTAGGCAGGAGAGCTCAGAATTGTGGCTGCCTGGTAGATATCACATCACGTCTCCGGCTGGGTCTCCAGATCTTGTCTGGATCTGTGTCTCAATATGACTCAGTAAATGCCCTTCAGCTCCTCCCCTTCAGACTTATCCAAAACACACTTAAAGGGAACCCTTAGTCCTTACCCTTCTCTCTTCAGTGTTTGCCCTTCAGTATCTTTTTTCTATTAATCTCTCTTCCCTCCCATTTCACCCTCTTCAATTTGTTGAATTTCCCTCCCAGTCACCTGGCCTCTCCCAACTCCATCCATCCCATATCACAACACAATATGATCCCAGACCTCCTACCAAAGCAGAGACTCATACAAAGTCACTCATTTCTCCTTTCCATCCCTCTTTGCAATCTGACAGTCCCCCTGGGCCAGACAGAGAGCTCTGAGGTGGGGGTTGGGTAAAGGATGGCTGAGTTGAAGAACAGCAGAGGCAGGACAGGCAGATGAAGGGTCCAAGGAAGTAGGAGAGGTGGAAGGAATGGGACAGAAAGATGGAAAGAGAAAAAGACTGCGACACAAAGAGAGTTGAGGGTTAGCAGCAAGCCAGCATAGCAAAGTGCATAAGAGAAACCCACACAAAGAGAGCAAAGCTGGGAGCAGGGGGAATGGAAAGATGGAGACAGGAAAGTCATAGCAAGAGAAGGCAGCTAGGGAGGGGCCAGGCAAGGAGCAGCCTGGCCCTCCTGGGCCCCCTCACACTGCTGGGCCATAAATCTTGTGTATGCGTGCATGTGTGTCTGTCTGTCCGTCTGTGTGCCTGAGTGCAGGGCACAGGCGTAGAGGGGTGTCTGGTGAGGGTAGAGATGATCCCCACAATATTATTCTCCTATTTCTTTCAGCTGCCTCCTTCCTTGAGGCACCCCATACCTATACACCCCTCAACCAGTATTCCTGATGCTCCAGGAGCCATCCCCAAGGTATTTCCAGGATTCCAAGGAATCCAGGCTTTTTCACTTGGAATGCAGGCCTGCTGGAATGTGCAGTTAGGATCTGTAGCATCAAGAGGCCCCATCACCTCACTGCCCACCCCCATGCCTGCTCACCAGCTGCTCCTGTCCATCTTCTCCTCCCACTCTCCTTGTATCTCTCCCTCCTCCACACTGACCCCTCCCCCAGCCCCTGACCCCCAGCCGCCTGGGGCCTGGGTTGGAGGGGAGACAAAGACAGGATTTATTACCGGGATAGAGAAGCAGCCAGAGACCAGGGCTGAGGGCAATGGCTGACCTCCCTGGATGGGAGGGAGTGCTTGGCCAGATGCTGGAAGGTGGAAAGCCTGGGTTCTAGTGGCTCCTGCTCACAACTCTCGCCCCCTCACCCTTTCCCCTACTCAAACCTTGCTTTCTCCTTTGTTCTTGAAGATTGAGGAAAGAGAGGATGGCCTCAGGTGATTTTAGGACCTTGAAGAACAACCTGGGAGAAGAGAAGACGGGAGATGGATGTCTTATGGATACTGGGGAGGATCTGGAAACCAGGCAGCAATCAGGTTCCTATTATTTCCTGGACTAGAAAGGAGTTCAGGTTTAGTAATGCAACAGATGAAATGAGATGGAGACGTATCCCCCAATCTAGAGGGACTTCTCCAGAACAGGCCCTGATTGCCAGCAAAGAGGGAATAAAGGTGACTGTAGATCTTGAAAGATGGAAGATACCATCTCACCTGAAATCAAAGGAAGAAATAATATTCCCCAAGAGTAACTAGCTCCTGATGGCTCAGATAGTAAAGAATCTGCCTGCAAAGCAGGAGACCTGGGTTCAGTCTCTGGGTCTGGAAGATCCCCTGGAGAAGGGAATGGCAACCCACTCCAGTATTCTTGCCAGGAGAATTCTATGGACGAGCCTGGTGGGCTATAGTCTAAAGAGTCAGAGTCGGACACGACTGAGCAATTAACACTTGCTAGCTCCAGTCCCTTTGAGAAGACCTGCCTCCCTGAGATCCCCCACTGCCTACTGAGAGGATGGGGAGCAGCTGGACCCTGCCTTTACAGTAAATAGACTATTGGCCCGAAATTGTCTCTACTCAGCAGGCAGGGTGTGTGCTCAAGGAGAGGGAATGGTGTGATCCAGGAGTTTCCGAGAAACTAGACCATATATCTTTCAGTGGACAGCTCCTGCAGCTTCCCTAGCCGCCCTTGGAGCCCCACTAGCCCTCCAGAATCTCAGCATGTCAGAGGCCTCCAAAAACCCAACTCTGAAGCTGCACCACTTCCAACTCCTGGTTCCCCCTCCCTGACATCCTGCTTTCTGCCTTCACCCCACTGTTTCAGGAGAAGGATGCTCGGATGAATTACCTCCAAGTGAAAAAGGGATGGAGGGAAGAGAAACCAAAGCAACTGGGAGCTTCTTGTCTGTCTACCAGTCTCTCAACACAGCCCCACCAAACCATTCCTACCCAGGGGCTGATGAAGGAGACCATCTCGTGGTTTCTTTTTAAATTCTGCAAGCTGAAACCATCCTCTTAATTCTCAATGGAAAGCCCAAATTTGGAAATTTCAGTGGGAAAGGCTCATGGGTTGGGAGCAGAGACTGGGAAAGGCCTCAAGAATGGCGGGGCAGGGGTGGGTGGGTGGGAGGATTTGCACAGGGTAAGGAAAAAAATAGGAAAAGGGAGAAGTGAGCATCTCCAGCATCTCGTTTCTCCTGGCTCCCCCTTCCCCCAATTGAGAAGGCAGATTTACAGCCCTGGTTTGGGGAAGGGGGGTAAGCATAAGGAAGACAGATCTGCAGTTCTGCCCTCTGAGTGTCTGGGTACTTAGCTTTAACTCCCCCATTAGCATCAATCCCCATCTTGCTGCCCATCCGTCTTCTGACATCAGCTCCTTCCCCTCTCTGTAGCCCAGGCTTTCTGACCCTAAGTGGCTCTTAAAGGGCCAGTCTAGACCTTTCTCTCCCTCCCTTCTCCCACTCCAGGCAGCACAGTCTGGGGGGGCGTGTGTGTGTTTATGTGCAGCCATCCTTGCTGAGGCCAGAGTGGATGGGAGGCCCACTGTGCACATGTGGAGGGAGGGGGCAGCTCTTCCCTAGCTCCCTCTGCTCTCTTTAGGTTCCTCTATATCAGGGACCCCCATCTTTGTTCACTACCTCCCCAAGCCCAGAGAAAGCCCTCCAGTTGAGCTGAGAGTCACAGACATGGCTCCTAAAGCTGAGGGCTGGAGAAGTCATGTAGATCCACAGGGAAGATCCTCTCTCCCTCTCTCATTTCCTGGAGGCCCAGGGCAAGGGGTATCCTGAATTACTGGCTGTTTTTAATTCTCAGCCAGCAGCGGGGGTGGATAGGCTGAGACTCCTAGGAGATGCCCTGAGCCCCACATTCCTGGCCTCCTTTCCCAGGGACCCAGGCTGTGGTGGTGGTGGTGGGGTGGCATTTCAAATCTTCCTCTCTCTGTGAGGGAAATGACAAGCCAGAGAAATCTGCCTCCACATTTACTGGCTCCTCTTTTTTATTCCTCAGCAACTGAGTTTAGGGGGTAACAGGGGAAACTGGCTTCTCCCCATTTCTCTCCATCTTCTACAGAAAATGCTGTAACTGCACTCCAGCGGCTATAAGAATGCCAGGATGATTGGAAAGTTCCTCCCCCATCAGCCTTCAATCCTTTCTGCTGCAAAGCTCTGCAGTCCTCTGAGGGGCTTTCCAGGATAGTCAAAGCCCCTTCCTGATATCTGAAACCCACTCCCCACCTCACTCAGTGTTCCCTTCTCTGGCTCAGGATGAGAGAGAACTGGTAGATGGGGGGGGGCTTGGGAAAGTGGCCACTCTAAAAATAGGAGCCCCCAGCTGCACCCCCCACCAACGGCCCCTTATTTATCACCTTCCAAACCTCACTCTCAAAGAAGCATAAATATTCCTAATTCCTGAAGGCCAGCCCTGAACTCATAAATTTAACTGGGGAGGTGGGCAAGGGGAGGAGTGAGGTGTGGGGAAGGGGAGCCTACTGCAGCCTTGAGGAAACCGAACATCTCCTGGGGGCGGTGTCTGACTTATCCCCAGGCTGACGCCTGTGGGTCTTCGTTGAGAGGAGGAGTTGCGGCTCTCAATATTTCCTCTAGGAATTAGCCTTTTCTCACTCCCCGCCCCGAAATAAAAACCAAACTTAGTTCTGTCTTCTCGATTAGTTCTCCATCCCTCTTTCCTTGCTATTACCTTCTAGTTCTTTCCTGCGCCCCTCTTGCCTCTCTGCTGCGCTTTTCTCTACGCCTTTGCTCCTCCAAGTCTCTCCCTTTTCAGAACCATTGTCTGAAGAGGAAATTTTCATCTCTTGTTCTGTCTGGATAGTGAGGTTTGAAGAGAAAATTTTCATCTCTTGTTCTGTCTGGATAGTGAGGTTTGAAGAGAAAAGTCCCCCTCTGTGCCCCCATCTCCCCGCTTCTGCCCATTAGCTCCCTCAAACGCGCCCTTTTCAGTCTTCTCACACCCTCCCTTTCTCTCCTTCGGCCTTCCTTTCTCCTCAGTCTTCCTTTTCCTCTGTCACTCACTTCGTCTCCTCAGTTTCCCCTTCAGCTCAGGATTCTCTCTCCCTCTCCAAACTCCTTTTCTCTCCCTACTGTACCCCATCCTACCCAGCGGATTCCTCAGGTCCTATTTACCCCTTCAGACCCCCTCATCTGCTTCAGTTACTACCACCACCACACCCCATTTTCCTCTCCCAATGGATGAAAGAGGAGGAGAAAGCTTGAGGAATAGGTATAGGGAATGCGGTTCCAGGAGGGGAGGGAGAGCAAGGAGAGAAAAAGCAGGGGAGAGGGAGACGGAAGCGGTACAGAGGGGAGGGGCGTCCTCACTCCCCAAGCAGCGCCCCCCTCTCCCCGCCGCCACTGAGCCATAAATCAGAGCTAAGGCGGTTTGGCCAATGGTAGAGTGACTCGTAAATCGGCCTGTCAAGATCAGCCAATGAGAGGCGGCGTTAAATCAAGTCCTGTCAGCGCTTGGCCAATGAAAGGCCCTGGGCTGACCATAAATCTGCCTGTAAGAGACAGAGAAAGAGAGAGAGTGTGCGTACGAGCGAGAGCTGCAGGGGCTGGGGATAGGGGAGGGGGCGGGGGAGAGCGGGCGGGGGAGAGCGGGCGGGGTGCAGGCGCGAGAGAAAGAGCTGCGGAGAAAAAAGGGCGATAACGGAGGTACAAGCGCTGAAGACAGCGTAGAGGAGAGACGGACAGATGGAGAGAGACAAAGAGAAGCCTTGAGAGATAGCGTCAGAAAGTCAGCGATAGAGCTGGGGCTCCGGCGGGAGACTGACAGAGATAAAGAAAAAAGAGAGACCGACACTGACACCCTCAGGAGGGCCCCCGTGAAACAGTTCCCCAAGACAAATGCATACACTTGCCCGAGATACGCGTGAGCTCCGCACCACGAGGGACCTCGTGCGTGGACACGCGCGCCGTGCACACACGCAAGAGAGAGAACGAGCCTGAGGCATAATCTTCCTTCTCTTTTCCGCTCACTCAGCGCCTATGGAGATTAGGGGTGGGGTATATGTGTGGGGCTGTTGAGGGTGAGAGAGGAGGGGGTTACTTTCTCGCTATGATGTGTCCCGTTTGGTCTCAGACTCTAGGGTTTCCCGTGTCCTCTTGAGTCATTTTTTCCAGTGACTGAGGATTGGGAAGTCCCTCATGAGGTCTAACTTCAATCCTTATTGCTGCTCATTTCTACTTGCCAAAGCTTTTGAATCGCCTTCAAAGAATGAAAAGTGGAGCCTTTTACAACCCCTGCAGAGAACTCTCAACTTTGAGAATCTTAGAAGGTCTGAGCAGGAAGGATTTTTAGGGGTCATCTGATCACTTGATTCTAGTTATAGAAAAGTTTCGGTCTTACTGTGGTTAGACATGTAGACTGGTACTAAAGTCAGACTTTCAGTTCTCAAATCATGATCATATCACTTACTAACCCTTAGACTTTAGACAAATGGCTTGCCCTATTTGTGCATTATTTATTTATTTTTTAAGCAAAAGATTATAATAGTTATGCTCAGATGCTCAGTCGTGTCCAACTCTTTGTGACTCCCGTGGACTGTAGCCCACCAGGCTCCTCTGTACATGGGGTTTTCCAGGAAGAATACTGAAGTGGGGTGCCATTTCCTCCTCCAGGGGATCTTCCTGACCCGGGGATCGAACTCGAGTCTCTTACATCTCCTGCATTGGCAGGTGGATTCTTTACCACTGGCACCACCTGGGAAGCTCATTATAATAGATACCTTATGGTAAATTTTGTGAAGATTACGCAAAATAATATATTTACAGGATTTAGGACAGTATAAGGTGCATGGTAAGAGTGCATCCCCACTTGCATCTTTGTACAGATGATAAAACCTGAGGTCCAAGATGACTCAGGTTCCTGCTCCAATTCACAGAACAAATTATCAGAGAGCCTTGACTTGAGCCCTGGTATCTATACTCCCAGACCAATGATCTTTATTGGTCTTGCTGTTCACCCCTACCTGTCTGGACCCCCAGCTCAGTCACCTGAACTTGATTCAGTACAGGCTGCTGTGATTTTTGTCGAAGGAGGACACTCAAAAATACATGTTGCTTATTAGGAAGCAGGACTCTTGGGCCCTGGAGGTGTGTTGAACGTGAGGGTATCAATTTGTCTACTCTGACTATGGTTCTTTCTGCTCTCATCTTCTCTCTGGACATTGTTCTCTCAAACCATGGACTTATGGGCAGGGAAGGGATACATGCAGCCAGAGCAGTGTCACCATCAACATGACTCACATTCTATCCACAGTGCCCACTCTTTTCCCCCCACCCCAGCTAGGTAGACAGTACATATCTCATGAATAATAAGTGTCTAATTATTCACTTTTCTTCCTAAACTTTGGGCAAAAAGGAGGGGTGGGGATTCCTGGATCTCTGCCCTTACTGGCCAGGAGGGTGGTAGTATCTCTGGACTCCCTGTCTTGCAATACCTTCTGTCCTCACAGGGAAGCCAGAAGGGAAACACAGAGAACCAGCGTCACCTGGTGGCCACAGGTGCTTTGAGTTCATGCATGTGCACACGGATGACAGGATATCCGTCACACTGGAGGAAGGGAGTGGTGTGACCTCCCCTTAGCCTGGCCCCTGGGCCTTCTTAACTAGAGTCTTTTTGTAACTTTTGTAACCCAGGATGAGAAGAGCAAGTCTGAGGGAAGAGGAGGGGCCAGGACCCAGGTGAATTAACTCCAAGCAGTGTGACCCTGCTAGGGCAGCTAGAATGCCTACCTGCCACTGCCTTGGTTAAGCTCAGTTCCATTTCCACAGAGAGAGGAGTTCTCCCCCATGTCCATTCTCTTTGGACTGAGCAAGGGTCAGGGGGCTGGACTCAACTGGAGTGGCTATCAAAGTTGGATTTCAAAACTTTTTTGTGTTGAAAAAAAAAAACTGTTGTGATGGGTCATCCTGGCAGCAGTAGCTAGAGTGGGGGCCGTTTCTGGGAAGTTAAACAAATCAGTTCAGTTGCTCAGTCATGTCCGACTCTTTGCGCCTCCATGAACGGCAGCACACCAGGCCTCCCTGTCCATTACCAACTCCCGGAGTCTACCCAAACCCATGTCCATTGAGTCGGTGATGCCATCCAACCATCTCATTTTCTGTTGTCCCCTTCTCCTCCTGCCTTCAATCTTTCCCAACATCAGGGTCTTTTCAAATTTGAGTCAGCTCTTCGCATCAGGTGGCCAAAATATTGGAGTTTCAGTTAAACAAAAAGGCAGGCTAATAGGGACTTTACTGGTGGTCCAGTGGTTAAGAATTCACCTTGTAATAATTCAGGGGACACAAGGTCGATCCTTGTTCAGGGAGCTAAGATCCTACATGCTGCAGAGCTTACCACAGCTAGAGAGTCCGAGCACCGCAAGGAGAGATCCTTTATGCTGCAACTAAGATCCGTGGCAACCAAATAAAAAAATATTAAAAAAAAAAAAAAAGAAGAATTGGTTGTCTGGCATCTGCTAAGGGTGTGCATGCATGCTCAGTCTCTTCAGTCGTGTCCGACTCTTTGCAATCCTATGGACTGTAGCCTGCCAGGCTCCTCTGTCCATGGGATTCTCCAGGCAAGAATACTGGAGTGGGTTGCCATGCCCTCCTCCAGGGGATCTTCCTGACCCAGGGATTGAACCGGTGTCTCTTATGTCTCCTGCATTTGCAAGTGGGTTCTTTACTGCTAGCGCCACCTGGGAAGCTAATGGTAATTGATTTTTTTTTTTTTTAAAAAGAGGCAGGCTAATCCTCTTAAACCAACTCACATGATTTATACCTGGAAACCCCTCAGCTGAAGGCTGTCCCAAGTTTCTGCTTCCTGCCCCTGCTCTGACTTATGTCCCGCCAAAGCCTAGAAAATCCCATGGACGGAGGAGGCTGGTAGGCTGCAGTCCATGGGGTTGCGAAGAGTCGGACACGACTGAGCAACTTCACTTTCACTTTTCACTTTCATGCATTGGAGAAGGAAATGGCAACCCACTCCAGTGTTCTTGCCTGGAGAATCCCAGGGACGGGGAAGCCTGGTGGGCTGCCGTCTATGGGGTCGCACAGAGTCGGACACGACTGAGGCGACTTAGCAGCAGCAGCAGCAAACCCTCAACTATTAGGTTCCAGCTGCAAACCAACCCTGGCCTATTTTCTTCTTCCCCACAGATCACACCTGAACATGAAGAGGATAGAATTCATTTATTAATAATTAATAATGCATCTTGAGCAGCCTAGGGCTGAAATGTTGAGTGAAGCGTGGAGAGGCCGGGTTTGGGAAGTTTGAGGGGTGGTTGTCCATGAAAATTCCCACAGATCTCACTTTCACCTATTCCTATAACAGCTGGCCACCTTAGTTCTGGACGAGACAATCCCAGATTCTGGTGACTGGGGACACAGTTTTAATGGAACCTATGGAAACTCTGGGGCCCTCGTCTCAGGAGGGAGCCGTAGGCTTGGCGGAACTGGCGGTTCATGGCTGCGTACAGCACAGGGTTGATGCAGCCATTAAGCCAGGTGAGGTTGGCAGCGAGCATGTGGACAACTCGGGGAGCCTGGACCTTGGCATCCAGGATGTTGAGTAGCAAGAAAGGGATGTAGCTCAGGGTGAAGCAGAGAAACACAGCAAAACACATCCGGGTTACCTTCCCAAACTCTGATGGAGAGTCCTGAGCTCTCTGGGCTCCTTTAGTTGTCCTGGCCTTGGCAGCCACTCCTGGAGGGTTTTTCTCTGCCATCTGCTTAGCTGCCTTACTGTTGCTCTGGTCCCTGACTTCTGATGAGTCTCCTTCCAGGGTCTGGGTGGTGGCAGCACTGACTGGCTCAGATGAAATCCCCTCTCTGGGTCCTCCTGATGCCAGCCCACTGTCTAGCTCCTGGAAACGACCAGGCACGGCCTCGTGTGCCCCAGCCACATGGTTGGAACGGATGCTTGCCTGGCGCAGCTTGTACTGATTCAGTGCCTGTGCTGCTCGCTTCACCTGCTGGTGGATGAGGCAATAGAAGACACCGACACTGCTGAGCCCAACCACAAAATAGATGCCCATGAGGATGGTGGTGTAGGGCTGGCCTCGGATGCGATCAAAGCTGCAAGTGCAGACTACGGGCACCAAGATATAGATTGGCCAGAGGGGAGCGAAGCTGGCCACAGCCACCACCCAGGTGCTCACCAGTGCCAGCACTATGCCCTTGGCACTGAAAACTTGGGGAAAGAGCTTAGGGTGGGCAATGAGGAGATAGCGCCCCAGGGCGATGAGGCAGAGGGTGAGGATGGAGACAGAGTTGGATACAAAAAGGAGGAACCCAAAGATCTGGCAGAAGGTGGCACCGGTGCGCCAGTGCAGGTGGAGGTAGGTGTCCACCGAGAAGGGCTGGAGAAGGGTGCAATAGAGCAGATCAGCCACTGTGAGGTTGGCGATGAGCAGGTTGAAGCGGGTTCGGAGCTTGGGCTGGATGGCCAAGGCCAGCAGGGTGAGCACGTTGCCCACCGTGCCCGTCACGGCCACCACAATTCCCCAGCTAACTGCCACGTAACGATAGCCCAGCACAGACTCATGGTAGCAGGAGAAGTTGACGTCAGAAGCGTTCCACATGATGGAAGCTGAGAGGGGTGGGGAGAAGAGGCAGTCACAACGTGACCTTGAACTCAGATCTCTCGAATAACTCTGGGCTTCCAGGCACCTGAACTGTTTGTGCCAGGAGCTCCAGAGCCATTCCCAAGCCTTTTCATCCCAAGATCCCCAACCTCCTCTTTCCCATTCTCAAAGATTTTCCCAAATGTTTATCTATTTTATCTATGAAGTTTCTGTCTACTCCCATCTCCAAGCCTTTTCAATATCCATCCAGATACTCTCCCCTGTCCTTTAAGACCACCCAGGAGTCCCCTCTCCTCTGTATTCTTAACAGTCCTATCTGTCTATAGTCCCTTCTGCCACACACACATAACAGGCCTCAGTTTTTTTTATTGTTTGTTTGTTTGTTTTTACCACCTGGGAGATGAGACAGAGAATATAAAAGTATATCCACCGCAAAAGTACTCACCTGAGTCTCCTAGCCTTCAAATCTCTCTTCAGCGGAAAACGTTCAACTCACTCAAAGCACAGTCCTTTCTGGTGGGCAGTCAGGCTTCAAACAGGAGGTGCTCTGCTCCTATTATACTGGCCTGAAAGAACAAGAAACTCCCCAGTTACCCAACCTCAGCCACTTCCTCCCTTGCCTCCGGTCCTACTCATTTGGCTTTAACTAGTGAAATATGGGCTTCTTTGCTGAAATTTCCTTACTACTTACCACACTGGACACCACAAATGATGTAGCCAGTCCTGGTTAGGACAGTGGTTGTGGGAATTGAGAACAATGATCAGGATCCATAGGTTATTGAGAGGCAGATAGGATTTATTTAATGACTCATAGGAAAAAGGGTTAGAAGGAGGGAAGACTAGGAGGATGCCCACTTTTCCAGGTGGAAGTGGTTCTCTTAATCAATGAGATAGGGAATGTGGGAAGCATAGCAGGCTTAGGAAGGGGGTAAATAATGAATTCAGTTTTATACCAGATTTGAGGTACCTGTGGGATATGCTAATATCCTAGCTCCTCTAACCCAGATTTCTTCCAGCCCCCACCCCCCTCTCTCCACATGTGATCCAGCCCTACTTTTCTCCACCCACTTTCCTGTCTGGCCACTTCTGCCCCTCAGATTTCTAGATCTCTAGGCTCCATGGGGTCGCTAAGAGTCGGATGCGACTGAGCGACTTCCCTTTCACTTTTCACTTTGATGCATTGGAGAAGGAAATGGCAACCCACTTCAGTGTTCTTGCCTGGAGAATCCCAGGGATGGGGGAGCCTGGTGGGCTGCCGTCTATGGGGTCGCACAGAGTCGGACACGACTGAAGCGACTTAGCAGCAGCAGCAGGCTCTTTTTTGAGCTAGATCAACCTGAAAACAAAACAAATACACACGCACACACACACACAAAACCCCTCAAACTCCTTGTTGGATTCTATTTCTGAACCTATAGCAAACTCCCACCCCGCACTTGGTAACTAACTCAGGAGGCCCGCTTTCCCTCATCTTCCCCTTTAACAGTCCTCATCCCACTTTCCCTCCCCCTTTCTTCCGCAAGACTGGGAAGTGGGTAGAGAGGTGGAAGTGAGCAAAGAAGATGCAACTCAGGATGAGCCCACGTAGAGGCTGGATTCCGGTCTGGCCTTTTTTGTTGACCTTCTTGCTGCCCTGCAGGGCTAGAGGGAGATGGGTCACAGAAGCACTGGCTGCTCTTGGGAGTGTGTGGTTGAGCCGAATTCTGAAGATGGAGAGACCCCTCCCCCCAGCATCATGTGAGAGGCAGTTAGTGAAGTGCGCCTTCCTGTCCTACAGACCGCTTAGGGAACCAGATGAGAAGGCATTCTAGTATCATTGTAAACAGCATGGTCCCAGCTCTTTAGTCGTTGATCCATGAAATCAAACGAACTTTTAAGAGACCCAAACTTGCTCATTTTGCAGATGGGGAAGTTGAGAACTAACCGCAAGGTCACTATTTTATGGAGCCGAGTAGAGCCTAGAGCTCAGATTCCCAGGTCCCTCCTCCCATCTCCCCGTGCTTTGAGTGTCCCTGGCGTGGGTTTCCCACTAGAGACACAAAAGTCTGGATCCTTTCTTTGTCTGAGACCAGGTCTGACACCTGTCTCCCTAGGACCTCGAGACGCTGACACTGCACTGGAGCGTCTTAGCCCCGCGGTTTTCTTTTCCATGTCGTTGTCGCCGCCTGGTGGAGTTGCGACGAATTCTCAACAGCCGTGGCTGCAATCTGAGACCTGGACTCGAAATGATTCCCCAGGGCCAAGTTGACACTTGAGCTGGGCCGGAATGGGGCTGAGCGGGATGGGTATTGCTCGCTTTGCGCAAGCCTCGAATCTTGCCTCCTCCCAGCTCGGTTTTCCCGTCCCCCTCCTCCTCCTGGCTCTCTTTCCTGTGTGCCGTTCCCCGCCCCCCACCCCCCATCTTACACACACACACCCCTTCTGATGGAATTGCTCCCCAAAACAGCGGGCAAAGATTGAGAGTCTGAGTCTGGGGGACGGAGGGCAACGAATCCAGATTTTATTGTCAGGGACTGGGAAAAGGGGAAGACGTGGGTGGGGGGCCGGGGTTGCTACATCGTCAAGCAGAAAGAGTTGATGTGGAGGGAAAGGCCAGTGGGGCCCGTCCCTCTCCTGGGTCGGTGCTGGGAGGGCTGACGATACGGAAAGCACAGGGGGTGGAGGGAGGGAAGGTCACGACCCCGCCCGAATTGTGCAGTGGAGGTGTCTGGGGGGAGGGGACAGCCGTGAGGTCTAGGAGCTGGGATGGAGGAGGCTACAGACTGCAAATCCTGCGGAAAGGGGCGGGGCGGGGACGAGGCTTCTATTGCTTTTTGCTCACAGTTTTGCGGAAGGCGAGGCGGGGGTGGGCTTGGACTGGACACCCCTTGCCCCCCTTGGTACCCCTTGGGCGATGGGTGCTGGTGAAAAGAATGGAATCCGGACTGGGAAGGAAGAAGGTGAAGGAATGGGTCTATAGGGGCATCTACTTGGTCCCACCCAAATGCCAGAGATGCCCCTAAGTGCTGCCCGTGGGCCCGGCTAGACCTGGGCTGGGGCATGATGCGGGGCGGGCACAGTGAGGTTGCAGGCGGTAAAACCAAAGTGCTTATGAGGGACCCAGGATCCCGCCTGCTCCCCTCCCCCTGCGGAGGACAGGGGTGTTCACGGAAGCGCTTCAGTTTGGGGTAGGGGGCGCCGGAGTCCCAGAGTCCGCTTATTGCCAAGAAAATCCATTTCTGCCCCCTGGACCCCGACCATGGCTTGTGAACCCCGTTTTGTGCTAGGTTGGGGGGGAAGGGCTGGATGGACATGGCTTTTGGGAGGGGGGGTGTCTCCAAGGGGGCTCGGGGGTGAGACGGCCCCCCCTTTTCTAGGGG
>NW_011494955.1:7896534-7896722 GCF_000754665.1 Bison bison bison
TTCAGGGTTCAGGTTTCAGGTCAGTAGGGGGAGAAGAGAATGGGTCCGTGCGCAGTTCGGATGGGCCCGGGAGCAGGGTGGAGCAGGGGATGGGTGATCGGCGGTCCCTGGAGAAGAGGTGCGGCTGGAGCCGGGCGCAGAGACAGCGGGGAGCCCGCTGCCGCTGCCATTACTGCAGCCACCCCCCG
>NW_011494955.1:7896822-7898745 GCF_000754665.1 Bison bison bison
TTCGGCAGTTCCTTGGAGAAAGTCAGCGTGCCCTGCAGGGGGAAGAGGGCGGGGAGGGGAGAGGGAATAGTCATTCTGTGGCCTGGCCAACTCCACCTCTCCCAGGGCGGCCGGCATTCCGTCTCCTCCCCGCCCCCCCGCTCGGGTCCCCCCTGCTTTGGCCAAATTTTCCATCGTCCAGGCCTCACCGCTAGTTCTCCAGCGCCCCTAGGCTTCTTGTGACGGCTCAGTAGTGGGTTGGGCTTCCCGGCCACGCCGTCTCGGTGCCGCCGGCTGGAAATGTGCTGTAAGGACCAGTGGGTAGGGGACCGTGAGCCACGGGGAAACAGGGAGCTCACACCTCAGCACCTGGGCCTGCCCCTTCTGTGGCACTAAAGGGGGACCCTGAGGAAATGTCTTCCCCCAAGCTCCCCCTTAGCAGGTGTACTCCCGAGAATTCTCGGGAAGGGCCTCAGACCCACCTGTTTCAGTTGGACCTCCGAGTTGACCTTGACATTGCAGATCTCACAGTGGAAGGTTCGGTCCTGGGCAGGGGCCTCTGGTTCCCCAGGAGTGGGAGGCCCCAGCCGAGGATAAGCTTTGATGGGGCCCAGTCCACTTCGGGCCTCCAGAATTGTCTTGTGCTTAGTACCTGGAGCCCACAGAGGGCAGGGGGTTAGGGATGGAGAAAAATTCTCCAGGCCTACTAGGCCTCAAATACCCACCTTTCCAATTACAATATTGAGGGGCTGCATCAAGTGTGGGGGTTTGCCAAGCCCTTGCAGCCCTTTCAAAGGTGGGTCAGGGGAGGGTCATAATTACAAGAAATAAGGTAGGGAGGGGGTGGAGAGGAAACTGAGGAGGCAAGGGGCTAAGGAATGAGGGAGATGCTTAGGGAGGGAGACAGGCTGGTCTTAGAGGGTCAGGCATGGGGAAAACCGAAGAGCTGGGAGGTAGGGGGCAGTAGCGGGGTGAGGACAGGGCCTTGCAGGGGCGGGAGGGGAGTCCGTACCTTTGTTATGTGCCTCGAGCTGGGACAGGGAGTTCACTGCCACCTTGCACAGAGCACAGTAGAGCAGTCGCTTGGCCTTTTCCTCCTCTTCCTTGCTACCCCCAGGCAGGGAAGCTGGGGCTGGAGTCCCCCCTTCACCCTTGGTCGCACCCTGACCAGTCTCCGGAACGCTGGGAGGGGATGGGGAGCCAGGCTGTTTCTTTGGGGATCCTGGAGCTGGACCCACTCCATTCTCCATGGAAACTGTCATTGGGGGAGAAACATAGGGATCATCCCAGATAGCTTTCGGAGAAGATTCTTTATGTGGAGGAGACCTACCCCCATTTCCTGGAGGGCAGGGGCCCAGGAGTCCCCACCCTGTGACAACATGCATGCACTCATGTCCTGGACCAGAGCCACATGTGGTTCAGAGCCACGTGTGGTCCAGCTGCCGCAGGCTGGGTGTGAGACTCCGGCGCCTGGCTCGCTCTTTGTAAGCTGGGAGGCTGACGGGTCCAGACCCACCAGCCTCCCGTTCAGCCAGGGTGAAGCTGGCAGCCAGTCTAGCCAGGGGGAGAGGGGCATGGAGCAAAGAATCTCCCCTCCAAGGCCTGCCAGCCAGCCTGGGCTTTCCGCCCGGCCAGCCCCCTCTCAGAGGCCTGCCCAGTCCCTGGGGAGGCATGCCAAAGAACTCTAGGAAGGGGCCGAAGCGAGGTGAGGAGAGCCTGGGAGAGACACACACAGACATGGCGAAAGGGAAACAGAAACAGCAGAACCGGAGAGGGAAGAAACAGGGATGTGGGCTGCTCTATAATTCATGGCTCGATTAAAGATGCACAGGCCCCAGTCCTCAGCGCTGGGTTCTGGCCTCTGCACAGGGGAAACTCAAGCGCTCCCATTCTTGCTCCAGTGGCTGATCCAGTTTCCGGGTCAGGGAGAGGCCGGGGGTGGGG
>NW_011494955.1:7898845-7905354 GCF_000754665.1 Bison bison bison
GGGGGGCTGGTGGGAGGGGACCCCCCTAAGCCATGCAGATGTCCATTTGTTGGTCCATCCTGGGATCTTTCTTGTTTTTTTTTCCCCTCTCTTCCTCATTTCTGCCATCCTTTATGTCCGTCCCAATCCAGACAGCACACTCATATCTCAATCTGGACAGGCCTCCTGGCTTTCAAAAGCAGGACAGGTTTCCTTATCTCTTTAGAGAGGTACCCCAGGAACTCAGTGAGGTAGTATACATTAAGCATTGAGAATGGTGCTAGACAGGCAGTGTTAGCTACATCACCACCATCGTCAGCCCCTTTGACAGAGACATTACCAAATGAACACAAGATGTTCAGGCTAAGAAGCAGCTAGAACACAAGTAGAACTCAGCTCACCTGCTTGCCCTATCCGTGCATCCCTGAGGACGGTGTGTGTGTGTGTGTGTGTGTGTGTGGTGAGAGTGGGGACCTGTTTCCCGGTTCTCATTCTTAGGATGGGGCAGGAAGGACAGGCAAGGACAAGAACATGGGTTTGCTGAGTCTCCCCGAAATTGACCCTGACTGACATCTGATGTGGTAATCCTGGGGATGGGGGTGGCTCAGATCTTCCTGTCTTGATATTCCTTCTTTCTGGTTTCTTGGCTGGGAATATGGTTGAGGATGGCCATCAGCCATGAGGGAGAAAGAATCTCACAGATCTTCAAGTCTCAGGCCCTCATGTCCCCAGAAAGAAAATTCTGGCCTAGAGAGGTCAAAAGATCTACCCAAGATCACCCAGGGAGTTGCCTGGGTTTCCTGGGCTCAGTCCTCCCCGGTGGAGCGGGGAGCCTCCGTGGGCAGGCCCTCAGATATCTTGATTCTTTCCCCTGTTCCTCTGCCCCATGAAGGGGCCTTTCCCTGCATCTGATGGTTCTCGTTTTCTTGAGGAAGTCTGCCAGGTGGCCTCACCCTAGCCCCTCTCTGAGTCACTGGGCAGTGGGGAGGACAGAGAGTGGGGACTCTGATGAGGAGCTGGGGCGGGAGTCGGGGTGACAGGATGGAAATTTTGCATCACTGTGTTTGGCTGCAGGACTCACCTTGGGTGGGGGTGGGGTGGGGGCTGAGGAAGAGAGATGAAAGCAAAGGAGAGTTCTGGGAGTGGGGACAGAATGGAGGAGACAAGATCCGTTGAAGGGTGTCGGGGTGTTGGACTTACCTGGACGGGGGGCTACACCATCTCCATTTGGGGGGGTGCTGCCTGGGGGAGCTGGGTCTCCTGGTTCCCGGACGCTGGGCTCCCTGCCTCGGGTCTTGGCAGCCTCGATGCCTTTGACTCTTCGGGCATGGCGATTACCCTTGTAGTGTGCCTCAGCCTGGCTCTTTAGAGATGGAGGAAGAGAAGGCAATCTGAGATCACCCTTCATCTGAATGTTCTTCCCACGGATCTATCAGATCCTGGGGTGGTCTCAGCGGGCTACAGTAAAAGCTCTCCCCACACCAGGGATATGTAAAGCCCCACACTGAGGAGCCCTGATTATTCCTGGGCTCAGTTGTGGGGAACCTCAGTCCCCATCTAGCCCGGGCTCTACCCCACCACCTCACCCAGCTCCTGGCTGCTGACTCCGGCTTCCCACCTTGTCCAGGGCTGAGGGAAAGGGAACTCACGTCTATGCGTGCTAAGTCGCTTTAGTCGTGTCCGACTCTTTGTGACCCCGTAGACTGTAGCCAGCCAGGGTCCTTTGTCCGTGGGATTCTCCAGGCAAGAATACTGGAGTGTTTGTCATGCCCTTTTCCAGGCGATCTTCCCAACCCAGGGAAGAGACATAACCCGAGTCTCTTATGTCTCCTGCATTGGCAGGTGGGTTCTTTACCACTAGCACCACCTGGGAAGCCCACTCGCTCCAACAGGGGAAATGGGAGGGGCCAAGCAATCCAGCCAGTCTGCATCTCCTCTCTGCGCCTGTGTCCCCTGGCCCCAGCATCCAGCTTTGCTGCTTCCACGCTCAAGCTGGGAGTCCCAGGAGCACTGAAGTCTGGGCTCTACCCTGAATACTCCCCCATGGTCTCATTTTCCCTGAGGCCTCTGTGGACACCCTGGAGGACCCTGGCCCCAAGCCCAGCTCTGGAGACAGAGACAGCAACAGAGACAGCTGTCAAAACAGAGCTGCTTGGTTGGGGGTGGGGGTAGGGGGAGTGAGAGGGCAGAGAGAGGGGAGGGCTGCCCACCATTGGGCCCTGGCCCCTCCAGTCTCACAGTGAGTGGAGCCAGGGTTGAGAGAGGGGGTTCTTGGGGTCAAGGTCAAGGTGAAGTCTAAATCTGAGTTGGTCCTGGCTCCACCCCAACCCTGCGTGCCTCCTCTGCTAAGAATACACAATCCTGGAACCACAAAAACATCCAGACAGGGTAAAGCAGAAATAAAAGGTGTGGATAGGCAGGAAAAGACTGACAGCCCAGGGTGGGGCAGTGGTGTGCAGAGTCTGGCAGCATGGTGTGTGTGTGTGTGTGGGTGTGTGTGTGTGTGTGTACTGGGGAGAGAAATAGAACATGCTTTCTTTTCCCCTACTCAGCAGAATGAGGCTGTGCTGTTTTTCTCCAAAAGCTCTCAGAACCTGCACCCCACAGAGTCCCCTACAGACCCATAGAAAAGGGAGCCCCAGAGGGGGATAATCTGGGAGGCCAGATACATCAGTTCTGACACCTAGGTTTGGATGGCTTCTCCCATGGGAAAGACTTTCCCACAGGAGAGCAGTAGGGGCCAGGCCTTGGGTATGATTTGGAGAGAGGAGGAAACCAGGAGGTTAGAGGGAAGTGGGGGGTGCTGGGAGGAGTTCAGCAGAGGCCAAGGAGGGCACTGGGCTTCCCTGGTGGCTCAGTGGTAAAGAACCTGCCTGCCAGCACAGGAGCCTCAGGTTTGATCCCTGGGTCGGGAAGATCCCCTGGAGGAGGAAATGGCAACCCACTCCAGTATTCTTGCCTGGAAAATTCCAGGCAAGAGGAGCCTAGTAGGCTTTAGTCCTTGGGGTTGCAGAGTCGGACACGACTGAACAACAAGGAAGGAACACGGACTCTGCAGGGGGGCCGGTGACACAAATTAGCCCCACACCCGAGACCAGCGGGCCAGAGGCCACGCTCCCACCCGGACACAGACGGCCACCTGCGTTCTAAGAAGTTCTGAGGCAGGAATGCCTCAGTCCCTGAGTTACAGGGCGAGGGAAAAGTATCTGGAAACATTAGGAGTTGAATTGAGTCCCCCAAGAAAGATCTCTGGTCCCTCCGGAGGGCTTCCATCATTCCCGCCCCTCCTGCAGTATCCTTTGAGACCCCCTTAATCCCCACCCCTCACCCAGAGCTCCCAGCCCTGACCCTCCCACAAGATGCCACACAGCCCCTGTTCCACCTGCCCCACCCACTGGATGCATGAGTGGCTGTGTATCTTACCTGAGAGTTGAAGCGGATCTGACAGACATTGCAGGAGATGATGGGCCGCTTGGTCTTGAGCAAGGGTCCCCCAAAAGTGTGGGAGAGTACAGCCTTCTGCACAGGGTCCATCTGTGGAGGCAGGCTGGGGTAAGCCAGGGACCCAGCACAAGCAGTGGCAGCAGCTGGGCTGAAACAAAGTGCCCAGAGCTTCCTCCCCACTCCTCAGTGGGCCAGAAGGCCCCGAGCTTCGGTTCCCTGATTCTCTCCCAGCCCAATCTTCATAGCACTGGAAGGGCCCTGAAAAAGCCACTGGCTCAATGCTCCCATTTGACAGAAAGTAGAAGTGGCTTGCCCAAGGTCACAGCATGCTTCAGTAGCAGAGTTGGGATTTGAACCTGGACTCCTGCATCCATCTGTTATACCATGAAGATCGAATCCTGTCACCATGACCTTTTTCCTGAGCTAATCCACCAGAGGCCCACTTAGGAAGTCCCCAAAGCATCCCAGATCCTAGGGCCTTCAGCTAAAGCCTTTTCCGGCCTTTCAACCAAGCCAAGCCAAGGAGACAGATGTTCCTAGCTTCCCATCTCTGAGCCCCAGGTTGCCCTAACATGCTCACTCCCTGGACCTCTTAAGAGTAGCAGTTTCTAGAGGGAGTAAAAGAACTCAGGTGAGAGTAGGTGGATCCAGTGAATAACGGGGAATAAGGGGAAGCTAAGAAGCCGGGCTGGCCTGAGGAAGCCCAGGCATCTTCTGAACTCCCTCTCTCTGGTCACAGGGCTTCTAGGGCAGGGCTGTGGGGCTGGGCGGGATTAGGAACGGCCTCTGCCCCAACCCTGGATCAGCAGATGTCTTTGTAGTGTCCTGCCAAGAGTTCACATGAGGAGGGAAGAGGATGGGAGTTTCTCTCTGAGGCTTTCTGCTATCAGGGGATGAAGCCAGGGGCCCAGAGGCATGATAACTGCCTCCCTGCTCTTCCTCCTCCCTTCTGGCCCCTCAGTGGCTGGGGAGAGGCGAGCCTGGAATGCAGCTGAGGTCGTGCAGGACTGGGTGATCTCTCATAAGCTTAGAACCAAATGAGAGCTGAAACCTTATCTCCTAGGATTAAGTGGAAAAAAATGTTGCTGGAGACTGGGGGTGTCCATAGCTCCTTAGGCGAGGCCCTCCCTGTGCCCAGGTCTTCATGATTCCCAAGGAGGCAGTGGTTAGAGACAGGAACACGGAGCAGGGTGAAGAAGGCTGTCTGGAGAGCCCACACATCCTGGCTCCTCTTTGCTCCCCTCAGTTGTCTCACTGGCTGCTTGGGGTTAATGTCAAGAAAGGGGCTTCAGCATCCCTGTGAAATAGGCCACCCCACTTGGCAGTAGCAGAGGCAGGAGCCAGGTTCAGATAACCAGGCTGACAGACAAATGTCCATTGCCTGGCTTGCCCATGGCTGGAAGCAGTCCCTCTCAGTGGCTTACTCTTCACCTCCTGGAAGCCTGGGTCCTTTTTGGGGAAAAGCCAAACAGGGGAAGACTGGGTGTGTCTGTGTGTGTCTAGGCAGGCTATGATCAATCTGTGCAGGGGTGGAGTGTGAAGGCGTGTCACGTGCTGTGTGTACATCATTTATGGATCAACATTTCTGTGTCGGGGGATCTGCTGAAGCCATGAATGGTCAGGTTGTGCAATCTTCAGCTGTGTGTTTATCGGTGTGAATGTACGATGTATTTGGCAGAAAGATAGACAGACCAAGTTGGAGACAGGCTTTAATCACAAAGAGGAGACACATGACTGCACTCGACTCTCAGCCCCTAGCCGACAGTCCTCCCTAATCAGGGACCCCCAACCCTGCCCCAGGGATCCCCTCAGCTCCTGGACGTCCTCACATGCTGGGTGGGGAATGGAATTCAGCCCAAACAGAAACCCAATCTGGGCCAGGAAACCTAAGCCAAAGAAATCTGTAGTGAGAGAGAAGTGGGAAGGAGAGGGGGACACAGAGGCTCTGGGTTCTGTCTGTGCCCCACCCAGCACCTCAGCCTGCTCCCCAGGGTGGCTGAGGACCAGTGCCCTGAGGATGACCTGGGAGTTGACCGTCCCAACATCCATCCCCTGCCAACAGTCCCTCCCCCGCTTAGGTCCTTCCTGCAGGGCAAGAGCCTTTTCCTTTGCACACCCCACTCCTCAGGTTTAAGTCCATGAACACCAGCTAGGGGTGGGGGTAAGCAGAGAAGAGGGCAGCAACCCAGCCAGGTAGGTCCTTCCCACCCCGTCCTCCAGGAAGTGAGGAGACACCGGGCTGAAGGTGAAGGCTCCTAGGCCCAATCCCTGCGCAGGTGGAATGTGAACCACTGAAGTGCTGCTCCGGGCCAAGGTCAAGAGGCCCTGGTGACCTAGATGAGGGCTCTCTGGGGAGGGTGGAGGCCAGCGTCTCCCAGACCCCATCCCACTCCAGAGCCCCTTCCCTAGGATTTTGGCCTAGACGCTGTCTGGAAAAGTCCACATAACAGTCCCCTCCCACCTGCCCTCCAACAGCAGACATGAAAGGGAATCGCTCCTCTAAGCTGGGGCAAAATGAATCAGGAAGGGCAAGGGGGAGGGAAGGGGGAAACCAGATCAGGAACACGAGGGGGGGGGGCTCTGATTATATTTCCTTCCATTGCCCTTTATCTGATGGCACCGCTGCCCCTGTTTGGCCACCCCACTTCCCCATCCCCCCCAAATAAAGGCGAAAAAGGGAAGGGGGTGGAATTTCGGGGATGGAGAGACCTGAGGGGCAGGAAGAATGAAATAGGAAAGAGAGGGGGCTAGAGGATGTCCAAAGAGCAGGTGGAAGCTGGCGGAGGGATGCTAAGAAGAGGACTAAGGCTGAGATGGGGTCAGGGCTGCATTAGGGATCTGAGCAGCGGCGTGGCAATCAGGGGGTAGGTGTAGGACCTGGTGGGAAGTCTTAAGATTTGGGGGACTTCGAGGATCTGAGAAACAGAGGCCAGGGTATCCAGTATGGTGGCAGCAGGCTGCGGGGCGCCAGATGGGATCCGGAGATTGGTTAGGGCCGCGCCGGTCGTGGGGGATGGGCCGGATAACCCGAGGACCAGGCGGAGAGGTAGGGAGTCGGGCAGGGGCTTGCGGGCGGGGATTGGGGC
>NW_011494955.1:7905762-7911971 GCF_000754665.1 Bison bison bison
CTGGGGCTTATATCCCTACCAATCCCATGGCCGACCCTGTTTCTCTAGCTTGGACCTTTCTCCTTTCTGTCACCCCTTCCACCCTCGCTCTTCTAACAGCTTCTCTTTCGAGTCCCCAGACGACCCTTCTGCTCCCTCTGCACACCGCCCCGGTGCCCCTTTTACATGTCACTTCCCCTGCTAAGGATGGGAGACGGAGCCCAGGTACCCAGGTGCCAGGCACTGCTCTCCTAGTGACTCCTCTGGATGGTGGAGCTGGGGTCGCCCAGGGCAGAAGCGACCTCAGGCTGGGGACATCATCCCTAACCTCTTCCCACCTGCTCCGCTCGCCCGCCACCTGCTGGAGAACCAGCGTCCCGAAGAGCTTATGCTTCGTGCACTTGCTGCCCTCTGGCGGTCCAGTGGGGACAGCACTGCGGGAAGAGGGCCAGGAGGGCAGAGCAGCCCACTCCCCCAAACATTTCCTCATCCTTTTCTGGATAAATCCTAGGAGATTCCGGCTCTCTCATCTCTGGATCTCTTCCCCTCCGTTCCACCTAAGGCCGAGAGATGAGCGAAGCAGGGGCTAGGATGCGGAGAGAGAGAGGCTGTCTTTGGGAGACAGTGAGGGATATTCAAGGGCAGAGGGAGGAGTAATGCAGGGAGGGGTCTAAAGAGTAAGAACTACCAGAGTAGGAGAGATCTGGAAGTATTAGAGCAGCGAAGGAGAGACTCTGCCATGAATAATAATATCACCACCTCCATCTAATGTTGATTGAGCCCTTGGAATGTGCCAGCCTGTGGACTGAGCTCTTTGCATGGATTATCTAATTTAATCTTCACAACCACTATTGGAAGTAAGTACTATTATTATCTTCATTTTATAGATGAGGGAACTGAGGTTTAGAGAGGCTAAATAATTTGCCCAAGGTCATAAGCTAGTAAGTGGCTGAACTGGGATTTGAATTTAAACCTGGGCAGCCTGACTCCAAAGCCCTGTACTTAACTGCTGCACACCACTGCCAAGGCCTGTCTGCAGCTTTTCTGCAGTCCTTGTTCCCCTGCAGAATTTGACACTATTGATGCAGCCTGCCACACACTCTCACTTGGCTTCTCCAACTCAACAAAAACCCAATTCTGTCCCCACCCCCTCCTGTGGCTCCTCCATTTCCTTTGCTGGAGCCTCCTCCTGTTATGACTGCCTAGTTCTGCATATTCCCCAAGGCTTGGGCCTTGGCCAAACTACCTTTCTCTCTCTGATCATCTATAAAATAAAAACAATAGAAATAACATAGCAGCTTACCTTGAAAACTTACTTTATGCTAGGCATTATGATTATGTAATACAATTCTCACAATAACTTTTGAGTTGGTACTATTGCTGTCTTATTTTATAGCTGGTAAAATTGAGATTCAGAGTGGTTAAGTAATTGGCCTAAGTCACACAGCCAGTACTTTCAGAACATCAGTTCGAAGCCTGCCAGTCTGATGCCAGAGTTGGTGTTGCTCAAAATCTGGTCACATTCTCTCCAAGCTTATCCATGGTCCTGGCTTTACATGGCTCGTCTCCACCAGAGGCCGTGGAACCATGAACCCAGGGAGTCAGAAACCTGGGATTATCCAAGTGAATAGACGAAGTAGCTTTGTGACCTTGGGCAAGTCACTTAAACTCTCTGGGTCTGTGTTTCCTCGCCTATAAAATGGGGACAAAGGGGACTTCCCTGGCTGTCCAAAGGTGAAGACTCTATGCACCCAGTGCAGGGGACATGGGTTTGATCCCTGGTTGGGGAACTAAGATCCTACATGCTGCATGATGTGGCAAAAAATAAAAAATAAATGGGGACAATGATGGGAGACCTGAGGTTAAGTGTCAATCAGGTATGCAAATTGGGGGGAAAGTATTCTCAGCACCTTTTGCTCCAGTCACATCCAATCAATTGCAGTTTCTCAAATGCTCTTTTGTAGTCCTTGTTTCAGTCTGGAATATTCTCTGAGGTCCCTTTCTAAATCCTACTAATAATTCTTCAAAGCCCAAATCATAGCGTCATCTGCTCCAGCTTCAATCCCTTTTTCCTCCACTGTTTTTTTTTTTTTTCCCTGCTCAGCTCCAGTTGGTCCCTCACTACATCCAGCCAGTCTTTTCTGATACTCTTTTGGGCTGCCCTACAAGCTGCATGCCTCCAGCACAGCTCTTCTCACACTATAGGGTAAATGCTAACTTGTTATCTTTCCTACTACACTGTGAGCTCTCCAAGCAGACTGAGTCCTGTGTCCCTGACACCCGGTGTAGTGCCTGGCACATAGTAGGTGCTCAAAAATTTTTTTCATTCAGTTGAATTTTTGTGACTGTCTCTTTTGCCATATTTCTAACCCTTCCTCTGTTTTGCACTGTAGATCATTTCATGCACATCTATACTTCTTCCCTGAATATAAGCATCTTTAGGACTGGAGCATGTTATATTTACCCTCACATCTCCATCATATCTAGGACAGCACCCTGCTTATAGTCAGTATTGTTTTCTTGTCTGTAAAACATGGATAAAATGGCAGCTAACCCATAGGGTTGCTATAAAGATTGAGATATGAAAAATGCTTTGTAAACTTCAAAGTGCAATGCAAATGTTGGTTTGGATTCTCTGAGAAGAGGTTGGAAGGAACAGCAGGTATAAAGAGAACTCTTTTGGAGTTAGATGCTCTGGGTTCAAATCATACCTTAGGCACGTACTGTGTCAACTTAGATACATTCCTTCAGGGCCTTAGTTTCTGTCTTCCTATATATCAAACTGGAATAATAGTGTCTACTTTGTTGGGTAGTGATGAAGATTAAATGAGATCACATATAAAGAAACATCTACTGGTTAGGACTCACTTTTTCACTGCTGAGGGCCCAGGTTCAATTCCTGGTTAGGGAACTAAGATTCCATAAGTCACCCAGTGTGGCCAAAACAACAATGACGGCCATGACAGAACCATTTACTGCAGTGCCTGATGCATAGTTGATGCTCAATATGCTTATAACTGGATATGGTTTGATGGTGGGTTATCTGAGTTGAGTAAAGCTGAACTTTCCCCAAACCTTTAGCTCCAGCCAACTCTCCAGGCCCCAAGTTCCAACTGTCTGTTGGACATTTTTGGCTCAGTGTCCCACCGGTCCACCAACTCACCATGTCTTCAAGTGAGTTCAGCAGCCTCACCCCAGGCCAGCCTCCTCCTCCGATCCCCTGCCCCTGGCAAGGTAACTTCTTTGTCTCAGTCACTGAGGCCTGAAACCGGCAGTCATCCTTGACTCATCCTCTCTCTTCTCCCCAGATTCCCAAACCCTGGTTGGTCACCGTAGCCTGTCAACATTTCCTTGGAAACACCTCACCTCTCCCCCTTCCTCTGCTCACTCTGCTGCTGTCATGGGCCCAGTCTGGCTCTCCAGGCTCCCCTGCAGGCTCTGGACAGCACCTTGTTTATAGTCAGTATTCCCGTTTTCTTATCTGTAAAACTGTAAAATGGCAGCTACCCCATAGAGTTGCTATAAAGACTGAGATATGCAAAATGCTTTGCAAACCTCAAAGTGCAATGCAAATGTTGGTATTGCAGGGCCAGCCTCCTGACTGGCCACCGTCCTCCAGCCTTTGCTCTCTTCCCTCCTGCCCCACTCACCTGCCTCAAACACTGCTTCTCCAGCTCACTCTCTTGCTCAAGAATGGATAATGTCTCCCTATTTCATATTGTATTAAATCTAGACAACTTAGCTGGCCCTTCAAGCCCTACCGCACTAACCCTCCCCTCCCCAACAGTGGGCTCCAGAGAGATGGAGCTTACAAACAGGCTGCCTATGCCCTTGTGGAGTCTCTCTTTCCATCTCCTTGTCACTGCCCCCAATCTAGGTCTCATGACTTCTCTCGAAGCTGGACTGAATGAGATGATTCACATCAAACACCCAGCACCGTGTCTGGCCCGTAGCCGAACTTCAGCGATTATTAGCTATTATGGATATTGTTGTCAATAGTATACCAGAAAGTCAACGATGCTTGTAACTGACTAGAAGTGAGGGATGGGGCCCTGAGATAAGGAATTAGACAGAATAGGAGAAGAAGGCATCCGAGAAGATGGATCCGAGGGAGAGAAGGAGTCAGGTGGCGAGAGGGTGGCAAAGGCAGACAGGCAGGTCGCTACTTACAGCGCTGTAATTGCTGAAGAGGCCCAGGGTGGGTGCCGGCTCCAGTGGGAAGGGCAGGATCTGCTTGAGGTCCAGTGGGGGCTGCATGATCGGGGGCTGCCGTAGCAGAGGGAGGGGCCCTGCCCGGCTCAAGCTGCCTAAAGGGCAGAGAAAACATTATGTCGGGCAGGAAGATTGACACTTGGGAGCCCCACCCAAGACTGGCAGTCCCAATCCCCAGCTGGGGCCCCCAAACTCAGAAGTGCCACCGACCCCCATTACACACACTTCCTCCTGCTGACTGACTCCGGAGCAATGGAGCAAGGTGCCCTGTGGGCCTGGGGGAGGGTGCAGATCTGTGGTTCTTCCCTTCGGGGTGATTTTCACTTCCCCCTTCTCCAGCCTCCCTCAGCCAAGACCTTCAGGCATTTTACAAACCCAGGAAGATCACAGGCCTTATCTGCAGGCTGCCTGACAGACCAGCAGGACTGGGAGTCCCAGACCCATGGCCACTCCCTTCTTCCAGTTTTGCTGTCCCCCAGGGAATCCCAAAGGCTTACCCCAGGGAGAACAGTCAGGTGAGTGATTCATCCCACTGCTTAGAGGGGACTATTGAGACCTGGATTTGAAGGAGGGCTGCTGAATCTTTCAGGCTCCCCATAGAGTTATGATTTTGTCCCAACTGTAATTCTTAACGAACTGTCGACGTCTGGGGTCAGCGAGTGGCATTTGCTCTGGGAGGCGGGCTGCCTGGGACCATTCTCAGAGCCCTTTCTCCCAACTGGTCTGTCTTCCCCAGGCACCTCTGTTGGTCGCTGCCGGAATGTTCACTCCAGCTCTGCAGGAGGAACTGTGACTGGCCTCTGGGAGGGGAATGCCTGGGTCTGACCCCAAGGGGAAATGAAAGTCCAGGCCAGCCACGCCACTACCCTCCCTGAAACCTTCTCCTCCCCCAGAGCCATGGGAGGAGCCCGGCCAGGCTCCACGGAGTGGTCCCCAAGGCCCTAAGGACCCCTCTGGGCTTCCGCTGGCCCAGCTCCCTTCTGCGATCTCACTGTCCACCGGTCAGGGAACTCTGGCTGCCCTTCACGGCTCCAGCAACCCCCTGCCAGCACCAGGGGTTCCCAGGAACAAAGGCAAACCCAGGAGGCTGCAAGCTTAGCCCCGTCCTCCCTTGACCTCACTGGGGCAGAGGGTCCCCCCTCACCCAGATCCTTTCCTGCTCCCTTCAGAGACGGCCCCCTTTCATACCTTCAGTGTCTGGTGCCCTCTGCCCCCAGGCAGTGGCCTGGCCCTGGCCCCCCAGGGGCCTGGGCCTGACAGCGTCCCTTCCCTTGGTTCTGCCCCCTGCCCCTCCCTTGCCAGCCCCCCCCCCCAGTCCAGTCAGTAGAACCAGCCAATCAGAGTCCTGGAAAAGTGGGGCAGAGGGGAGGGCGGGGGAGCAGGGATTAGGGGAATCAGAGGCAAGAGGGAGGGGGTGGGGAGGGCTCAGGCACAGCTGGGGGCAGGGAGCTGGTCCAGGAAGGTTGGAGGGGTCTGCCTTTTTCACCCACTGCTATGACTGCGTGGCCAAGGGGCCTGAGGCTGAGAGGTGTCAAGGCTGCTGGGAGCTTGGGCGGCAGACATCTAAGGGCTGAAGGAGAAGGGTGGGATGCTTAGCCTTGGCCCTTGGGCAGCTGGGGGTCTGTAAGTCATATCCATTCCCTCCTCACCTTGAGGTTGAGAGGGGATAGTGGGGCAGGAGAGAGACAGACAGACAAGCAGACAAAAGTGAGTGAGAGAGAAGGGGAAAGACTGACAGAAGCAGGAATAGGTGACTGAGAAAAGGGACATAAACGCTGAGAGAGAAGAGGATAGGGGACAATGGAGAGGTGAAGAGAGTAAAATGAGGGAGAAACAGAACACCGCAGAGAAGCTGGACACAGAGCTAGGGACAAGGGCAGAAAGACCAGAAAACAGAGAACGAGAGAGGAGAAAGAGGGATGGACAGACTGATGGGGTAGGGTGACCATCTCCCCTTCCCCTCTGTTCCCCTGTGGCTTCTCCCTTCTGTGCCCACCCCCTCCTGCCTGGCACACAAC
>NW_011494955.1:7912071-7912809 GCF_000754665.1 Bison bison bison
CAGGAATGGTGAGAGAAACCTGAGCACTCCCAGAGTCCCCGGCACCCAGCACCCACCCCGAGCAGCTGGTTCGGGGCTGGCACTTGCCCTGGCCCCAGGGAGGGCAGCAGCTCAGCTCCCTGACCCTTTCCCTGGCTCAGGACTCTCCAGGTCCTCGCCCCTCAAACACCCATCTCAGAGGAGAGAGGTGAGTTCCGCAAAAGGCGACAGAAAAACAAATATATCCAGGCATTCTGAGTATTCGCACATTTCATCTCTGAGGGAACCATTCTATGCGGTAGCTAATACTAGGTTTTAACCATTTGACATATGAAGAAACCTAGGCTCGGAAGAGTTACAAAGACTTGGTTGATATTACACAGCCTGTAAGTATCAGGGCTGAGATTTCAATGAAGATCTGTCACCCTCTGTAGCAAATTCTTCCTTTGCTAATAACCCCGAAGTGCTCCAGTCTAACTCTGAATTCAGCAAAGATATGAGCAAGGCTTCCATCTTGTCCAAGGACAGGAAACGGAGAACAAGTTCCATGCACCTCCTGGGGCTGGAGGAAAAGGGGTAGCCACCACTTGGTTCCCTCTGGCCAGCAACTCATCTTTTCCACTGACATGAGCCCAAGGGTGGGGGGAGGGAAGGGGAAGTGGGAGGAAGGAGCTAAGGATGCAGTGAAGTGAGGAACCCAAATGGGCAGCTAGAGATTCGTGTGTCTCTTTCCCAGAGTCCTGGGTCCACTCCACTGAG
>NW_011494955.1:7912909-7928640 GCF_000754665.1 Bison bison bison
CCACTGAGATCTGGGGTGGAAGGGCGGCAGACGGCAGCTTTTATGGACCCAGTGAGCAGAAACAGGGCCCTTGGTCTGGTAGCCCAAGCCTCAGTCCTTTCCTCTCCTTCTTGGAGAGGAATAATTAATAACTTTATTAATAACTTGCCACTTTTGAGGGTCCACTGTATGCCAGGCACTGTACACACACGCCTCCTTGTGGATGGCTCCGCTGCTCACTAGCTGGGTGACTAGCTTGTTTCCTGAACTCTCTCTGTCTCACTTCTCCTTTATCAAAAGAGACCAATGGTATCTTGCGTAGTGGAGTTGTTGAAAAGATAGAACAAATCCATGTACAGTGCTGGCCTGCCACAAAGAAAGCTCAAGAAATGTTTGCTAAATAAACAAATCCTCATCTTTTAGATGACGGCCATCAGATCAGAGAGGGGGAGTTACTTGACCAAGGTCACACAGCTAGTAAGGCATTTGAATCTAGCTGGCTGGCTCCAGACAGGGCTTTCAGGCACCACACTTTACTAGGGATGGAAGAGGGAAAGGCAAGAATATAAAGAGGGCTTTGCAAGAGGAAATGAAGCAGGAAATCTGGGGCTCCTGATGGCTGGTTAGGTGAGGGCTTCAGGGGGGTTTGGAGGAAGAGGAGGTAGACAGCAAATTGGAGTGTGTATGTGTGCGCTAGTGCACAGGCCTGTGGGCGTGCACACCCTGTCAGGCAGGGCAGGGAGGAGCTGGGGCCTGGCTGGGACAGGCCACTCCAGAGGGAAACTCATTAGAGTAATTACCTCCAGCAGATAGAGCCCCACCCAACTCTGCTGGGAGAAGCCGAATGCTTTATTAAAGACTGTTCCCAACCACTTTAGGGGGGTGAGGTCTCAGTCCCTTGGATGCATGTCCATCTTTCCACTTCTGCGCCCTACCTGGCCCTAGGCACTTTGATCTTGTTCAGGTTTCCCCTCCAGCACCAAGCCACAACCAAGCCAGGTCAGACTCCTTCCATCCCACTCAGGGCTGGTCCTTTCCTTCCTCTCTTCCCCAGAAACTCTGACCAGGTGGGAATCCCAGCCCTGGACTCTCTTAGGTGGGCCTGGGGCCTGAAGCTCCTGTGGCAAAGAATGGGAGTGTCTGCCGTGAGCTGGCTCTGGGAGTGGCGGCGTCTGCTAGGAACAGGATCCAGGAAGGGTGCTAGGGTAGGGCTGCAGGTTAGTGTTGGTCTGGAGATTAGACCGGGATGAGATTCAAATCAGAGAGAGGATTTGGGGTGAGGGTGGCAAATGTGTTAGGGCCCATGGCTGTAAAAAACAAGGGGTCAGCACTGTGTTAAAGTGGGAATTATGCTCCGGGGCCAAAGGAGAAATGAGATTGGCATCTGGACTTGAATCTCATCTCTAATCCATTTTTTTCTCTTTAGGCCTTTTGGTCTCTTCTAAACCCCAGACATTTTTAAAACTGGGGGTTTTGGGGGGAGAGCCTGGAACCCCTGGATCTTGCTTTCTTGACCAGCTCTCAGGTATCTATCTCCTGCTTCAGTTTTCCCCGTCTTGGCAGGAGGCAGGCTGAGTGCTGGGAAGGCTTTGAAGTCAGAGATGAAAGCAACAAGGGGATGATTATGAACAACTACTCAAAACATCATCCCTAATAACCCTGGGGTGGATGTGGGTGGGGGCAGGGCCTAAAGGGAGGAGGTGGCCAGGAAAGGAAGAAGGAAGACCCCTGGAAAATTTTCCCCAGCCTGACTGGAGAGGCCTCCTTCAATGCCCCCAACCCCCACAACACCACACTAAGGGCCCAGTTGCAGAGGAGCGTAAGAAAAGCTCAGAATAGGGAACCTGAGCCCAGAATCACCACCTTAAACCTGGGCCCACAGTCTAGTTCTTGAGCAAGCAGGCTGGGCCTCGCCTGCTGGGCAGGACACCCACACGCAGCTTCAGTGGACCTCAGCATTTAGAACCTGAAAACCTTAGAATGGGCCTGAGGTCCAGCTGGCAGCTTCCTCTCTCTTTCTTTCCTTGTCTAAGAGAGCTAGGTGTGTGGCCCACCAGGCTTCACACCGCTCTATGGGCTTGGCACAAGGAGGGAGTTAATTACAGTGTCTGTCCTCAGGGAGATGTGGTGGGGGTCCAATTGGTGGCCCCGGGCATTCCTCCTGTGGTGGGGTCTTGGTCTGGTGCTAGCAGAGGTCCTCTCCAGGGCCTATTGACTAGGAGAAGCACAGCTCCAACTGGCCTGTCCCAGACAAGCGTGACGCTGCCTCTGGGGTTCGTGCCCAGGGTGGGGCCAGGGTGTGGGGGATTGCACAGGTTGGAGGAATGTGGAGTCTGTGCTCTGGGGACCTGAGTCCAAGTATGTTGGTGGGGGTCACACAAGGGTAGGGATTGTCTAGATGGGAGGGGAGTCTCTTCCCTGCTAGAGATCCTCTTGGGAAGGAAGGCAAGCAACCAGTCATTCGTGCCTCCGTTCGCTCATTCATTTAATGGATTTGATGGAGTGCCAGGTGGAGGGAGGCAGATGTGGAGTGGTGAGAGTGAGGAGATACAGGAGAGGGAGAGAAAGAGATGGAAGGAGGAGGGGAGGAGGGGAGAGAGACCCCTAGTGGGAGTCAATAGGGGTCAAGCCAAAGAAGAAAAGCAAAAGAGCCAAGGAGGCACCAGCAGAGGGCTGAGGCGGGAGCCAGGCAAGCCCTGGAGCGCCAGCATGGAGCCAGGTGTCCCGGTGGGGGCGGGGAGCCCACAGGTGCCTGACCTGGTGGGCAGTCTCCCATCACAAACAGGGCCCAGGAACCGGCCTAGCCAGGGCAGAGATCAGAGGTTAGAGGACAAAGCACAGCAGTCCACCGGTAGACTATCGTGGAGGCAGGGGCCTGGAGCCGGGATCTTGAGAGTCCTCTCCTCCCCCACTCGGGGCTCCCTTCCCATGTAGGTCATGAGGCTGGGGTGGCTGTGGTTGAAGGGATGGCGGAGCCCCGCGGGAGTCTCCTCCCCCATCCTGATGCTCTCCGTCGCCCCTTCCTCTGAAGGTGCCCCTCGGCCCAAGGCAGGGGTGGAGGTAGGGTGGGGGAGGAAGGAAGAAGAAGGAAGCCGGGAAGGAAGGGCCCGGGCCGCCAGAGCTGGGAGAGAGAGGGGCAGGTCCCGGCGTGTTGGGGCAGGATCCTGCGGAGGCAGGATCCAAGCCGCAGGGGTCCTGGGATGGACAGTTTCCACCCGTGCTTCTCCCCAGACCCCTTATCTTCAGCCCTCAGGTTCCCACCTCCCACCACACACACCTCGAAGCTACACCCACCATCTTCTACCCCCGCCCGCCCCCCACTTCCTCCTTTCCCTCTTATCCTGGGCCCAGAAGGGGGTCGGAGTGTTTGAGCTAAGGGTGGGGGTGCGGAGGGGGGGCGGGTCAAAACCTTTCGCTCAACTCCACCAGGCCAAGGCCAGCCCCCTCCCCCAGCCGCTCGTAGACAGTCATATAATATTCATGAGGCTCATGAATACGCAATGTGCTCATTGTGGGGCTGGGGTCTCACTCGGCTCTGCCTCCCCCTTTACCATTCCCGGGATTACCGGGAGAAGAAGCGGTAGTTTGGGGAAGGAGGGGGCCCCAGATGTGGAGCCAGATGAAGGGGGAGGGGGAACCGGTCGCTGACGGGCGGCCGCAGTCACCGCGGTGCGGGAGGTTGGGGGGTGACCTACTGAGAGGAACCCAAGAGCCTGGAGCCGCAGAGCCCACTCACCGAGGATCATGCTGGGGACCCAGGCGCCCGGGGGTTCCGCGTCGCTCTGTCCCGGGGGCCGTTCTGGCCGGGCTGGGGGTACGGGGGGTGGAGTCGGGGGAGGAGCAGAGGCCGGCCGAGGCGGAGCGGGGGCGGAGCCCGCAGCAGGTGAAGACGGGAGGAGGGGGGACCCGGGTACCCAGGGCTCCAGGAAGGGGCGGCCCGGCGGCTCCTCGCCCTCTCCCGCGTTCTCTTCTACTTGCCGCCCCTGAGTCTCCTGGATTTACGGTGACACTGCAGCCAGGGCTTGGGGAACAAGACATCTAGAGGACGGTGTGTGCTGACACAGGAAGCTAGAAACTAAGATGCCTGGGATCCCGGGAAGGGCTGAGTCTGAGGGCGGGAAGTCTGGCCATGGGTTGATATGCGGTGGGGGTGGGGTGCCTAAATACTGTGGGGAGGGATGGGGCCAGGGTGGATGGGACACCTGAGTCCTCTCCAGAGTGATGGACTGGGCAGAAGTGGAGGGTGGGGGCAGAGAATGTTTGTTTCTCTGGCTCTGCAGCAGGACGCCTGGGGGCTGGGTCTCAGAAGTGGAATATGGGGTTGAAGACGGATCCTGGTTGATCTCTGGCTGGGATCTGAATGCCTAGGTCCTAGAGAAGGTCTGAGGGAAGAGACTGCAATCAATGAACCCAAAGAGGTGGAAATAGATGCTTGCACCTGAAATCATTAGGGCAACCAGAGTTGACAGGAGATCCAGAACTGAGGCTCAACCTTGTAGATATGGCCTGGATTGGTGTGGGGATGGGACCGTCTATCCAGGGCATTCCCCACTAAGGTGAGCCTGGGCTAGAGAGGCCTGGTGGGGGGTCTTTGATAAGGTGGAGGAGAGGATGGAGGATAGAACAGACTGTATGTGCTGGGGAGAATGGGGTGGCAGGGCAGAGGACAGGACACTGGATGTATTCTAAGCACCAACAGGATGTATTCTAAGGCAGGCAACTGGGACCGCAGCACGAGCCTGGAGTCTGGGAGTCTGCGAGGTGTCTGGAGAAGATGCAGCTGCTGCAGCCTGGACCTGTCTGTACCTGCCCCAGGAGGGAGGGCAGGAGGATTTCCCAGAATGCCAAGCAGCCAGCTTCAGGCCAGCCCCAGCCAGAGGGAAAGTAGGTGTGACTAGGAGCTAGAACACTTGGGATTTAGGGAGAGTGGAGGCAGGGAGGCAGAAGTCAGGAGGAAGGTGGGGGGACTGGCGTCTTGGAATAGTCTAGAAAAGAGGAAGGGGACTGGAGCGTGGCATTCCTGGGTTCTGCAGGAAATTTAGGACTATATGGCTAATTAAGGTACAGGAAGTTTAAGTTCCTGTTTCTGGGCCTCAGCAGTTTCTTGTCCTCACCCCACTGATCTGGTTTGAAAAATATATCTGTTTCTGTACCTGCCGAGATGCTCCAGCTTAAAGGCAAGTTAATTCTCAGGGTCCTAATGCCTTGGTCTTGTTCTGATCCAGAGGCCCAGAGATCTAGGCAGACTGTGGCTTTGTGCCTAAATCTGACCTTGGGGGAGAAGGTAGGGTCTCCTTGCCCATCAGAGTTTGTCCTCGTGGTCCAGATCCGACCTTCCACCATGCTGTTCCAGCCTCGTATCACCAAGCTTGCTCTTCCCAGTTCTTGTTATCCACCCCCCCCCACACACACATATACTCCCTCCTTGCCTCTTGTTATTCTTTCTCCTCCTGGGCGGACTCCCGAGAACAAACCAGAGTCAGCATCAGACATAGTTGATTAGTGATAAAGACCCCTTTGCCCTCAGGTTTGTCCCCCTCCCACTCTATCCCCCAGGACCCTGAGTTAGAGGGGTCTCAGAAGAGGGGTTGCTTAGCTCGCCAAGGGGAGGCAGCTGGCTGGAGGGCGGGGTGACCTTGCAGGCAGCTGGAGGGGGCAGTGTGAGGGGTGAATTCATTATTGATGAGCCCTGCACCCCGGGCTACTAATGAGCCCAGGCCGGCTGCTCTAATTGATGTCAAGAAACTTGAGACCCCCAGATCAGCTTCCCGCCTGCCAGCTGCCTCTCCTAAGCCCCCTCCCCCTTACGCACCCCCAGCTGCTGTTCCCGTCCCAGGCCTCCTTTCCATCTCCACTGACACAGACAGGGCTAGGACTCGGGCCTTCCCCCTGCTCTGGTCTCTCTGCATCACTCAAGTCTCAAGATGAGAGGCAGACATGCTTTGGAGGGGCTGGGAGATTCGGAAGGGGAAACAGACTGGAGCCTGAGAATTACAGTTCAGCAACAGAGACTGGTGCTGGGTTACATCTGCAGCACTTCCGAACCCAAGGAATTCCAACATTGTATTGTGCCTCCTTGAGAGAGACCTTGTCACTCTCAGAGACTCAAAGGTACAGGCACTAACTACACAGACACACCCATGATACCAGCCCAATACAGCCCACTTCCCCTCCTCATTTCCTCCTCATCATAGTGTAAGAAATCTCAGATTTGGCCCCTGGAGTATGGCTGTTGCCATTCCCACCCATCTCCCAAGAAGGCAAGTATGGGATTTCATTCTTGAAGTCTCAGTGCCTTGCTATGCCACAGCTGTCATCCTTGGAAATACTGGGTAGCTCTTTGCCTCATCAGGTCTTGCCCTCCCTAATAGTCCTTCATTTATGGGTTCTGGGAAGAAGTTTCTGAGTTACAGAATTATTAAGAAGTTGGAAGACTGGAGTGCAGAGCAGCTTTGAACTCCAAGGAGAGATATTTTGAGATCATGCTGGAACTGAGAGGCAGGAGCCTAAGTTAATAACAATTGTCTTGATGGGGGAAGAGGGTGAGGAGGACCTCATACATAGCCTCCCCTCCCCAAATTCCCATAAATTTGTGAGTGTGCTGCCCTCTGGTGGCTGATCTCAGTCTAGCAGGACATAGACACCTTTGTCTCTAACAGTCCCATTTGAATTTCAGCACCCTTCCCCATGCTCTTGCTGGACATTAGTTTAAGATAGGCCTCGAGGAGACAGAGGATGCTGAGGGGTTCCCTCACTTTAATTTATCTTCAAAGACCTGAACCGTCTGTCATGTCGGTTAAGAATATGGGCTTTCACAGTCAGGCAAGGCTGAATTAGACTCTGTGACCTTGGGCAAGTTACATAACTTCTCTGGACCTCAATTTCCCCTTGTGTAAATGGGGTTAATTGTGCCTGCCTTGCACATTTAATTTGATAGAAATTAAATGAGATAATGTATGTAAACTATTTAACATTCCCTCTACCCATCGGAATACAATGGGTAATGAAAACAAAACACAAACCCAACTGGCTTTCTTCTGATTTAGTTCTGTGGCCTTTTTTCTCAACCCTTTTCCTTATTCTAATTTCTGGAAGCCCAAGTGAATCTTCTGGGCCATCTTCCTCCACCTTCGGCTCTGACCTCTCCTTTTGTATTCTTCCCTAACTCTCAAATCCAAAGAGAAGGAATTCCTTTCCCTGTTCTCTTAGAGGTGTTGGGATCAGATCTGGTGGGGCTGGAGGATGGGCAGGAGTCCAAGCCCACCCCTTCCATGTAAGAAAAGGTAACCCCAAAACTAGTTCCACAGTTCCTGGGGGTCATACTCCTGGCTCCCAGTGAAAAGAAACTCCAAGAAACATTTCCTATCCACCAAGAGGTCTGGTTCCAGGAAAGATCTGGAAAGAGTAGGGAGAGGACAGATTCCAGCTCTGATCAGTGGGGCCACCGGGCCGGGTTTATTGCACTTGCAACAGAGTTTAAATAAGTCCCGGGTGTCCGGAGCCGAGGTGAGGGGAGGGTTGGGTAGGGAGAGGAGGGGCAGTGTCAGTGCAGCTGGTGGGCAGAACCCAAACCCGCAGGCCCGGGACAGCAGGCTCCCTTTTCTGTGGAGGACTGAGAGGGCCTATGTCGAGCCAGGGTTAAGGTTCCAGATCTGTTACCATCATGGCCCCTTCAGGGTCCTGGGCAATTCCTGACTTCTCCTGAGTCAGAGGTGGATTTGGTCTCCAGGCCCAGGTCTGGAGCAGGCTCAAATGTCCTGGATCTGCCTAGTTAGGTTACCAATGTCTGAGTCTGGGTCCCAGATGAACTTCAGGCCCCAGAGGCCCCAGGTTCGATCTGGCCCTGTGAAAGTTCTGGTTCCCCTTGGAGCTGCTTCTGGGCCAGCATGGATCCTGGTGTGGGATCTGTCCTGAGCTGGGCCTGGGGTGCCGTCCATGGTTAGTGTTCTTTGTTGGCCCACCGGGGTGGGGGCTGTCCAGAGCTGCCATGTCTCGCTCCCCAGGTTCCAGGCTCTTAGCTGGGGGCTTCCTGTGGATCTCTGGCAAGGCTGGCGACAGATCTCTGCGGGATTGGAGCTGGACAGGAAGTCCTGGTGCCACATCTGAGCTGGAGAACTGGGATTGGATCCCCTAGTTCTGGTTCCAAGGTGTTTTCAGGAAATTCTCCAAAATGCAAAGGTGGCAGGGAGGCTGGGGCCTCTGTCCCTGGATCTGAGTTCCCTCATCCATGAGGAGGGCATGTGTAAACGAGGGTCCTTCACAGTGCATGGGGGGAGGGGATCTCCAGCTCCTCACCTCCCGGCTCTGGCCCTTCAAGTATGTCTCTGGGCTGGGGAGAGGAGCTTCTCCCTGGCCCTCAGCACCTTCAGGAAGCGCCCAGCCCCCTCCCTGTCAGTAGACTGAGGGTGGGGGGACTGGGCCTTCAAGACTGGGAGGAATCAGGCATCAGAGGTGGCTGGAGGCTTGAGCTGAGCTTTTTCCATGGCGGTGCCGTACGGGAGGGAGCGTTTGAAGAATCCGAGCTAATGAGAAGAAAGGAGGGAGAATTGAGTTAGTTCTCTGCAGATCTTATCCCAGGAGGGGACGAAGATGACTTCAGTGCTTCCAATCTCCCCATCTTGCAAAAGTGGCCCAAATTCAGGCTATGAAGACTACCTCTCCAAGAGGTCTAATGGGCCAGGAGGGCTTAGGCTGGGCTGCTTTGGTGTTGTAAAAATGCCCCCAATTAAGCCAGGGATGGCAAACAGATGTGAAGTCTCACTGCCTGGAAGTGGCTGCCTCTTGAGAAGGATTCGGAGGCTATTGCTAGAGTATGATCAGTTAGTGACGGCTACCATGGGTTTCTGGTTGGAGGTGACACACACATATGCTGCACACTGGCCACTTGTGAATCACCTTGATTTTCAAAGTATTGGTAAATGTATCAGCTTGAATCAAGAGAACTCTCTCTAAGCTAGGGGCTGTAGAATGAAAGAAGGGATGGTATAGGCAGTGTCCAGAGGGGATGCATGTGGCTGGAGAACTGGTCTGGAGGCAGATACTAGGGAGTGTGCTGGGTCAAGGGCAGAACCTGGTGAGAGAAGCCCAAGTTGAGTAGGATGTGGCTGACCTTGTAGAGGATATAGATGAGCAGACCGAGGAGCAGGAGGCCAATGAGGATGGCTAAGATAATGATCCAGAGAGGGACTCCGTGGCTGCCTTCTGCCTTGATCCACTGCACAGCTGTGGCCACCTGGGGAGCAAGCCAGGAGAGGCCACTGAAAAGCCATTGGTTCTTCCCACCCTAAACTTGGCTCCCACTTGCCACTGGACTTAGACCCTCTCTCCTCTCCCATTTTAGGCTAACAGAATTCTGAACTTCAAATTTCTAAAATGTGCGTTATTGTTTCTTTCGGGCCTTCACACCTGCTCATTTCCTCTCCCCAGAAAAGACTCCTTTCCTGACCGGTTAGCCTGGTAGATCCCATGGATTCTTCAGGTCTTGCTTAAACATCACTTCTTCCAGACAGCCTTTCCCAATTCTGCAAGTCCGTGTCCAAGTGTGTCTATGATGTGGTCCCATAAACATGCTGACCCTTGTCACAGTCTTCTCACTGCCCTGTCCATCTTGCTTATCATTGTATTCCCAGGACTTAGCAGAGTGCCTGGCACATAGTAGGCGCTCAGTCAATGTTTGTCACCATAATCGGGCCAGCCCCCGTCATGTAGTCCTCGTGCCAGGCCCAGAACTCTGTCTTCCATGGCCCAGCCTGCCAGCCTTAGACTTACCTGCAGCGCCTTCTGGGGAAGCTGCCGAGGCAGGATTTTATAGGGCATCTTCAGGGCTTCATACACGGCCTCACACTGCAGGCTAAATGGCTGGTGCTCCCGCTGTGGGTGGGGGAAAGGTGTTCAGGGTGGCCCCTTTTGGCATCTGGAGGACATAGGGCTCCCCAGATTCTGGCTCTGGTTATAATCTTTCACTATTTTGAACTCATTCTCTGAATCTCTCTCTACATTCCTTATAAGAGAAAATAAATATGTATCTAAATAGTTATAACTGAATAGTGGATAATTAGATAATGGCATGTTCAATAGAAAAAAAATTTCTTGAGTCATTAATAATGGGCTAAGCATCTAGGACAATGTTTAGCCCATAGTGTGCACTCAACAAATGACTACTATTTCCTGTGTATACATCTGCTTGCCTCTCCACGATGGATTCATCCTCCGTCTCTGTCTCTGTTTTTCTGTCCTTATTTGCCGGCTGGTCTCCCTCCAGCCCTCCCCTCCTCTGAATGGGCCAGAAAAGGGAAGCTGTCGCTCCCAGTGAGGCCACTAGGTGTCGCCAAGTACACACAGCCCTGTCCAAACAACGGTGAGGGAGGGGAGCGGGGCTGCCTGGGTCCCAGTTCACCAAAGGGGGTGGCTAGGGCAGTGGGGAAAGTGGGGGTCAGTCCAGCAGACCTGAAGGTCAGGGGTCAGGGGTCAGGACTGAGGTGAGGCTCACTCACCTGTAGGAAGGTCTTGGCCCAGACGCGGAAATGCAGTTGCAGACTTCGGCTCTCTTGCCGGTGCAGTGGCCCCAGCTCACAGCGCAGCTTGAAACACTCTGCCTCTGGGCATTTCTGGGAAGAAATAGGAGGCTTGAACTGTGAGTTCTGCCCTTCTGGTGGCTCTGAGGACCCACAGAGGTACTCAACACTTGGGCCCAGACCTCATTCCCAGGACAACTTACCAGAATCTGAGGCCCTGAGGAGGCAGGGCTCCGACCTGGAACATCCCGTCTTTGCAGCCGGTGGTGCTGGGAACCCTCAGGATCCAACTGGAAGAGGAAAGAGACCGTTAGCTGCCTCTCCCACCTCATTACAGCATCTGAGTCAGCCTGCATCTGGGGTCTGCAGCAGCTTTGACCTGGTCTTCCATCCATGCAACTGACCACCTCCTATGGCAAGGCAGCAAACTCATTGTTGAAATATGGAAACGAGTAAGATTTGGTCCCTGGAGTTTAGGAGGAGGTGATGTGTCAATAAATAATTAGGGCACTGTCTCTGCCTTGAGGCCTTTGCACTGGCTGTTCCCTCTGCTTGGAATACTCTTTCTTGAGTCTTCACAAGCAGTTTCATCCTTATCTTTCATACTCAATCCACCTGTTCCCTCCTCAAGGTTTTCCCTGATGATTCAGCTCAAACAGGCTCCCAGCTCCACCCCACCCCAGCATGTGAGCACTGTACTTTCATCACTTTTCAATATCTGTTCCTCTTTTTAATTTTTATTGTTCATTGTGTGCACACATTCAGTTGCTCAGTCATGTCTGACTTTTTGTGACCCCATGGACTGTGGCCCACCAGGCTCCTCTAACTATGGGATTTCCCAGGCAAGAAAACTGGAGGGGGTTGCCATTTCCTACTCCAGGGGATCTTCCCGATCCACGGATAGAACTCTCATCTCTTGCATCTCCTGCATTGACAGGAAGATTCTTTACCACTGTACCACCCGGGAAGCCTTATTGTTTATTACCTTCCTCTAACTCCACGAGAGTAGGGACCTTGTGAATTTTCGTTACTGTGATATTTCCTGAGCCGGTAACATGGTTCTGTACAGTCATTCATTTAATTTAAATGTTGTCTATGAATAAAATGAACTTTGGGGAGTGGGTCTGAAGAAGGCTTTCCAGAGGGGGTGGTGCTGAGCTGGGCCCTAGGAGTATGCTAGGACATGGAGTCAGGGAGGGATACTTTAGGCAGAAAGACAGAAGTGCAGTGCTTAAAACAATCTTTTCCCCTCTCAGGGCCTCAAGGTGTCTGTGGGACTTCTGACTGCCTTCCAGTGGCCTAAGTCCTAGCTCCAGGCACATCCTCATTAGCTCTTCCAGGTCCCTGCGACCTTCCCCAACTACCATTGACCTGGTGCCCCCCCACCTCCCGGCCAGTCCCTAGGCCCCTCACCTCCAGGCCCTCTGGGTTGGGGGGGTGACTGGTGGTGCAGTTGCTGAGTCCTGTGACCCTGGTCACGTAGAGGAGCTGCTGGCCATCCAGAGCATGGGGACAGCTGAGCTCCAACACGCCCTGGCTAATAGAGCTGGGGCCCAGGTTGATGAGCTGAGGAGAGGAAGGCACAGTCATCATGGGAAGGGAGGGAACAATTCTGCCCTGTTGAGACCCGGGTCCCAGTGGCCCACTCTTCCCTGCTCTGAGTCTCAGGAGTGAGGCAGGAAATCGATGGGCAGAGAAGAAATCCTTTCCAGCCAACTCTCCTGGAGGTAGCTCCATCCTCCCCTTCTAAGTCACTCAGCTGGCTGGTCTCTCACTGATCCCGTCCAGGCCTTTAGCTCTCCCTTGCCCCTCTTCCCCTCGGCCCCTCAGGCTGGCCCCAGCCATCTGTCACTCATACTGGCTCCTCCTTCCCTGTCATTCATTCTAGCCCCGCCCTCCATTTCCAGCAGCCCGCTCACCTCATAGACATGGTGGACAGCAGGGCCCACGTCACCCTCCTCCTGCGGCTGGTCTTGAGGATGCCAGTCGCTCATCGGAAATAGCACTGCCTCGGGCTTGGAGACACTGCAGAGCAGGGTGGTTTAGAGGACAGTGGAAGGGACCCCATTTCATATGCCTCCTTTGCTAGAAGTCCGTCTCCCCTCCCAGAGACGCCCCGTTTTGCCCGGGCACTGACCCGTTAAGAGAGACCTGGGCCTGAGCCTCCACCGAGAGCCGGAAGGAAACCACGTCGCTTTGCGAGTTGTTGAGATTCTTGCTGTGGGACGGAGGAGAGACTCTGATGGTGCTAGAGCCCAGCCAGAAGGCCACCTGTGCCAGACGCCGCCCCTGCCCCGCCCCCTCCCTACCTGAGGATCTGGAAGTCAAACTGGATGGTTTTCTTCGTGTCCCTGAGGTGAGGGACTGTGAACCGAAGGCCACCCCAGAGCTGCGGGACAGGGAGGATGGACAAGCGGGCTGTTAGACGGGGCGTCTGCCACACACCGACTGCAGCCCTCCTTCCCTTCCCCCAGCTCAGCTTGGCGTGAGATGGTCCCAGACTTACACTGGCCCCAGCCTTCATGGGGTTGCCCAGGTCACACACCAGCAGACGACTCTGGTTCACAGCAAAGTAGTCGCAGCTCAGGCTGGAGAAGTTCTGGAGGTGGGGTGGGTGCAGGTAAGACTTCAGTGTCCCTCTGGCAGGGTCTCCTCCCAAGCCCCTCCTGCAGGTCCTCACTCACCCCTGGGTGTCTGACGAGTCCCGAGTACTCAGCCTCCGGAGGGGCTGTGACCCGAAGCTCTGCCTCGTAGGCGCCACCCTCACCCACATTCTGGGCGTGGAAGGTGAGGTTCAGAGAATTCTTGTCGCCCAGGTATACGTGGTTCTGCTCCCTGGAGGGGACACACGGGGGTCAGGGACACTGGAGAATTAATCCCTGAGCCAGACAATGGGCCATAACGATAATAATATAATAATAATAGACACCGCTCACTGACTTCTAGCTTTATGGCAGGCACTAGGCTAGATGCTTTATGTAGATTATTTCATTTAATCCTTCCAAAAAGCTAGAGAAATAGATGCTATTATTCCCATTATACAGAGAAGTTGCGTCATTTCCCAAGGTCACACAGCCAGCTGATATGTTCCTCTTCTTTTCCCAGGTGGTTCCAAGCTCCATGTGTCCTGCTAGGCAACTTCAGCATCTGGAACCCCCCAGCCTGACATCAGCCTTCACTCACCCAAACACTTCCAGCTGTAGGTCTGGCACACAGATATTGTCTTCTCCACAGTCCAGCAAGATCTGAGCCTGGGGAGTGGGGCAGCCTTGAGAGGCGGAGTTGTGACTGCCTCCCAAGCTGTCGGCTCCCCGCTCCAGGGCCCCGTCCCCAGGGGCCCAGGTCCCTCTCCTCCTGGCCTGTCTCCCCACCCTGCCTCACCTTGTCCTCTATGCGGCTCTTGCTCTGGTAGTGTAGGACTGGCCGGAGGCCGTGGCTGTCCACTGGGGCTTGAGGGTCCAGGGAGAAATTGAGGGCGATGTGAATCGGGGAGAGTTTATCTCGAAACTCTGACTCGTTCTGGGGCGGCGGTGGGGGGGAGGGTTCACAGAGTCAGGGGACACAGGGGACTTGGCAGCCCTGCTCCTCATCCTCTCACATCTCCCTTTGTCCACGCAAGACCCTCAAGAATTTAGGTGTCCAAACAACCGTGCTCATTGCTTCTGAGGCAGCCTGGTTCCCAGCTCCTAGGACAGAAAGGCACCCTTCCCCAGCCCCCCAAAGCCCCACGACCTTCACTGGAATCTCCCAGGCCTCTTCCCTTTGGGAGGGGTCCCCAGTTCTATGTGGCCACCCTCCCCAAGCCAGTCCATGCCCCGCCCTCCTGCCCCTACCCTGAGGTAGATCTTCATCTCTCTGCAGTCCTCCCGAGCCCCGTTCTGGATGAGCAGGGTCTGGGTCAGGGTGGCCTGTCGGGAGGCCAGGAACAGCGCCCGCCGCACCCCGCCCTTCTGCTTCTGCCAGTCCAACTGGAGCTCCACCGTGAAGCCTGTGGCCGTGCATGTACATTAAAGAGCATCTTCCCCTCCCTCCTAATTTATCCAGAGAGAAAAGAGGTCCCCAAGTCCCCAGCCCCTCCACCCCTGCCCCAGTGCCTGAAAGGTTCAGGCAGTCTCCCTCACCGATGGAGTCAGGAACATGTTTTCCAGAAGCATTGAGGCAGAAGCTAAGGTTGATGCTAGAGGACCAAAAGGAAAGCTGGTGTATTCACCTGAAAGAGGCATCGCATTCTCTGCCTGCCTCCCAGACAGACCCGGACTGGGACAGTCCCATGTGTCCCCTTCCAAAGGCCTGCTCTCCCTCCCCACTTCCAGGCACAGATGAAGGACCCCCAGACCCAATCCTGCAATCTCCCGCCCCCAGCCCCCTACTCACCAAGTCACAGGGTTTCCCTCCAAGCTGCAGCTGTGCTCCTCTGGGTTGAACATGGCAGGAAAGATGGTGAGGGAGGCACTGGCAGACACGATGGGGCGACCCCTGCCAAGAGTGAACGTGGGGGTCAGAGAACTAAGGCTCCTCAGGAACCTGGGCACAGGAAGCCGATGTCCAAGCCCCAGGATCCCAGTTTGTACACTTCCCCAAACTCAGCCCTGTTGAGAAGTCCCCCAGTTCCCATGTCTCCCAGGCTGCCCCCTGCCCGAGTTCATACCTGTATACCACAGCCTTGTCTACACCAAAGGACCCCACAATCAGATCTGCAAGAAATCAAAAGAAACTACCCCTTACAGCAGGCCCCCAAACAGAATTCTTCCCAACCCCTTCTAGCTGCATTGTTCAAGGAGGCTGAAGTGAGGGGGCATTGCCATCTGGTGGCATCATCCTAGAACTGCACCCAGGAGCTTAGGCAAATATGTTAGAGAGGCTACGGGGTTTGTGACCAGGGAATTCTCAGGTTAAAGGGGCCTCGGGCACCACTCACCAGGGTATCCATTGCCATCTAGGTCTCGGCCTCCTCGAAGGGCAGAGCCAAAGAAGTCCGGTGTGTGGCCAGCTGCCCACAGGGGCAGCAGAACCTGGGAAGGCTTAGACGCCAGACCCCCTGGGCCCCCAGGGAATATAAACACCACTCCTTGCCGGTTCTCCCCACCAAAGGCAGCCCCAATGGCTACATCTGTAAAACACACAACACATACCAGTCAGCAGGCCAGGAGTCCAGGAGTTCAAATCTCTACCACCAGACCCCAGGACCCAGGATCCTATTTTTCCCATCTGTCATTCCCAGTATGCTAAACTCTTCAA
>NW_011494955.1:7928740-7934796 GCF_000754665.1 Bison bison bison
CATTGGGATTAAAATCCTCCAGGAGACGCTGGGAGGTCTTGGTTATCTTATCTGACAGTCACCTCTCCCCAGATCCCTTCTGACTCAGGCCCCTGGCTCCTCCTCAGCCACTCGAGCCCATACAGTGCTTACCATTGTAGCCATCCTGGTCTAGGTCCCCCAGGGGGGTCAGGGAGCTGCCGAACCGGCCAAACTCATCCTGGCCAGTGAGGGTCAGGGTGGGCGTGGGCTCCATGCCAGCCAGGCGCTGCAGGTAGATATAGACCCTGCCCACCTCCTGCGGCCGCCCGTCGGCTGTCCGCTCCATGAGCAGGGGCGCCCCTACCAGCAAGTCGTCCAGCCTGAGGATGGGGGAAACACTGGCATCCTGAGACCCTGCCCTTCCCCGTCCCCTCCTCAGTCCCAGTGCCAGAAAAGCCCAAGCACCCTGGATTCCCGGCTCTTTCCCACCCAAAGGAGACACCTGAGATCTTCTGGCCTTTGGCACTCAGCTCTCTCCTCGCCCCTGGGCCGAGGGTATGCAGGCAGGAGGAGAATCCAGGGAGGAACTCTCCTTGCACTTTTCTGTCCCACCCCTACTCCTCGCCCTTGGGGAGGGCACCACTGTGCCTTCCTCACTACTCACCCATCCCCGTTGATGTCTGTGGCAGCCACTGCGTAGCCAAAGTAGGAGGCCATCTGGCGGGGGAACAGAGCGGCAGCAGGTCAGTACAGGGGAGTCAATCAACAAGGGCTGTGGGGGGAAGTCATGGACTCCAGGGAGCCTGAGAAGTTGGGCTGAGCTTATGACTCAGGGCCAGGGCTTGGTTGGCCGAGGGCCAAGCTGGGTTGTAGAGGGGGTGTCCTCACCTGTTCCCCTGAAAAGTTGTAGAGGGACCGGATGTCTGAGCCATTAAGGATGGTGACCTGGGGATGAGGAGATACACCCATTGGTCCCAGACTCGGATGAAGGACAAATGAGTGCAGGATACCCAGGGGCAGTCATTCCTTGGAGACACAGACCACATGTCGGGTAATTCCCTTCTTTGCTTTGCCTTCGCCATAGTCTTATCTCTATACTGGTAGCGCCATCTCAGGTGGACTTCCTTATTTTCCTCCATGTCACCTATCAACCACTCCTGACATTCCATACTTATCTGTCTGTTGTGCATCTGATCTAGCTACTAGAATGTGAGATCAGTGAAGGCAGGAGCTGTTTTGTTCTTTGCCTTCTCCCCAGAGCTTAAAGTCATGCTTGGTGAGAGCAGACACTCACTAATTATTAGCTGAATGATTGAAACCTCATGCCCCAGCCCTCCCAAACCACATACACTCACGTCTCCCCCATGTCACCCCTTAGTGATGGGCTCTACGGGTCTCTTGACTCCTCATTCTCTTCCCCAGTCTTGCTGTTGTTCCTCTGCTGTGCGCCCTCCCCAAGGAATGCTGGAGAAAGCCCTGGTCTCCCCCTCCCTTGGACATTCCCTTCCCCCCAGTGCCCTTCCCCATGGCACCGAGACGGATCACCCTAGAGCTGGTCTAGGAGGGACACTGCTGGCTTGGAAAATCGTGGTGGTTCCCCGCAGCCACGGCCCAATCTCGGCTTACTGGCTGGTCCTCTGAGGCCCTGGAGAATCTGGACCCAACCTATCTGTTTTTGCCCAGCCTCTCTTTTTGTTTATTTGGCTGTTCTGGGTCTTAGTTGTGGCATGCAGGATCTTTAGTTGTGACCTAAGGGATCTAGTTCCCTTACATTCAGGGACTGAACCCAGACCCCTTGCACTGAAAGCATGGATTCATAATGACTGGAGCACCAAGGAATCCCCCAATCTCTTTTTAGTCTCTCTACTGTCAGTCAGCCCATGCTGAACTGGCCTGAACTGTTTCCCTTTCCTTCCACACCTTTCTCATGCTCCTGTCTAGGATGCTGTCTTTCCTCATCTCCTCTGGTCTTTCATAGAACCTTTTCTGATTCATCCCCACCCTAGAAAGGAGGATCTTACTCCCCCTAAACTGCTGTATCATCTTAACCACTTTCCTGAAATTTATGTTAGTGCAGAAAGAATGCTGACTTTGGAATAAGACAGGTCTGGTTTTAAATCTCTAGCCACTTACTAACTGGGTGATCTTAAACAACTTACTTGGTCTCTTCGAGTCTCAGCTTTCTCATGTGTAAAATGTGACTGGTAATATCTCCCCCGATAAGCTTGTTGGGAAGAATAGAAATCATGAGTGGACAGTGCCCGATGCACTGAGGGGCTTATGCATAGGAGCTGCACGCTAGATTACCATCATATGTATGTCTTATCTTACATACTTGATTAGAAGCCGTACAAGATGGGGTGTGATGTCTTATTCATCTTCTTGTCTCATACCTTGCCCTAATAAATGTTGGTAATTGAATGGACTCCTATGGCATTCTTATCTATATCCTTTTTAAAGCACTCGCCATGGTCTAATAATAACAACTACAGTTGTACCCTGCCTAAGAGTTCACTAAGTACTTTCACGTGCCTTATCTCACTTCATCCTTACAAGAGCCTTGTGAGGTCAGAACTATTATTATCCCATTATTCAGAGAAGAGTGAGGCTCAGAGAGGTTAAGCAGACTCAGATTTTTACGGAATGAAGTGGGATAGGAATAAATCACAGATTCATCCAGAGTAAGTGCCAGAACTTGAACCCTGGTCTTACCCAAGAGCCTGTGTTCTGGTCCACCTTTTGAGCCCTCCCAAATCATCATGCATGGTTCTTTGTGATTAGGCAGGGGAGGGGGGTGAGGGGAGGGAGGGTCAGGCTGGGCCTTACATAGCCGTAGGTGAGGTTCCCTTTGGGCACACCAGCAACGAAGTCTGGAAAGGGAAGAGAAGGTTGCAGGCTAAGGGTAGGGGAAGGGGAGTCAGACAAAAATGTCTCAGTCCTTGGGGCTCCAGATCTGGGGTCTCCATCTGCCCCCTCCCTTGGCCCCAGCCGGGACACACTCACCTTCTCTATCATCACCACTGAATTCACCCACAGCCACAGAGTATCCTGGGGGACAGGTGGATGGATATTAGGTTTCTTGCTTTGGGGACCACTCTGTCCTGGCCCATCCCTTCCCCACCCCTACTGAGCCTTCATAGTCAGCCATGACCCATGACACATGGGGCGGGGGGCTGGGGATGCCTGGGTGGGAGAAGGGAGGCGAGGGGTGAGTGAGGACAGGGGCCCCCCCGAGGTTCTCCCTCTGCAGCTCCCATCCACTTGCGCACTCACCCAGGTAGCTGTCATCATAGATGGAACTGGCCTGGCGAGTCTGCAGCTGCCCCCGAACTGGGTTGATCAGGTACCCGGGATAATAGGATTCTGCAATCTGCTCCTGGGTGGCGGACAGGATCTGGCCTGGAGAAGGGGATAAGGAGGGGATGGCTAGAGGAGGAGGTGGCAGGGAGTGGGGCACTGGGGGCTGACGGGGAGATATTCAGGAGTCTGGTTCCCCCGGGGGAAGCTTTTGGAGGGTGGTGGGAGAGGACGGGTAAGTCTCAGAGGACAGGAAGAGGAGTACCGGGACAGGGGCAGAGGAAGGAAGGATGGTGATCTTGGGCTGAGAGAGGGATGAGAGGCCGGGTGCGGGAGACGGACACAGGGACAATGGAGGAAGGACTTACCTTGCCAGAAATAGCTCCCTGGTCCACCCAGGACCACACGCCCCGTCTGTGCAGAGGAAGAAGGTGAGTCTGCATTTGGTCCTGATTCCCCTGCATCCACCACCCACAGCCAGGTTCCTCCCAGATCCCCTCTCACCTTGGTGAACTCAGCACTGAAGCCCCCTTGGCAGTAACCCTGTCCTGCTTCTTGGCTGAAATCTGCAAGAGGAGAAGGTGTGGGAAGGGTCAGGCAGCAGAGAGCAGAGAGTTTGGGGAAGGCAGGGGGAGAGGGACCTCCCTGGGCCAGACAGTGGGCTATCAAGGCTGTTGGGGTGCGGGACTGTGGGGACTCACGCCACCCCTGCACTACCTGAGCGGCAGGGTGCATACTCCAGAATCTGGGTGAAGTTGCCTGTGGAGAGGTAGCAGGTGCCCACGGGATCACTCTGCGGCTCCTTCTCAGTGCGCCAGCTGTAGAGGGGAGCACAGGCCTGGGAGGGCCCAGGAGGAGGCGGCGCCAGGTTTAGTCCACCAGGGCCTCTCTTCCCTCCCTCCTCACTGTGCTGTTATCCCCAACCACTACCCCTCCTGCCCATCACAGCACTCAGCCCGCTGGGCGCTCACCAGGATGGAGGAGCCATGGGCTCGCACTGTTGCTCCAAACCACTGCAGGGACTTGTATTCCACAGGCTCCTCTCCCTCTGAGCTGGACGTTGAGGACTCGAAGATCCGAGAGCCTTGGGGAAGTGAGAAAGTGGGGTCATGCCAGCTGTGGGCAGCCGAGCCTTAGAGCAGCCCCTGCCCTCAGCCTGGGGGTACCTCGGCATTTGCAAGCCCTGAGCCCATGACTCACGGGAGGGAAAGTGAGGAAGGGTCTTTACAATCTGCTTGTTGTGGCCTGACTCATCTTGTGCTGCACGTGTGCACATACACGCATGTGTGCACATATGCACACGTGCACACACACAGAACCTGGGGTTTCTAGAGTTGCAGTCCCCTGATGTGCTTGCCTCCTCACCCAGCTGGGACAAGGATGCTTGTGATAAGGTGGGGAAGAATGCCTATTTCCTGAGAGGGCAACCCTCTGGGTACACTTCTGTCTACACCTGGGCTTATGTCTTAGCATCTGTTCTATGACCTTGACCTTTCTTACAGCTCTGGATCTCTGCCCTATGTCTATGTGTGTGTACGTGTTCATACATCTGTCTGTCTGTCTATATCCTTCCAAGCCCTCTCTGCCTTTCTTAAGACAGCCTTTCTTGTTCCTTTGCTTCTCATCTGTCTTTCAGATTAAAATAATAATAATAATCAGGGACTTCCCTGGTGGTCCAGTGGTGAAGAATCCACTTTACAATGCAGGGGACATGGGTTCCATCCCTGGTCAGGGAACTACGATCTCACACACTTCAGAGCAACTAAGCCTGTGCACCACAACTAGAGTGTCTGTGTGCCTCGATGAAAGATCTACCCGAATGCCACAATGAAGACTGGATGCAGCCACATAAATAAATATATACTTAAAAAAAGATCAATTGGTTTTGTGCTCTTACACCACCCCTCCCCTACTGTCTCTGTCTTTTGATGCTCTCCTCTTTTGTCCCCTTACTCCAGTTGATCTATGGAGCCAGACTGCTCAAGTTCATGTCCATGCTCCACCTTTTACTAGCTGTGTGACCTTAGACAAGTTACTTAACCCATTTCCTATAAAATGGGGATAATAATCCCTCATGCCCTCATTCAAAGGATGAAGCGCGTTAATACGTGTAAAGTGCCAACAACAGTGCCCAGTGCATAGCAAGTGTTCTTCAAGTGTTAGCCGTTATTACTATTTCTCAGCCTGTCTCCCTTAGTCCATCTCTGCATCTACTTGGGACCTTAAGCTCCTTGAGGTCGGTGGCTTAATCATGTTTCAATCCCCTGCAGCACACAGCACAGAGCCTGGTATGCATTATCACTTAGTCAGTGCTTAGTTAAAAGAATTGGAATAGGTTCTGTGACTCTCCCTGTCTTTGTCTGTGTTACTGCCCTGGCCTCCCAGAGTGTGGGTGATTCAGGGAAAATGAGAGCCACATGTTTCTGAATCATGCCCGCCCTCCTTGGGCTGGGCTGGACTGGGAACGTGGTGTGAGTGCCACGGGGAGCCGCTGCACCGCTGCTGCGCTGAGCTGGAGTCCCAGAGCCCGGGAGCACGTGGCCCTGGAACTGGTTAGGCTCCGCCCGGCGCTCCCGATCCCGCCTGGGCCCCGCCCCCCAGCCTCAGTCCCGCCCTTTAGTCCCTTCCCGACCTGCGAAGCGGGTTACCTTTGCTGTCAAATTCAATGGGGGTGCACAGTGCCGGGCTGGTGCCCCAGGGGCAGAGGTAGACGGCACCGCCCTGCAGCACTCCCGGCTGGCTGGTGTTAGCCTTGGGCGCCCCCACCAGCACGCTGACCCTGCGGAGGGGTAAGGAGA
>NW_011494955.1:7935014-7941353 GCF_000754665.1 Bison bison bison
GCTCCCCCCCTCTCCTTTCCTCCCTTCCCTTGTCATTAGAAGCAGGAGACAGAGTCAATTCTGGGAAGGGGTTGGGGCCAGATGGTCTGGACCCCAACTTCCCCATCTCCCCTATGGACCTGTGAAGACTGGAGGTGCAGCCCCTGGAACCCCAGAGTCCTTTTACCTACCCTCTGCTCCCAAGCCAAAGCCCTTCTCTGGGCAAGACCCAGGCGTCCGGCTGCCCAGCCCTGGGGTGTGTAGGAGGAAAATGTGAGGCTTGGAAATCAGGCAGTAGAAGTGGAGAGAGGCCCTGGAGGATGGTGAGAACAGATTGTTCCCCGGGGCCTGGGCCTGCCATCACCCTGGGCTCTGGTGGGACCTCCCCATCCTGGCTGGATCTTTGTCTCAGCCTCTTAACACCTTTCCCATACACCATCCCTCAAATCTGAATTCAGATCTTGCTCTGCTGGCTCTTAGTTCTGGACACGGTGCCTCATTCCCCCTGAGATGACGAGGAGAAGGTTGCCTTTGCTGGGGGTCCTCTGTAATGGGGTGGTGTCAGCGCAGGTCCTGGGTAATCTTCCTGCCTCTGGCTCTGCCTCTATCACTTCTGGGTCCTTTGCCTCCAAGGCCTCAGTGCAGCTGGCAGCCCTCTGGGCTTTCTCCTCCAGAGTCTCCCATGAGGACTGCATCTGGCAGCCGGGGCAACTGACCCAGTGTCCCCGCCAGCCTTGGCCTCTGCTCTCCTTCCGTATCTGCCTCTGGCACTGCTTCTCAATCTGCTCCTCTGCCCTGTGACTGCTTGTTCTCTTGGTTCTGGTTTTAGGTCTGCCCCCCTTTGTTTTTCTGTCTCACATCTTGGGCTTCTCTATCTCTGTTGCATCCTGGCCCCTTTCAGCTCTCAGCACCCCCAACACCCACCCTTTTCTTGATATTTGCTTCCCTTCATCAGCCTTTCTTACCAGGAGTCCCCAAGTCTGAGATTATGATAGAGATCACAAAATCAGGGGTGTGTGAGACACGGGGATGGGATGGGAGACAGGATGGGTGACAAAGGCAGACACACTGAGGAGGGGAGGGGCGATGGTGTCCAAGAGGAACAGGAATGGGAACACCAGAGGGAGCGGCTCCAAGGGACTGAAGTGAGGGTGGCTGGACCAGAGGATGGGGACGGAGGACGGAGAAGAAAGGGTCCAGAGGAACAGGAGGGGAGGCCCCGAGTGAGAGTTCCTGGAGTGATGGGGGGTGGGGTGCCAGCCTCGGTTACCCTGGGGACAGGAAATGTTTACTGCCTGTGGCTTCCTGTCTGTTTCCAACCTCTCACTTCGCCGTTTGTCTCCCACCCGCCTGCTGGGCCCCACCCCTCTCACTCAGGCGGTACAGCCAGCTGGGGGTGGGTGGGAGCTGGCTACTCAGAGGCACAGTGACCTGGTTGGCTGCCAGGCCTAGTAGGTGAGGTTGGTGTTGGGGAGAGATTGCCTTGCCCCAGGGCTGGGGGAGAGAGGGGTGCAACCCCCCATAGCAGAGGCAGCTCCAGAAAACAGCAGTGGTACAGGAGTTCTGGGTCGGGCACTAGCTCAGTGGAGACTTGGGAATACCCTTTCCTGCTTCCTCTGGGTGAAGAGGTTGCAATGGTTACCTCAAAGTCTTCCGGAGCTCTGATACTCTTCCAGGCCTTGGCCAAGGACCCTACTCCCACCCTCGAGTCTCCCACCACTTCCCTGGGTGGGGGAAGCAAAGCCTGAGGAAGAAGCCTGGAGTTTGTGGCCGGGCGGGAAGGTGTGAGAGGGGCCTTACACGGTTTATAAATCCCACAGGCTTGTGGGACAGGGGCCTAGGCTGTGGCTGAGTGAAGGCTCAAGAGGTCTGGCACGCAGGCGATGGACACAGATCCCAACCCAGACCTGCCTGTGGCTTACAACTGAGGATGCGTGGCCCTTCCTTCGCATCTCCTCCAAGTCCAGTCAATAGTGCCCTCCCCCACTGCCGAGTAAGGCACCCGGTGTCCGGCGTGGCACCTCACGTAGCTTATCCTTATTCTCCCACTCCTAGTTCTTGCTTCCTAAATCCTACAGCAGATGGATCCTACTAGGGGTCCAAGAAGGTAACAACGCAGGGTCCTTGGGCTATTTTCATTATTTCAGAAAGCCTAACGGAAATCATGCATTTACCTGATAAGGCAGCCCAGGCTAATTAAAACCTCAAGTGTATTTGCTTTGGGCTGTAATTATATCAACTCCTGTGGGGAACCTGGTTATCTCATATTGGTCAGAAGCTCTGATTGGCAGCTATGGATGTCTTCTTGTTCTAACTTCTAGTTGATAAAAAACAGGAAAAAGGAATTAATTATTCCTTCCTCAGTGCAGCTTGGCAGATAAATTCTTCCAAACTATAGAGACCAAGGGAAAAAGTAATTGACATAATTTATTCTGAAGCCTCAGAACCCTGGTATACTAGAGTTGGTTCTTGGAGACACAGGCTGCCCCAGCTGGAAGGCGCTGAGGAGGGCATCTCTGGGATTGAAGACTTTCTTGGAGAAGCCTCAGGGCTGCCACATGGAGTAAGCGGAAGCCAGTTTGGTCCTGACACTACTTCCCTTCTTCTTTCAGAGCAATCTCTTGTCTCTGTTTTCTGTAGAATGCCCTGGTAAGATGTCATTTGAATTAGAAAGAAAAAGAAAGGAAGGAAGGAAGAAAAGAAAAAAGAAAAGAAGGAAGGAAGATGGAAAAGAAGAAAGAAAACTTTAACAAAAAATACAGCTTATCCAGTCCCCTGTCCTCACTGTACAGAGGGGGAAACTAAGTCCCAGAGAAGTTAAGTCACATGTCCAGGATCACTCAGAATCTTTTCCAATGGAAGAGCCAGAAGCCGGGAGTCCTGTTACCTTGTCTACCCTGTTGCCAATTTGTCCCCTCCTCTCCACTATCTCGCCAGTCAGGCTTCTGATTAACCAAGTTCCTGTTCAATACATGGTTACTGTTTGACTCTGATGGCCTAACAAGGTCGGGGGTGGAGAGTAGCAAACGGACACCGGACTCAGCTCCTGCAGGTCCTACAGCAGCCCTGGCCAGGCCAGAGGAAACACCTGGTTCTGGATCCCCCAGTGTACTCTCCAGGGAGATGCCTGGCTGGCTGAGGAGGAAGAGTTGCCTCTACTTGTGGCAGTACTACAAAGGGCTAAGGAGGTAGGCTAAGGCTGGTGCACCTTTTAAGCGCACCTCTTGGGCCAAGTTACTGATTTCCTCTTTCCAAGACTTGAATTCTCTACCTGTAAGATGATGGGTTGCCCTTGGATGGTCTCTAAACAAACTTCTAGTTCTAACCTTCTATGACTCCTGAAGCTTCAGTATACACACACACACATATATACACACAATGGGGACAATAAGCTTCATCTGTCTAAGGCAAGGATTTTTGTAACGATCCAACAGAAAAATTGGTATGAAAATGCAAAGAAATGTGCTTATAACTATAAGCAAATACTAAAAGCCAGGAAGAAATGGTGAAAAACTTAGACAAAGAACTAGGTGGTGGCCAGGGAGGAGGGAACCAGAAACAGAAATTAGGTACCTCATAAAAGTCAGGCCTCCCATGTATACTGATCACCCTCTGTGGACCAGGTCCCTTTATATATATTGTCTCAATTAGTCCTTCGAACAGCCTCATAAGGTAGGTGTCTGATTTTCAGGAGAAGATCAGGTTCCAAGATTTAAGTCTTAAGTAGCTCACCCCAGGTCACACAAAAAACAAGTAAGAGGTGGGGCCTGGACGCACACGCAGCTCGACCTGACTTAAAGCCTGGCCCTTTCCTACCATGGAACTTCTCTTCTGATGTTGTTTCAGTTTCCACCATGAGAGGTGAGGGAGAGCGATGGCCCCAGGTGAGGGGCTATGTTTGTCCCCTGCAGGGAGGAGGGCTTGGAGGCCCAGCTGTGGTGGGGAGGGAGGTCACTGGGGAGGTGGAATGTTCCAAGTCCTATTCTAAGAGTGCTTTGTACATACAGAGAAAATGAGAGGGGGAGGTGTGCAAACTGGACACCTGGGTTCTCTTGGGAGGAGAGATGAGCAGAAGGGGAGGGGGAGGGGTTGAGAATGCTGGGTCCTGCTCTAGAAAAGGGCTTTGGGGACTGCAGGATCAGGCCAGGGGCCAAACAGACACCTAGGGAACCTGGAATGTGTGACAGTCCAGATGTTTCAGAGGCGTGTTTTAAAAGAGAGATGACACTCTTGTTAGGTGGGGGTTGGGTAAGAGGAAGGTAAAGAGCCAGATAACTGACCCCAGCCCTGGTGCCCTGATGTGGGGAAGGATCCCATCCCCTCCCTCCCTCTTCTCTACTCCATTAGGGTTGTGGTAAGCAGTTTGAGGGGGCCTGGGGGAGGCCAGGCCTGGCAGAGACTCCAGGCCAGGGTGATGCAATGGGGTTTGGGCAAGAGGCCAGGGGGGTGGGGTGGGGGTTGGGTGGGGACCTTGAATAGTCCAGAACCAACAGCTGGAGCCTAACCATCTTTCTTTTTTCCCCATCCTCAGGTCCTCCAGACAAAGGAGAAATTTGTCCCTGTACCCAAGTGGAATTACCTAGATTAACCCCTTTTCTCCAAAAGGAAAGGAATGAGTAGATACCAGCTAACTGTATGTGTAAAAACCGCTCACCTCTGACAGAGAGCCTATCAAACCTGGATACAGGGGTGGTTGTGGTGGTGAAGGGCAGTGGTGAGGGGCGATGGTGAGGAGCAGTGGCGGGCTCAGGGTCCAGAGATGTAGACAGAGGACTCCTCCAGAGGTCGAGGATCAGTCACCTGGCACCCGGGAGGGAGTCCCTGTCCCAGCCCCGGAGCAGCTTCCTTCCGCTCTTACTACCCCTCACTCTCCACATTTAAGCAAACACCCTTGTTTTTATGTTGCCTAGCTTGTCTCCCCAAGCCTGTGGGCTCCCCGTTTTCCTGGCACACAGGATCCAGGCTGCTTGTTACCCTGCTGAGTTGGGAACTGGGATCTTCCTTGGAGACTTCCCGGTCTCTGAGGTCCTGTGTTCTGACGCTCTAGGGCCCTCGGAGCCCGCGTCTCCCCAGCTTCCGACCCCAGCCCCAGAAGTCCCGGTCTCAGTTCAGCTCCAGCCGACTAGCTACAGGAAATCAGCTTTTCTCTTCCTCCCAAGAGCTAGAGGAAGAGGGAAACCGCCCACCCCACTTCACGCGCGCACACACACCCCTCCCGACACATCCCAGTACCCGCCCTTGGCTGAGCCAGCCCCCAGCCCCAGCGCCCCCCAGGACCAGAGTCCCGGGTCTCTCCCAACTTCCCGGATCCCCGCGTCTGAACAGAGATGGGGTGGGGGGTGGCGGGCGGAGTAGGAGACCGAGGAGGAAGGGGAGGGAGCCGCCATCCCCCTCCCGGGTCTTTCCCAGTCTGAGCTGAGGGGGGAGGGGAGGGTGAGGCTGGCCCCCATTTAACCTCCGGGACCCCTTCAGCCTCCCACTTCCTTTTTACTACACACACACACCATACAGCTCATTCTGCTTCGTCTCGTCCTCTCTGAGTACAATGGCCCTCAGGGGTCCCGGGGTTCCCCAGTGCTCCCAAAAGCCTCCTGGCCTCCGCGCCCTCTCCGTCCCCAACCGCCTCCGGTCCCCGCAGTTCTCTAGTCTCAACCAGAGACCCTCTGCTCTCCTTTCCCGCGCCCTCTTCTCTCTTGGCCGCAAGACCCCTGCCCAGACTTCTCCAGCTTGCAGCTTCGTGTCCTCTCTCCACCCCACACATGTCTCTCCGCTGATCGCTCTCAAACTCTTGCCCCCCCACCACGCCGGCCACTGTCCCCTCCCTACTCCAGCGCGGGCCCCCAACTTTAGCGCGGGCCCCCAACTCCAGCCCCAGTTCCTCCAAACTCCGCCTCCCAAACTCAAGCCTCGGTCCCCTCCAGACTCCAGCCGCGCCCCCAGTCTCCAGGCGCGCACCCCCGCCCTCCGCCAGCCTGCCGCCAACCCTCCTCAACTCACCCGTCCGTCCCCGGCCGGTAAAACTCCACCGAGAAGCCGAAGAAGGAGCCCGGGGGCCCGGAGAGCACTGCCGGGGCCTCCGCGTCTAAATTGAAGCCCCCGACCCGGGGCGGCGGCGGCAGCAGCAGCAGCAGCAGCGGCGGCAACAACGGCAGCAGCCGGGGTCTGCGCCGGGCGCCCCGGCGCAGCTGCACGGCGTGGAGAGGGGACCCTGGCGTCCGGCTCCCCATAGCGCCCGCTCTTCCCTGTCCTGGGGCCACCGACCCGGAGCCGCTTCCTAAACCTCCCAGAGGCGAATGACTCAACGCGGGGAGGAGTTTGCCAAACTCCCGGCTGAGCCCTCCCCCCGCCTGCCGGGGCCTC
>NW_011494955.1:7941453-7965926 GCF_000754665.1 Bison bison bison
CCCCCACCCCGAAGGGGCTGGGGGGGCCGCACCTCTCCACTTCCCTCGCCCCAGCCCCAGCTGGAGGCCGGTTGTCTGGACTGGGTCAGACTGGGCGGGTTTGGGCTCTCCCCCTCCTTCTCTCTGCTTCCCCCTCCTTCCTCTCGCATCCTTTCCAGATGTACAACGTAAACGCTCGGAAAAGGAGTCGGAAAAAGGGAGTGGAGAATTTCCTAATGAGGAAAGGAATCACCTCTGGAGGGCGGAGGGAGTGTGAAATATGTGTGTGGGGTCTCCCCCACTAATTCAGGGAGGAGACTCCGGGGTCTAAAGAGAGAGGAGACACCTCTGGCAGCTGGCCAACTGGGATTCCCCCTTGCCTTCCGGGGCCACGGGGTGCCTGGGTCCCAGCCAGCTGGATTTGGGACTCAGGAGTTGAGGTACAGAGTGCTCCCAGTCAGCCTGATCTGATGGAGGACCTACACTGCTCTCCGCTCCCGGCGCCCCACCCCCAAGTTGCTAGAATTGAAAACCCAGGGGTCCAGGAGTTTGCGGTTATTCACCAGATTTCTGGTCCAAGCCTACCCCTTTTTGGTTGTAAATGTCCCTTCCTAGAATCTGGAGGTTGACCAAGAGGCTGGTGGTGGTGGAGAGGGGTTGCTTTGGCTCTTTTGTGTCTTCTTGATTAAACTGGCCTGATTGCTACAAACCTGGAGAATTGTAGGAAGGGATGGGGTCGGGGTCGGGGTGGCAGTGGGGGTAGTGTTTTGCAAAGGGGCCCAACATTTGGCTTCTATTGCCCTTATGCCCTGGGAGCTGGAACCCAGGACCCCATTCTCCCAAGATTCCCTATGAATGTAGAGGAAGCGACTGTAGCAGGAGAAGGCAGTGACCCCCCTGCCCACCCCTTCCCCCAGTCCTGGCTCTGTGTGATGAGATCACCTTTCAGAATTCTAGGCTTTATCTCAGTCTGGGGGAGGGGGACCAAGGGGCCTAGATTCTCTCCTAACCTCCTCTCCTTTCCAGCCCTCTTCCTGTCTTTTTCCTGCAGGACTCCACCCCTTCCAGAATAATATGCACCCCTCCCTCTGAACTCTGACCCTTCTTTTCTCCAGTCCCTTGCCCCACTCTGGCTTGGGGAACTCAGAATACAAGTGCCGAGAATCAATACTTTTTCCTTTGCTAGGAGTCTCCTCCTCAAACTACTTCCTGTCCCAGAGCACCCAGCTGTTTTTTTAAAAGCCCCTCTCCAGAGTCAGCTGCAGCCCAAGGGAGAGGCCAGCTGGTCAGACCGTGGGGTGATGCTGGCTCTGGTCCCACTCTCACATCTGCAGGTCCTGACCCTCTCTTAGGCGAGGAACCCAAAGAATCTCTGGGTCAGGATCTTAAAGCACAGCACTACCGCGAAGGTAACCTCTAGGTGAAAATTACTCAAGCCGAGGGCTGAGACCCTTTCTGGGAGGAGACACGATGAAGCCCGACTCCTGTATAACCCAGCAGAGCACGTGGTGAACCCAACTCGTTCCTTTTTCAGCCCAGGCACAAGCTCTCTAGATTTTCCCAGGGTCTGGGAGCTTGGGATGGGGGTGGGGAGGGGTACAGGGAGGGAGGTGTGTGACTCAGCTCCTCCCAGGAGCCTTGGTGAGGGACAGGGGACATAGCGTCCTGCCCCAGTCCTCCTCCCCACTCCACACCCCCAGCTTGGCCAAGTCAAACAGGCCCCCTCCCTGTCCATTCCCTGCTCCTGTTTATGCCGGGAGCCCCTTAGTCATTCTCTGGCTGGCTTTTCTCCTCTCCCCAATATCCCTCCTCTCTTGGCTCTCTCTGCCCTTATAAGTCCTCTCCCAGTGGCCCCAACACCTCCTGCCTTTCCTCGAACCATGCCTGTCTCTGCCTGGCCCTCCCTTCCTCTGCCCCAGGTCAGGCCTGCACTTGGGGTCCCCTCCTAGTTGGAGCTGCTTCAGCGTAGCCCTCCAGGTCTGGTAGCTTGCTTAGAAAGTTCAGCCAAGAGGGGTTTCCTAGGGGTCATCAGCCCAACCCTCTCCTTCAGAAGAGGAAATGGGTGTAGAGAAATGAAGAGACTTGTCCAAGGTCATGTGGCTAGCCAGTGAGTTAGTTGTGAGTCTAGAACCTAAGTGTTTCGACTCTAAATCCAATGCTGTCTTCTCTTAGCCCACTGCCGGCTAAATGCTCTGGCTCATGTCAACTTTTTCTCTGCGTGTCTCTCAGCTTGTGTCTGACCAGACGGTGAGTCTCCAGGTGTCTCTGTTTCCTCTCTCAAATCTGACCTCCCTGGTACCCTCTGTCCCTTCATTGCTCCACAAGAATGATTTGCTGTGATGACTGATTATTATTAATCACGGTTTGCTTGACAGAGGGGCAGAGAGGGTGAAGGGCAAGGACAGGACGCTCACCAGACTCCCGCTGTCACCAGCCTGCCTGCCCTGAAGGCTGAAGCTTAGACCCAGGAGACTGCATTTCTACAGAGGGGTTTAGGAAAGAGGTGAAAGTTTTAGAGCCAGGAGCCATGCTAAATTTCAATAGGGTGGGAGAGGGGTGAGGACTATTAACAGTTTATTTAGCATATGCTATATGCCTGGCCTCGGGTTTGACCTTTAAACTGCCTTTATCCCATTTCATCTTCTGAACTACCCAGCACTGGAGGTATTAGGATCCTCGCTTTACTATTACAAAACTGAGGCTCAGAGAGGGAAGCGACTAAGACAAGAGCAACGGAAAGAAAGGGGCCGAGCTCAAATTTCACCCCAACTGACCCCAAAGTCCTTGCTTTCCCCACAGCACTGTCAGTGTAGTCCTCTAAACTGGGCTGGGACTTCCCTGGTGGTCCAGGGGTTAAGAATCTGCCTGCTAATGTAGGGGACATAGGTTCGATCCCTGATCTGGGACGATTCCACATGCTTCAGGGCAACTAAGCCCTGGAGCCACAACTACTGAGCCCTGGCACCTCAGTTACTGAAGGCCCTGAACACCTAGACCCTGCTCTGCAACAAGGGAGACGCCACAGTGAGAAGCCTGCAACTAGAGAGTAGCTCCCCCACTTGCTGCTACTAGAAAAAGCCTGCATGCAGCAATGAAGACCCAGCCAGCCAAAAATAAAGAAATAATTTTTTAAAAAGACTGGAAAATTAAACTGAGCTGATTTTCTATAGGGGGAAGATTTTGGAGCAGGGACCTTTAACATAGGACCATTGTTCCTAGGATAGGGTTGGGAAAGATTAGATAACACAATTCATTAATCCTCTGAAACTGGATGGAAGAGTGTGTGTGTGTGTATGTGTGTGTGTGATTTCTCTGGGGGCAAGACTTGGGTTGCTTCTTCTAGGTTCTCAAATTGCCTGGAAATTCTGAGTGCATGGAGGCAGGATATCCTGGTTTCAGGGAATAATCTTGAGCCTCGTGGAGCCTGTAAGAAGCCTGGTTGGGTGGCACGGATGGAATGAGATATTTCCGGTACTGAGCACAGATAGGCTGTCGGTGTGTGTTGAGGCAGGTATCAACCTTCTTAGCCCTTGCAGCCTGGAAAGACCTGGGACCACCAGAGACCCCAGGCTGGTGGCTTCTGGCCAGGGCAACTTCTCTCACTTACTCTGGGGATGTTACAAATCTAATAATGTTCTCAGTGTGATAGGATGCAAAAAAAGAGTGGGAAGAGTTCAAAGGACCAAAGGATCAGAGTTGCTTATTGGGTTTGTGTCTCTTGGGGCCCTCGCCTCCTGTCCCATGGTTGGGGGATGAGAGGGAGTTTGTTCTCTCAGAGAAGGAAGGAAGGACAGATATACAGCGTATGGACTTGTAGTGGGAGGAGGGTATTTTGGGAAACAGAGTAGGGTCCTGGTTATCCCATGAGTCTGGGTCTGGATGCTGCTAATGATGGAGTGCTGAGGGAATTCCCAGGTGGTCCAGTGGTTAGGACTCTGGGCTTCCACTTCGAGGGGCATGGGTTCAATCCCTGGTTGGGGAACTAAGATCCTGCATCAAGACCAAAAAAGAAATTGCACTGTATGTGTGTCCAAGAGAGAAATCGGAAAGTACAGGATCTGACTATATGAACCCTCAGGCTCTGTCACCACCCTGACTCAGGTCTCTGCTTAGGGGAACTGATGGCTCCATCATCTGTGAGTCACCGCCCACCATCCCCACTCCCTGTCTGATCCAGAGAGCAACACCTCCCCCATGTCCCGACCTAAAATAAACCCAGACTCCCCTCCTCTTACTACCCCCACTTTGCTCAGAGCAAAGGGTGGAAGGGTGGATGAAGGATGTTTGCTAGACATCCTGGGGACAAGACCAGTCCTGGGATGCTCGAGTTCTCTTGCCCTAGGGCTCTGAACCTAGGGCTTGAGATTGCGCTCAGGTATTTCCATTAGGGACCAAACTGGGGATTTTTCCAGGCTGGACTAGGTTTGGGAGGGACAGCGGGACAGGGATTAGGGGAAGGGCATTGATGGGAGAGGGGCAGGGCTAAGGGAACACTGGGGTAAAAAAAGTACAAGACCCAGGGGTCCAGAACAAGCAGATTAACAGGAAGGAATTTCCATCATTCGAGCTAGTGTCTTCTTTTCCAAACCTTCAGTTTTTCTATTCTACTTTTTGGCTTTTTTTTTTTTTTAAAGGCAACAGCAAAATGTAGCAACTTCACATAGGAAGTTAAAAGGGAAATGAGATTCTCTGGGGTGTCCTAAAGAGTGGCCTCATTTTATTTGCTCACCCACCCCACCCCCATTATTTTCCATCCTTTTTCTCCCCTGTGTTGCCTACCTTTAAAGAAGAGAGGAGTGTCTGGAGCTTCTGGGCTCAAGGGCCTGGAAGCTGGAGGAGAGAGCCATCCGGGGTGGGAGCAGTGGGCGGGAGCGTCAGCTTCCTGGGATGGCCTTCCCAGATGTAAGCACATCTGGAGCCCATCAGGGAGGGACCTGGAACACCAGGATTCCCACTGCACACCCGACTGAGGCTGTGAGGCGCTGAGGATGAGCCAGCGTTCCCTCCCACCCCCACGATTTGCCTGTCATTTCTAGCCCTCTCTTGGGAAGGATGACCAATCTCAGACAGGAAGTTCGGGCATGGAAGGGCTGGGAGGAAGGCAAGAGGGCCAGAGATTGCACCCAGGATGCAGAAATACTATTTCACCTGCTTTGGTTCTTTTTGGCTCTATAAAAGTGACAGTGGGAATTCCCTGGTGGTCCAGTGGCTGGACTCTGTGCTTTCACTGCCAAGAGGCCAGGCTGGGGACCTAAGAACCCACAAGCCTTGTAGCAAGGCCAAAAAAAAAAAAAAAGGATAATAGCAATGATGGCATCTCTGATCAATTTGGAATCAGTGTGTGTGTACAGCATAGGTATGCCATCTGTCCTTAAACACACAGTAAATTGACTGGTGTCAGGCTGGGGATGAGGGCCAGCATGTCCTCCTCCTTGCTTTTCATGAAAAGGCCCAAGTCCTTCCCATGAGTTCTCTGGACTTCTGGCATGTCTCACTCCTCCACCCGCAAACAAACACAAACACACTCCTTCCTTGGCTGCAAATTCCTCCCTGTCCATCGTCACCTTGTAATGAGCACATTTGTTTGCCAGGGATCGTGTACAGGGCTAAGAATAGGTCATCCCCTGGCCTTTCTCTTCAGGGACATGTAACATGTTGGGGTGCTGAATTAGGGGGTAAGTGGGGATATACAGAGATCCCTGCAAGGCATCCAGGTGTTCCCAGAAGCCAGCCCCAAGGGGACAGTGAGAAGTCTCTGGGGCTGAGATCCAGGAGCTCAGTGATAGGAAGAGCTCCTCTGCACAGTCCCTCAGTCACAGCCACAGCTGGAGGGGGAACCAAGCCTTAGAAGATTAAAAAAAGAAAACACTGATTTTTTTTTTAAACAACCTCTGGACTTCAAGGTTGTGGCTTATTGAGTTGAGATATCAATATAATAGGAGGTGGTGGTGGATACAATTTATTAGTCTGACATATAAAAAAATATCGGACTTCTCATGGACTTCCCTGGTGGTCCGGTGGTTGAGGCTCTGTGCTTCCAGTGCAGGGAATTCGAGGTCGATCCCTGATTGGGGAACTAAGAGCCCATGTTCCTGCTGTGTGGCGTAGCCAAACTATATATGTATATATAAATGTATTTATATATTTTTAATATGTATTTTGGGACTTCCCTGGTGGCTCAGATGGTAAAGAATCTGCCTGCAATGCAGGAGACCTGGGTTCCATCCTTGGGTCTGAAAGATCCCCTGAAGAAGGGAATGACTACCCACTCCAGTATTCTTGCCTGGAGAATCCCATGAACAGAGGAGCCTGGTGGGCTACAGTCCATGGGGTCACAAAGTGTTGGACATGAGTGAGCAACTAACAGTCATATTTGGGGAGGGGGCTTCCTAAATTACCTGCAGCAAAGGTCTAATGGAGTACCCACTTTCAGCCTCTACCTCTTCTCACCTCTGGCTTCAACCTTAGATTGGACTTCAAAGCAGAAGCCAAAGGGAGGAGCTCCCTGACCTTTTGCCTTAGATCCCTTTCAATAGCTGTCCAGCTGCTCAGAGGCTGGGCCCTGGACTCCTCTCTGGTCTAGGTTTGACTAGATCTGGTCCCAGATGACAGAATTGTGGGGTCGGGGGTATGGCTAGGGACTTTAGGATCAAAGCTGGAGGAGGAACGTGTGGTAGATTGACAGGGGAAGAAGGAAGAGTTTGGGGTTTGGGTGAAGAGCCGAGTGGCTGGGGGAAGGGAAGGTGGAATGGTGCTCTAAGCTTTTACCTCCTGGAGACCAGCCCTCCCTCCAGGCCACACCCTCACACCCAGCCTGCAAGGCTGGCCACACCCCCACAGCTGGCTGGGAAGAGCTCTCCCCCCACCTCCATAAGACGATTGCTTACAGATGTTCTAGGAAAGGGGGGGTTGAGAGAAGGGAGGGCAGAATGGGGGTGCAGAGAAGGAAAACTGAAGGCAGGAGGGGGTAATTCATGGAAGGAGAGAGAGAGAGAGGCTGTGGTCAGGTGGGGAAGCCTGTGAAGATGAGGAGGAGTCAGGGGGAAACAGCTGGAGAGAAAGGCCCTCATCTCTGTGCACCTCACCCTCCTCACTGCAGGCAAATTCATCTTCTAAAACCAAGGCTCAGAGGATGTTCCTTCTCAACTTAAAACCTTGCCTGGCTTCAACCTTTCAATTAAGAAAAATCTGTCTACTCTAAAGTGACATGACTGAGCGACTAACACACACACACACATTTCTAGGTATATTATTTAATGGCTTCTCTGGTAACTCAGTTGGTAAAGGATCTGCCTGCAATGCAGGAGACCTGGGTTTGATCTCTGGGTTGGGAAGATCCTCTGGAGAAGGAAATGGCAACCTACTCCAGTATTCTTGCCTGGAGAATGCCTTGAACAGAGGAGCCTGGCAGGCTCCAAGGGGTCACAAAGAGTTCGACATGACTGAGCAACTAACACACAAAGTGTCCAAAACTGTGCAAAGCACACAGTAAGTGCAGTAATCCAGTTCAGTGTACATGTTTGGGTGCGGTGTGTGTGTTAGTCGCTCAGTCGTGTCTGTCTCTTTGTGACCCCATGGACTGTAGCCCACCAGGCTCCTCTGTTCATGGGATTCTCCAGGCAAGAATACTGGAATGGGGTGCCATTTCCTTCTCCAAGGGATTGGGCGCTAACTATGTACAAAGCTCAGTGGTTGTGCTGGGGGGAATGAAGAGGGAGAAGAGGTGGGGGATTGGGCTGGGATAGGACATAAATATGAAGAAGGCGATGGCAGCCCACTCCAGTACTCTTGCCTGGGAAATCCCATGGACGCAGGACCCTGGTGGGCTGCAGTCCATGGGGTTGCAAAGAGTCGGACACGACTGAGCGACTTCACTTTCACTTTTCACTTTCATGCACTGGAGAAGGAAATGGCAACCCACTCCAGTGTTCTTGCCTGGAGAATCCCAGGGACAGGGGAGCCTTGTGGGCTGCTGTCTAAGTGACTTAGCAGCAGCAGCAGCAGCAGGACATAAATAAGAGCAAAGAGATAGGGAGAGGCTTCCCAAGAGAGGACAGGCAGAGGGTGAGCCAGGAGTGCTGAGTGGAGAGTGGAGGAAGTAGGGAAGAGGGTCCCTGAAAGAGGGTAGGAAGGAGGGAAGGGGAGAGGAAAGAAGGAAAGAAGTGAGAGGGGGGATGGAGGGAGAGGACCATGAGAGAGGGAGGCAGGGTGTAGAGCACGGGGTGGGGCGTGAGTGATGGGCAGAAAAGGGGAACACTTTCTGCCGGCCTCTGGTCGGCAGTTTGGATGGGCAGAGAACCCACAGGCTTGTCTGCTCCCCACTCCCTTCCCATTGAGGACTTTCTATATCCTTTGTCATTTTGGGGGTCCTTGAATTGACTCTTCCTTCTCTGGTTCCCATCCCTCCCACCCTCATCTCCTGGGCACAGATTTCTGCAGTCAGCTTCCTTCCCACTCATCACACTGCGTGGCCCTCTTCTCTGGGTTTCTGTTTTTGAAGTGGGTGGGCAGAGATGAAACAGAGTGGAGGTGCTTCCAGGACTGGTCTGCTCGGCAGTCAGTGGCCCGCCTCCTTCTCCAAACCTGTGCAGGGCCGAGAGCGTGTGTCAGGAGTCCCTCTGGCCCCTTGCCTGCTCCTGAGTCTCTGGGGTGGTATTTGGGGGTGGGGGGAGGGGAAAGGTCCGAGGTGGAAAGTCTGACGCTGAGTCCAGGCCCCCAGCCCCACTCATACTGGCTGAGCTCATCTCTCCAAGCAACCACAGCTGGACGTTTTCCATGTGATCACCTCAGGGAGGGGGGCTGGCTTCCAGAAACCCAGACATCACTGACTGAGTCTCACAGCAGGCTTGCGGACGGGCCACCCTCAGGTGCCTCTCACCCTGCCTCTGCTGGGCTCGGCAGGGAAGGCCCTGGGGGAGAAGCAAGGGCAGAGGAGAGAGAGGCCTGGAGAAGAGCCAAAGCTGGGATAGATTTTGGGCCCAAGTTGGCCCAGGTTTCTTTATCCATACATGTGAATGTTCACCATTTGCACTGGTTAGACAAGGAAGATGCAGTGTGATTGAATGCTTGTGTGAGGTGAAAACGTGTGTGTGTGTGTGTGTGTGTGTGTGAGGTCTGAACACCTGAACGTGCTGGGTCCGGGTTGGTGTGTTTCTATGCAGGGTGGGGGTGTCTGTCCTGGGTGGTCAATAGGCCAAAACTGGTGTGTGTGTGTGTGTGTGACAGTGTGTGTGATCGCCTTGCTCCCTCCACAGTGCAGTGGGAGGTTAGACAGCTACCTGCCTCGCTGTCATTCCATCCTTTCCCTAACCCATAGCCTTCTCTTTCAACCACAGATAACGGGAGGCTGAGAGAAAGCAAGCCAGAGAACACGGAGAGGAATGGGTCCCTTCTTCCCCAGTGGAAGAAACAGGGGCAAGGGGCTTCCGAGCTGGCCGAGGAGGGGGTGATCACTGGGCAGTGGATGCAGAGGTGCTGGGAGAGCGGCCCCTGGCCACCTGCCCTGAAGGCTGCTGAGCTGGAAGGCAGGGTGTCTGGGGTGGGTCTCTGTACCCTTTTCCTTCTTCTCCCCCGCCCCAAGATGCTGGGACAGGCTGAAGGAGGTTGGTGGGGAGTGTGAGGTGGGGAGGCAGGGGTTGGGGTGGGCAGGAAGCCCTTGGCTGTTTGTTCTCTCTCTTTCCTGACTCCTTTGTGGCTGCAGACGGGCTTCCTTCCTCCCCACGGCACCTTGGCTCCCAGCTCATTTCCTCCCTTATGCCCTTAGCGCAAGCTCTCTCGACTTGGCACAGTGGAGCTTTTCCAAGCTGGGTTTCTGGGCCTGGGGACCCCTCAATGAGTGGGAATAGGGGCTGAGGAATGGAAATGAGATGCCCATCTGCCCCTCCCTCAGCTCATTCAATGCCAGTCAGGTCTGTAACCTGACTAGAGTGATCATGGGAGGGGCTCATTGGCCAGTGAATGGGAAGCGCTCAGACAAAGCAGGGACCCAGGTGTGTGGTTACCTGGGGGCTGACTCTCCTTCAGCCTGGGATGTGGAGAGAGCAGGGCTGGAAAGACACCCCACCCCCACCCCAGCCTGGCTTCCCTCTCTGCGTCCCTACTTGGCTGTCCTTGCTTCGGTCTGCCCCTGCCCCACCTCCCACCTCCATTCACTGCCCTACAAGTCAAGGAATGTAAGTTTCCTCTCTCACTCTCTCATTGATTAGTCATGGGCACCCCGATCCCCACGGGAACCGTTACTCACCCTTGGGCCCCCCCTTAACGGCAGTCGTCTCCCCAGAACTGGCTGAATTCCTGTAGGAGGAGCTCACCGGGTTGGACGTGGCGGGGAGGTAGCACTACGGGGGTAGGGTTGTGGGGGGTGGGCAGTGTCCTAGAGACAGCCCAAGCAGGAGCCCCTCCCTCCCCCTCACACTGATACTTAGGGAGGTGGTACTCCTGAATCCAGCCACTTTAATGGCCATGGAGGTTTAGGCAGAGGGGTGGGGTTGGGGTAGGGGACTGTGCTGTGACTGTGTGGAGAAGGGCCCAGAGCAACTGAGCATCTCGTCCCCTCACCGGTGCTGCCTTTGGGGCCAGGACCGGGGCCTGGGGCCCACTCTTTGGACTTGGCTGTGTGCCCAGGCCTGGCCTCTGTCTCACAGAATCAGACAGGGGCCTTTCCCAATAAGGAGCCTCAGACTCTGGGTCCACTCCCCTGCTGCCCCCTCTCCCTCTCCCCTCCAACAGCTCCTCTGCCCTAAAATGGCCACGTTTTCCCTCCTTCCCTTCCCGACACCCCGGTCTGGGCCTCAGGGGAGAGAAGGGGGCTGGTTAAGGGTAAGACTGCACAGGGGCCAGATGGGCAGGTTTGAAGAAGGGTAATGGGATCCCAGGGAGAGAGAGAGGAATTGGGCTGCATGATCCAGGTATGTATGGGGGTGGGGGTGGAGACACAGCTTCCTGGAGTTATTGTCTTTCCTACATGGATAATAACAGCATAAGCTATTATTATACATACTATATACATATATATATATATAAATATTATTGGGCTTCCCAGGTGGCTCAGCAGGTAAAGAATCTGCCTGCAACTCAGGAGATGCAGGAGATGTGGGTTCAAACCTTGGGTCAGGAAGATCCCCTGGAGAAGGGAATGGCAACCCACTCCAGTATCCTTGCTTGGAGAATCTCATGGACAGAGGAGACTGGCAGGTTACAGTCCATGGAGTTGCAAAGAGTCAGACGTGACTGAAGCGACTGAACACACACACACATACACATAAATATTATTAACATAGCACATACTATGTATTCTAAAAGCTTAATGTGTATTAACTCATTTAATTGGCACTGCCACTCTATGAGGGAGGTACCATTGACCTCTCTGGTAAGATGAGGAAACCCGGGCACAGACAGTTTAAGTAACTTGCTTAGGGTAAGTAGAAGAGCTGGAATTCAAACCCAAGCAATCAGGCTTCTCTTAGGAGAAACCAGCCCACTTTTGCTGTCTATGGAATAGTTGAGACTCACTGGTGGAGGCATAAAGAATGCTCAAATGGTTTATGGGGTGGTGATGCTCACAGAAGTTGCTGGTCATGTGTGCCTGACTATGGGCCCTGGAGTGTTTGCATGGATTCAGATTATTCACTCCCAGAGAGCCACTGATTCATTAAAAATAAAAAACAAAACCAAACTGAACCCAAAATCTATTGTTGAGTGATAGGTTAGCACAGAAACTAAATAAATGTGACTAGGGGCAGGGAAGAAATGGAGGGCAGGGGATGAAAGAAGGAGTGAGAAATAGGAGTTAGGAAAGAGCTAGGGAATGAAGAAGCCATAGGATGTGTGTGGAAGGACTTCCTCGAGCCCTTCTCCAGCCTTTGCTTATGTTCGAGGCAGTTAAAAATAGTGACTTACTCTCCCCATTGAGAGGGAGAGAGAAAGAAAGGGATGAGAATTCTAGCCTTGAGGGCAGACAGGAACCCCCTGGGAGAAATCCAGGTCTTTGACTTGGAAGTACCAGCTTAAGCAAGACTGCCCTCTTTTCTGGCTCTCCATCTTGTCTTTCCTAAGCCAAAAGGATTGAACTAGATTATCCTTGAGGTTCCATCTCCAACCCATGCAGATTCCTCTATGGGAACTCAGTGGGGAAAACCAGTGTGGGGGCTGGAGTCCTTGTGTGGGGCCAGGACTAAACAAACACTGGTAACTAGGATGAGCTCAGGGCTCTAGGGGAAAGGCTCTGCAGGGGGTGATGAGAAAGCAGCCAGGCCAGGAAAGGCCAGACCCCAAAACAGTGAATGGAGGATGGACTCATTCATTCATTCAACTGTGTCCCTTTGAAAACCTAGAAAGCTGAGCTTCCCATGTGAGGAGGCTATACGAGAGTAGGAGTTATAGATGGCTAGGAAGGGCAAACTCTTGGGTCCCTCCTCTATTTTTGAGGTATTACAGGAAAAATTAGCTGTTACCAAGTACCAGGTACAGATCTAAGCATTTTACATGTATTACCTCATGTAACCTAAAAAAAAACCAACAACCCTGAGGCAGCGTATCTTTCAAATTGATGTTCCTATTTCATCTTAACAACCCTCTAAAGTTAACAAGGCCATTTGGTTGATGAGAAATCTGAAAAAGCTGAAAAGGGGGAAATTAGATTTCTAGTGGGATTTTCTAACGGGTAAAGGTGAGAGACCCTGGAGTTAGGGGACTCTGACTTCCCGGGAAGATTTTGGCTTGGGTTTCTAGATGGGTTTAGCAGGAGGGAGGGCGGGGTGTGCCTTCCAGCCTTCGACAATAGGGAGAGGAAGATATGCGCCAAGGTCATGTGACATGTTACTGATTAGGGAGAAAATGACACTGATATCTTGGAGAATGCTTCTTAGAAGTCTTTAGAGATAGAAAGGACTATGGGGATTACCTTAAATCTGTAAAAGGAGCTTGAGAGGAGGCCAGAGGGAGAATTCTCAGTGAGCTATAATGGCTCTTTGTTTCCACCAACTACTGGTCCAAGAGCAGGAGAGAAGGCCATGAGATATATAGAAGGACTTCACTATTGTTTGGGGCTGATAGGGGAATCTTGCCTCCTGTGGTGACTGTAAAGTCAACGCATTCCTCCATGACCAGTCTGCCAGAGGTGCAGGGACAGTGGTTGCAGCGGTAGAGAGCGGGGGATGGTGGAGAGGGAGATGGTAGTGGACGCGGGATGGTTGGCCTGCTTGACCTCTGACCAGCTAGAAAGCCTGCGTTTTCTAAAGAGGAGGAGGAAATTTGCCAAAAGGGCACTTGAGGGGAGGGTCAGTATGTTTGGGCTCCAGTCGGGGGTGAAGTCAGAGACATAAATCACGCCTCCCAACTGCCCATTTCCTCTCTGAGCTAAGTTCCCAGCCAAAAGCCCAGCTCTCCTGCCAGAGGAGTGAGTGTGGTGATGGGGGAGGAGCCAAGGAGCTGGGAGCCAGTGGTTGGGAATGGGAATCAGTTGGGACCTCGAATCTGGTCTCCTCAGGGTCATGAAATGCGCTCAGGGTCAGGGCTGGTAGGACCTGGAGGCCAGAGATCTTAACTGAGTAATAATAATTAGAAATGCTTATGAGGGTTGTAGATCGTCATTCCACTCAGGACACACCCACTGCACACCCAGTCTGCCGAATTCTCCCCCACAAATAAAACCACTCTGACGTGCCTAGAGGCACACATACCTCTGTAGACGATGGTCCCCATCCAGCTCTTCCCCTTTCTAGCTGTTGCTCACTTCTGCCAGAAAACCCCAGATCTTCCTGTGAGCTGCACTAGAAGAAAGGAGCGGGGGTTGAAAGAGATAAGAGTATCTGGGATCTCCTTTAAGATCTGGAAGCATCCTCCCTTGTGCTCTGCCTTTCTGAGTCGTGTCTGTTGTCCCTCCGCACTGGGGACAGGTCTGGAGGGTGTTCCCTCTCACTTTAGGAGAGACTTGGGTGGCACTTGGGAATCACAGTGATGGAGCAGGAGGCCTGATGGGGTATGCATGTTGGGAGGGGGCAGGAAATTGAGAAGGCAACTCAGACAATGGTGGTTTCCGCTGGCTTGGGTCCAGGTTGCTGGGTCCTGTCTGACCCTAACAGCACCTCCTACCTTTTCCTTTGGTCAGCTTCCTACTCAGTGCTTATTTGCGGGGAGAGACAGGAGAGGCAGGTTTCCTTTGGAAGAAAAGTAGCCCTTCTGTCAGCCCTTTTCCGAGTGACTGTTCTGGACTAAGGACAGGGATCGGGATCTGGGGGAATAAGTAACCTTGTCCAGCCTGAAGCCATCCCAGCCCTGCCTGGTCTCCTCTCCCATGTAAAGCTTGTCACGGCCCCTCCGTGGGGTAGCTGTAAGCACTTTGACGTTTAAGGGGAATCACGATGCTCTTATTTTGGAATAAGTTTGCCCCATTCTGTTCTCTGAATTGTCTGTTTGCAGTCCCATTAGTCTGGAAACTTCAGTGGAACAAAGACTGTGTGTCTGTCAGTTGGTACAGGCCCCAGACCAGCATTAAGAAAATAATATACTATACTTGGTAGGCAAAGTGGCAATATGGTAATAGTGGTGCAGGGGGGATCTCGGGAATGCTGGAATATATTTTTTTCCTAGAAAAGGGGTGGGGTTAGGGCCAGAGCTACCAGGCCACTTAAATGGGGGTAAACTGGCACGAGGCCTCCCTCCTCCCGTACCTGTGAGGCCCAGAAGAAGCCTCTTTCCAACACAACCTCTGTTTGTCACTTGAATCTCAGTGTTTCTGTATTGTCTCACTATTATCTCCAGTTTGTCTTTATCTTTGCTCCTTCCCATGTCTGGAATGCTCTGTGTCATTCATCAGGGCCCACCCAAGCCCTGAATACAGGTCCCCAGTTCATACTAATTCTCAGTAATGTCCCACTGTTCTGAATTCCTGCACTCACAGTCTGGACTATAGTCTTGCACTTAATTATACAAGGTATTTACAAAATCTTTGTGCAATTTAGAAACAAAATACATTTGGATGTACATGTGAAACCATTTATCTCAGATTGGGACTTGAATCCATGTGGCCAGGACTCGAACCTGGCCAAAGCCCACAGTCTTCCAACTGAGATCACAGACCTGGTTTCAGAACCTAATGAAACTCAGGTTCTTGATGTCTCATCACAGAAAGAATTCAGTGAGAGACAAAGGGATAGGTAAAAAGTGGACACTTCACAGACAGAATGTGGGCCATCGCAGAGGGCAACTGCTGCCTCGAAATGTGGCATGGTTAGCTTTTATGGGCTGGGTAATTTCATAGGCTAATGAATGGGAAGATTATTCCAATTATTTGGGGGAAGGGGTGGAGATTTCCTGGAACTGGGCCACTGCCCACTTTTTGATCTTTGATGGTCATCCTTGGTGAACCTCTTTCACTGTTGTGAAACCTCTGGGTGTGTCATTTAGCTTGCTGATGTATTACAATGAGCATACACTGAGGAGCAAGGTTTATTTGCATGGTCAATCAAAGGTTATTGGAAGTTGACTTGTCTGCCACCTTGGACCCATTTGATTCTAATCAGTTTATGTTGTGTCCTTGGGTTATGTCATTCTTTCAAAAGTTGTGCCCTGCTCCCTTTCCTCCTGTTTCACATATGGTTCAGTTCAGTTCAGTTCAGTTCAGTTGCTCAATCGTGTCCGACTCTTCGTGACCCCATGAATTGCAGCACACCAGGTCTCCCTGTCCATCACCAACTCCCAGAGTCCACCCAAATCCATGTCCATTGAGTTGGTGATGCCATCCAACCATCTTATCCTCTGTTGTCCCCTTCTCCTCCTGCCCTCAATCTTTCCCAGCATCAGGGACTTTTCCAATGAGTCAGCTCTTCGCATGAGATGGCCAAAGTATTGGAGTTTCAGCCTCAACATCAGTCCTTCCAGTGAACACCCAGAACTGATCTCCTTTAGGATGGACTGGTTGGATCTCCTTGCAGTCCAAGGGACTCTCAAGAGTCTTCTCCAACACCACAGTTCAAAGCATCAATTCTTTGGCACTCAGCTTTCTTTATAGTCCAACTCTCACATCCATACATGACCACTGGAAAAACCATAGCCTTGACTAGACGGACCTTTGTTGACAAAGTAATGTCTCTGCTTTTTAACATGCTGTCTAGGTTGATCATAACTTTCCTTCCAAGGAGTAAGTGTTTTTTAATTTCATGGCTGCAATCACCATCTGCAGTGATTTTGGAGCCCAGAAAAATAAAGTCAGCCACTGTTTCCACTATTTCCCCATCACATATGGTAGAAACAATTAAAAATATTTTATGAATGCATATTCCATATAGAATTTCTAATGCTAATGTTTGCTTTTTGTTTAATTGGTGATGCCATCCAACCATCTCATCCTCTGTCACTTCCTTCTCCACGTGCCTCTTGCTTTTTGTTAATGTACTTTAAATTTGCAAAGGCAAAGTGCATTCTATACGGGAAAGACCTGGGTTTGAATGCCTCCTCTCTCACTTAATAGATGTGTGACCTTAGGAAGTTAACTTTCCTGGGTCTCAGTATCTTCATCTGTAAATGGACAAAACAACTTCCTCATAGATTTATTGGAGAATTAAACTAATATACTATACGTAAAATTACCTCCCATAGTGCTTGACTGCACATATTAAAGCCTGATTCAGTTTGTCTGAGGAATCTGAAATGTATTTAAAGTCTGATGTGCTCTCTGAATGGAACGGAATGTATTTTACAGGTCAGTTCTCAACACAGATATTTCTTCCTCCAAGAAGCCTTCCTTAATCCCCAACCCAGTACCCCAGATTTCTGTGTCATAGCCCTTACCTTACTGTATGGTATACCATTGTTTAATTGCCTCTCCCACTGGACTTAATTCTGTGGGGATCTTGTTTACTTTTGTTTTCCCATTGCCTAACACTTTGCCTAGATCAGTAAACATTATGTGAATAAACTAAATCTTAAAAAAAAAAAAGGAATGGTAAACAACACAGTGGTATTATAAAACCAGTGTCTGAACTCTATGACAAATAATTTAAATTAAAAAGAAAATCTATTTATTTATTTGGGTGCATTGGGTCTAAGTTGCTGCATTAGGGATCTTTAGTCGTGGCATGTGGGATCTAGTTCCCTGACCAGGGATCAAACCCAGGCCCTCTGCACTGGGAACGTGGAGCCTTAGCCACTGGAGCAGCAAGGGAGTCCCATAATTTTTTTTTTTTTTTGGACAAGATACTTTTCCAGGGACTTCCCTGGTTAAGACTCTGCACTTCCACTGTAGGGGGAACAGGTTTGATCCCTGGTTAGAGAACTAAGAGACCCCATGCCACATGAGGTACGGCAAAACAAAACACAATAAAACAAGATAGTCTTGTAGCAAGATAGTACTCCTTGTGATCCTGCTTTTAATGTACATCCAGTTCTTGAAATGTATCTGAAGATGTGATCCAATTACTTGTTAACCTCAGTCACCTGACCTGTCCCCAGAGAACTATATTTTGTAGGTGTAGCAGCACTGTCTCCAAGAATCTAGACTCCTTTTCCTTTTAATAATATGACCCCCCCACTCTGCCACCCACACAATGAGTCTTAACAGGGTTCATGGTTGCTGGGTAGCGTCCCTTTAACAGTTAGGGGTTGCACACACAGCTAACTCTGCTCAGTGGAATGTGAGTAAACCAATGTGTGTCACTTGTCAGTCATGTTCTTAAAAAGGAAAGGTGATCATCTACTTCTTCCTCTGCTTGCTGGGATGTGGGGACAGACTAAGCAGCCACCTTGGATCAGTGATGCAAGCCTTCTTCGCCAGTCAAGGACTACCTACCCCATCTGCTTCTGGCCTGTTACTTCATCTGAACCCTTCTCTTTGCAGGTCTCTGTGACATAGCAGCATGGCCTACATTCTTTGAATGAAGATTGAGATCACAACGGAATCATGAAATCTCTTAGCCCACTCTGAAGAATGTTCTCAAGGAGTTTAAGGGTAAAGCAGAACCGAGTTTCAATGAAAACAGAATCTCCTGAAGTTGTTTATTTAACAGCATTTTGTGAAAAACTATGAAATTTGCCCCATCACGGCATATTCAAATTTCTTGCAGGTTTCTATATAGTCTACCTCATTTGTTTAGCATAATATATTATTTATGGTAATTTTGATATCCAAGGTGGTTTAGATAGCCAGACTCCAAGATGGCCCAAAGAGCCTCATCTCCTGGTATCCATGCCCTTCTATGTTCTCTTTCTACACTGAATCATGGCTGGCCTGTGTGATCAGCAGAATACTCTGGGACTGACATGTGTAACTTCTGAGGCTAAGTCATAAAAGACATGGCCGTTTCCACCTTGGTCTCTCTCTTGGGTTATTTCCTATGAGGAAGGCCAGCCACCATGTCAGGAGGACACTTAAGCAGGCCTATGGAGAGATCCATGTGGAAAGGAATTGAGGTCTTTCAACAAAAGCCAGCACCAACTTGCCAGAATTTGAGTTCACTCCCATGAAGTGAGTGAGTTATCTTGCAGTATGCAGTGGCCAACCCCATCCAACTTTCAAATAACTACAGCCCCAGCTGATGTGCTAACTACAGTGACATGAGAGACATCAAGCCAGAGCCACCCAGCTAAATGGCTTCTGAGTTCCTGACCCACAGAAACCATGTGAGAGAATGTTTCTTGTTGCTTTTAAGTCACTTTTGAGGTAATTTGTTATGTATCAATAGATAACTATTGTTGTCGTTCAGTTGCTCAGTCATGTCCAGCTCTTTGCAATCTCATGGACTGCGGCATGCCAGGCTTCCCTGTCCTTCACCATCTCCCAGAGTTTGCTCAAACTCATGTCCATTGAGTCAGTGATGCCATCCAACCATCTCATCCTCTTTTATCCCCTTCTCTTCCTGCTTTCAGTCTTTCCCAGCATCAGGGTCTTTTCTAATAAGTCAGCTCTTCACATCAGGTGGCCAAAGTTTTGGAGCTTCAGGTTCAGCATCAGCCCTTCCAATGAATATTCAGGATTGATTTCCTTTAGGATTAACTAGTTTGATCTCCTTGCAGTTTAAGGGATTCTCAAAAGTCTTCTCCAATACCACAGTTCAAAAACATCAATTATTTGGCATTCAACCTTCTTTATGGTCCAACTCTCACATCCATACATGACTACGGGGAAAACTATAGCTTTCACCAGACAGACCTTTGTCAGCAAAGCAATGTCTCTGCTTTTTAATACGCTGCCTAGGCTTGTCATATCTCTTCTTCTAAGGAGCAAGCGTCTTTTAATTTTGTGGCTGCAGTCACCATCTGCAGTGATTTTGGAGCCCAAGAAAATAAAGTCTGTCACTGTTTCCATTGTTAATAAATAACTATTATAGGCTATCAATTCCTTGAAAGTGAAACTCTTTTTTTTGGTAAATTTGTTCTTAGGGATTCGTGTTTTATACCTATTTTCCTTCAAGTTATTGCATCTCCCTGTCCCCTCCCCCAAAGATTATAGCATATTCAAATATGTGATGGGGTATGAGCTGTGAAGGGCTTCTGAGGCGGCGCTAGTGGTAAAGAACCCACCTGCAAAGCAAGAGACATAATGGGACTTGGGTTCGATTCCTGGGTCAGGAAGATCCTTTGGAGGAGGGCCCAGCAACTCACTCCAGTATTCTTGCCTGGAGAATCTCATGGACAGAAGAGCCTGGTGGGCTATAGTCCAAGGGGTTGCAGAGTCGGACATGATTGATTGACTACCACTCACTCACTGACAAGGCGGAGGGGAAATCAAGAGAGTAGGTCTCAGGCCTCATGTAAATACTGCTATTTTTGTTTTGCAATCTCCCCAGACTCCCTGTTCTCCATTCTGCAAAGGAATATTTTCTTAAGTCTGGGTATACTGGAGGAGAGGGCAATGGCACCCCACTCCAGTACTCTTGACTGGAAAATCTCATGGACGGAGGAGCCTGGTGGTCTGCAGTCCATGGGGTCGCTAAGAGTCGGACACGACTGAGTGACTTCACTTTTACTTTCCACTTTCCTGCATTGGAGAAGGAAATGGCAACCTACTCCAGGGTTCTTGCCTGGAGAATCCCAGGGACGGGGGAGCCTGGTGGGCTGCCTTTTATGGGGTCACACAGAGTCAGACACGACTGAAGTGACTTAGCAGCAGCAGCTTAGCAGCAGCATACTGGAAAGTATATCTCCTTTGGTAAATGAGGAATTTCCAATATCCTATGGAAACTCACTTGGGCAAAGGGATTGAGACAGTGTTTGGAGGGGAAGTAAAAGTAAAGGGCTACCTCTCTTCACAGAATAAATCCAGGCACAGGTCCTTTTCTAGGGACCAGGTGAACCCTGCACCAGTAGCCAGAGAACCAGCAGTCAGCCCAGTGAATGGGCAGGAAGGGACCTGAGTGAGGATGGGCCGTTCTGGGGGCAGTGGGGCAGAGGTCAGACACAGATCTGCATTAGATCCAAACTCCGTAGACAGTAATACAATGGATGTCACCCAGATGAGCACCACTTTCTTTTTGACACACAAGTTTTGGACTCTCTTAGTTACAAAGTTGACAAGAGTCTCCAGCCTTCTCAGTATGCAGGAGATTGGGAGGTCTGGACCTCTGATCTTCACGTCTCTGTGGTGGTGGGAAATCCCTGTGGCCTAGTGGTGGGAGTACACAGCGGGTCGGGAGGGACACTGGGAACCCAGAACTTTCACTTCCCCCTCCTCTAGTACTTGCTTCCCTTAGCTTAGACATAACTGTGCCTGGTCACATGGGGGTCTCTGATGCTAGATTGGTCACCCTCAACAAGGGAAAGTCAATAACTTCTTGAAATTGAATAGCACATGTTGGAAGAGGAAGATAGTCTAGATATCATCTAGCCCAACATCCTCATTTTACAGACAAGAAACTGAAGCCCAGAAAAAAAGAAATGACTTGCTCAAGGAAATGCAGCTAATGAGGGATAGAATCCAGGTGGTCCTTGTCCCAAATTAGCTCCTTCTGTCACATTGCACTGCCTTTACTTGACTTCCATCTTACACTGTTTTATCCTTTTAACTTCTGACTTGAAGTTCTGGGTCATATTCAGAAAGGTCCATTTCCAGACTTTCCTTTTCCAGTGGAAGAGTAAAGAGCCCCTGCTACTGCTTTTAGGTAAAGTAGGGCATTACCCCTGCTCCCTGCCTCCTCTTCTCCTGTTGCTCGCAGTGAGGAACTAAGTGTATGGAGGAGGGCTTTCTTAAGTTCTGGGCTCCATTCAGTTTGTGCAGGGGAAGCTGATGGGCACAACGTTCTGAGATGCCCTTTGCCTTGGTAGGCTGACTGTACCCAACTGGATGTCATGGCCTAGTGCCCAATGGCAGGGAGGGTGCCCGCCCATACATTAACTTGGTGCCTGGCATCCACAGGTGATAGACGGTTGGTTGGATACCTGTGCTGAATCCTGCCTGGTCTTCCAGTTCTTGTTTGTGTCACTTTGAGATTCATGTATGTGTGGGAGTTTAGAAGGGTCATCCCTCCGTGAATTTAAGATACTGGCATTTCCAGATGGGCAGGAATGACACCTCACTGTCAACATAGAATCTGTGGTAAACAGCACAGATCCTGGATTTCAAATGTCTCCATGATCCTCCTCTTCCCATCTTTCCCCCACTATAGAGTCCTTTGTATCACCTCTTCCTAGCCAGAAGATGACAGGTCACAGTCTCAGGCTAAAGTTTCTGTGAAAGGAAAGGAAGTGAAATATGTGGTTTAGGATGACTGGGGACTGGACAGCAGCAAAGGCATCCTGCTTATTCTGCCACAGGCTTCAGAAGACTCTGGAATGTACTTGCTGCTGCTGCTAAGTCACTTCAGTAGTGTCCAACTCTGTGCAACCCCATAGACGGCAGCCCACCAGGCTCCTCTGTCCCTGGGATTCTCCAGGCAAGAACACTGGAGTGGGTTGCCATTTCCTTCTCCAATGCATGAAAGTGAAAAGTGAAAGTCGCTCAGTCGTGTCCAACTCTTCGCGACCCCATGGACTGCAGCCTACCAGGCTCCTCGGTTCATGGGATTTTCCAGGCAAGAGTACTGGAGTGGAGTGCCGTTGCCTTCTCCTGGAAGGTACTTGCTGCCCAGTAATTTCCACTGCAGTCTCAGGCAACCTTAGATTGTATCGCCACCTGCTGGACACCAAGGAGATCGACAACCCTGTGTCATCTCTTCAGACAGAGAGTTAACTAAAACCGCACAATTACGCCACCTTTATTCCAAGGTTGAATTCTTCCTTCTCAGAACCTGTTGAGGTTACAGTTTTCTCTCTTGGAAGTCTGCCTTTTCAGGACTGGAGTCTAGGGAGCCCTGGGAGTCTCCCTAGGACTGGTTCTCTAGGGAGGCTAATTTCCCCCATGTGCTGTCCTTTATCAAAAATTCTCTCAGAGGCTGAATACAGAGCCCTGCGCCCTCACTCAGCTGCATGAGGTGGAGGGAGGTTGAAATTTATGTCCCTCCTCATACAGGTTAACTATGTCCACGAACAGAAAGCAGCAGACAGATGGGATTATGCTTGGCTCTAGATCACAGGGTCCCTGTTAGCCTCAGAGGCGGAAGGAAATCCTAGATTGCCCTTATTTGACTCTCCCCTGCCTGATCGAGGTATGGGGGGAAGTAGGAGAGTCCTCCACTGTGCTATTTGTACTTATTGGTTGTTCTCCTTCCCATGTCCTAGCAGAGACAATGCCACTAGAACCCACTAGCAATCACTCAGTCCATGCTGAAATCTTGGGTGAGTTAACTCCTGGAGTCCCCAGGCTGCATCTTCAGAGATGAAGGTCATTTGTAAGCAGCGTGTGTGTGCTCAGTCGAATCCGACTCTTCGCGACCCCATGGACTGTTAGCCCACCCGGCTCCTCTGTCCATGGGATTTTCCTGGCAAGAATACTGGAGTGGGTTGCCATTTCCTCCTCCAGGGGATCTTCCTGATTCAGGGATCAAACCTGGATCTCCTACATTGCAGGCACATTCTTTACCACTGAGCCACTGGGGAAGCCCTTTGTAAGTAGTGACAACTCTCAAATGAATTTTTTATTGGTAAAATGGGACATCAATAAATAGGCTCAGAAGTGATCAGGACATATCATAATATCAATCTGTGGAGGGTACAGGGCCAGGCAAACAAATGACAGCAGATCTAGAAATCTACTTTCTTTTCCCAGCTGGCACTGTGATTTACCCAGGTTAAGTAAGAGCAGCCATTTCTTTTTTATTTTTTGGATACCTGACCTTGACTGAGGAGGATGTCCTTTAAGTGTCTTTGAAATTGCTATTTTAGAAGGAAGGAATCGAGGAGTTAAGAGGTGGATGGGGAAAATCTTGTGCTGCATGCCGTGTGCATCACGTCATCTGTGTCCTCAGTTTACTCATTATGGCTAAAATGTATCAAGTGCTGACTTAACACTCAAACACTTTAATGCATTTCCCATTTATACCTTTAAATGATCTTATGATTTGGGTACTGCACTTGATTATACTCTTGTTCTTAATCGCTACTAGGCTATACTCTTTGTGGTGAATGTGCAGATTTTCTTTTAAAGACCTGGGTCCTTAAAACTCAAATAGTGTAATTATCTTCCTTGTAAATTCCTAAAAAACCTTTATTCAAAGTAATATGCGGTTTCAGAAAATTTATTGTACCTAAGAATTATACGAGGTGTATTGTGAAAAGTAGATTCTTGAGTGCTGCTTCCAGATATCCTGATTCAGGAAATCTGGACCAAAGCCCAGCAATCTGCATTTTAAAATAGGCACCCAAGTAATTATGATGTAGGTGATATTTGGATTATGCTTTGAGAAATACTGCCTTTGACTATAAATGGCTTGAGGGTAGGGCTGTAACTATAACAAATCTTCATGTGTACATCCCATTTATTTTGGCTGCGTGTAGCGATGGCACCCCACTCCAGTACTCTTGCCTGGAAAATCCCATGGACGGAGGAGCCTGTTGGGCTGCCGTCTATGGGGTCGCACAGAGTCGGACACGACTGAAGTGACTTAGCAGCAGCAGCAGTAGATGTAATACTGGTGTTTGTATCATCTGTGGTGAAGAACTAAACCCTGTTTATTTACTCTTACCTGTGTGTGTGTGTGTGTATGTGTGCACACAAGGAAGAGGCAGCCCTGGAGCCTCCCAGTCTGTCAAAAGCCCTTGGAAAAGAGGCTATATGTCAAGTGGCTTTTTCTTTTGCTAACCTGAAATATCTCTGGGCAAAGGTTTGGAGAAGGCTGTACAATTTGACATATTGGCCCTGCTGTTTCTGCTGCCTTCACTGGAGAGGGCTGAGAAGAGGATGTTATTTTTCTCTCTTTTGAAATGCACAATGCAGGGGGTGGGGTGAAGGGAGGAGAGTCTGGGGACTAAGCTAAAGTTGGTAAACAAGCTTTGAAGCAAACTAAGGAAGCATATTAGCAGGGGAGAAATGAAGGGCTGCACAGGGCTCCTGTAATGCCACAGCGTTCTCTGAAGACAGCATCAGTCGCTGCCGGGTGTCTCTTATTTTGAAGGAAATAACAACAACA
>NW_011494955.1:7966026-7975345 GCF_000754665.1 Bison bison bison
ATTAGTAGATGCAAAACAACGACATTTGAAATAGATAACACGACAAGGACCTACCACACAGCTCAGGGACCATATTCAATGTCCTGTAATAAACCATAACGGAACAGAACTTGAAAAATATAATATACATGTTCTACTATAATTATATTTCTCTTATTTTGAAGTCAATAACAACAACAAAAAACAGTATTGGCAAACTGACCCTTGGCTAACACTTGAAGATTTGTCTGGAAATTGTGCTCTGAAAAGCTCTTTACATCAGAGAAGCAAGAGAATGAAGGACAAGTCTTGCAGGGAAAGAAAAAAAAAAAGGCTAAAAAATACAGCAAGCACCTCAAATAGCCCAAAGGAGGTAGCAGGGACCTGGGGAAAGCTGTTTAATCTTTGGTCTAGCTACCATAGCCAGGAGGATGCTTTTTAATGCAGTCTTTATAACAAGCCTGCCTTTTGAGGTTGTGATGGGCCCTTCTAGCTCTAGAATCAGTGATGGCTCTTTGAAGAATTTCTTTCCCCCTTCAACTCCTGGTGACAGATTAACTAAAACTCCAAACTGGGAAATTAGGGAACTCCGAAGCTGCTCTGTGTTTTAAAAGGCTGTATTTGATTCAATATGGTGAAGGCAAAATCCCTTCCACTTTCTAGGTTCCTTTTTTCCCCGCTGCTTTTCTCCTCACATCTGGATAGCCTCAAAGAATGTTTTAAGGTTAACAGGGAAATTTTACACAATGATCAAAAATAAAGAAATCCCTAGAGATGGTTGCATAATCTTCTTCCTCTTTACTTTAAAAATGTTTTTTCAATTGAATAACTAAAAAATAAAAAATTAGGGTTGGATTGAATCTTGGAGGTCAGAGAAGAGAGGAATGAAGCAGAGTTTAAAGGACGTTTCCAAAGTCAAAGGGCTGGTCTTAGATTCAAGATAAGTCTGTGTGGACTCCTAGTTCAACATTCTCTCTTAACTCCTTTCATAACTACTTTACTCAGGAGGTTTGTGCCTGGCCCCCAACTCCCCCAACCCCCTCACTCAAGTACAGTAGCAACAAAAGTCTTGGCTTTTTTTTTTTGGAGGGGGAGAGTTTGGCATATGGTATCTTTTCCTGTGAACTTTGAAAATAACTATGTCCTTTAAAAAAAAAAAAAAAAGGGCTTACCTCAATCTTATTTTATAAAAGCAAACATTCAAAAACCCCAACACACCCTAGAGCAAACCCTCAAAGCTCCAGGTTCTGATTATCCGGTTTCCTTCTTCCTCCCTCTGCTCCTCTGCTGACCATGCATTTGGATGTTTATGTTGGTCAGTAGCTCTGCAAAAATCTGATACTATGTATGTTGTGGGGTCATTCGTCCTGTTTGTCAGCAGCTTCCTGATCCCTGGGTGGTACTATGGTGCTGTGTTCTCACACTCAGTATTCCCCTGGCCATCAAGGCTGTAGTTCTGTTGGTGTTAGTTTGGTAGTGTTCTGGGAGTCATTCCTAGAGGTCCCAGTTACAGCCTGCTTTTCTAGCTATTCAAAGGATTTGGTAAGCACTCCATAACTGTCTTACATTTCTGCTTAAAATACCGAGATGTTGAGAGCGTTTTTTTTTGGCTGCACCACGGTCTTAGATCTTAGTCCAACCAGGGATTGAACATGTGCCCCCTGCAGTGGAAGCTCAGGCTTAACCAGTGGACTGCCAGGGAATTCTGAGTGGTTTTTTCCCTAAACTGGCTGATATGGGCATTTAGAAGTTAATCACAACGCAACTCAAAACTAGTACTAACAGAGAACAGGAGCCTAGGTCAGAGAGCCTAGAGGTTACCCAAATAAATATTTTGAGTTGGAACTTGAAGGTGGAATATGCTGAACAGAGAATCACTGGGAAGGCGAGGGAACAAGTACATTTGAGGAAGCAAGATGTACCAAGGTGTGGTCATTAAGAGCACAGTGTGTCAGAGAGATGGGGTGTTCACTATGGCTAGACTATTAACAGAGTCAGGAGAGATGAGGCTGGAGCAATTGTAAAATGTGGTGGGAATAAGAAACACTGCCTTTGCAGGGGAGCAGACCTGACTGCAATTCTAGTTCCTCCACGTAGAAACTAAGTAATTCTGGTCAAATCTTGTATAGTCTATATACAAATCTTGTATAGTCTCACTTTTCTTATCTACCAAGTAGGGACCTAAAATATGTTTCATAGGGGAACTGAATGTGATAATGCAAATGAAGTGTTTTATACAGTGCTTGGCACAGACCAAGTGCTCAAAAAGCCTTTGCTATTATTATTAGGTAAACTGGAAACAGATTACTGAATATCTTGAAGGCAGGTAGAAGATAGAGTGAAATGGGAAGAACCGAGTGGCTACAAGACTACGTAGGAGGTTGCTAACAGTCCAAGCAGGGATGATGCTCTGAAATAAGGCAGTGACAGCAGAGATACAAGGAACTGGTTGGTGTCAGAAGGCTTCTTTGGTAGCAAAGTTCCAGGATTTGGTGATTAACTGAATGAGGAATTCTGAAAAGACTAGGCAAACAGTAACATCATTAACCTAGATTACATATGAGGAACAGCAAGTCCAGATAGTAGCTGAAGCTCAAGGCTTTAAGTGCCTCCAAGTCCAAGGCCTGTTCCAAGAAAGTGGCCTTAAGTAATTCTTTTGTGCATAACATTGATATGGCTCTTGCCACAAGCGTCACAAGCAACAACTTGCTTCTCCTTGAATGTTCAAGGCAGTAGGACTAAAATAGACCACTGGTCCTGCAAATTAGTAGGTTGAGTGGAGACAGAACAGAGTGGGCAGAGTGCAATGGATTGAGTAAGTGGGAACTTCAGACCAAGTATAGACTTTTTCAATAAATCTAGCACTGAAGGGAAGAAGCAAGCAAACATTAGAGAGGCAGTGGGGAGGTTTCTACATGTTGGTTTTGCTCAACATGATACTTTTCTAGTGTATGGTATTGGAAAGCTGGACTACATTTCCCACAATCCCTTGTAGCTAGGGTTCAGATACTATTTCAGATCTGCCAATCAGATGTATTTCCTATGTTTCTAAAGTCAGCGAGGATTAAGAGAGGGTGCAGGGCATCCATTTGGGGATGCTAACAGTGGCAGATACGGTAGTGTGCTTCTTGAACTGGCAGCTTCCTTAACTGTAGTAGACACAGAACCTTCCGGAGCAGTCTTTGGCTGTTATTTCTGGAAGTCCAGTTTAGAGTTTATTTCTTCAGTCTTCTCAACAATTCTGTGATCCATTTAATGCCCTATGACAAATCCTTTCCTGCTTAGACTGGCTCAAATGGATGTTTTCTGCAACTGAACCTAATATGGGGGAGAGGGTTTTTTTTTTTTTTTTAAATGAATGTAATGGTAGCATTTTTTTAGCTTAAAGACAACTTACTTATTACTGAAAAATATAACATACAAAGAGAAAGAAATAGAATTGAGAGAAAAGAGGGAATAACTTATGGAAGATATTGGAAGACAGAAAAAGTTAGCTGGGAGAGCCATCCTTCGACAGCCCCAATAACTCTTGCCTCCTTGTATTCATGCTCCTTCGACTTCTCCTACAATGAAAAGGGCTCACCAGCGTAACCAAAAGCATGCTGTGGAAACGATGGAGTGTGACTTCTAAAGTTAGGTCATTAAAGACTTTATAGCTTCCTCCTTGCTCTTAACTTACTCACTCTGGGGGAAGGCAGCTGACATGTTGTGAGGGCACTCAAACACACTATGGAGAGTCCCATATGTGGAGGAACTGAGGCCTTCTGCCAACAACCAATACAGACTTGCCAAATATGTGAGTGAGCCATGTTAGAAGTAAATCCTCCAGCCTCACTTCAAGTCTTCAGAAAACTGTAGCCCTGCCTGACATCTTGACTGCAACCACGAGAGAGATCCCAAGCCAGGATTACCCAGCTAAGCCACTTGTGAATTCCTCACCGTTAGAAACTGGGAGAGTAATAATGTTTGCTAGTGTTTAAATCCAGGGAAGATCCCCTGGAGGAGTGCATAGCAACCCACTCCAGTATTCTTGCCTGGAGAATCTCATGGATAGAGGAGCCTGGTGGGCTGCAGTCCTTAGGGTTGCACTGAGTCAGACACGACTGAAGCAACTTAGCACACATGTGTTCTAATCCATGGTGCTTTGGGGAAATTTGTTATGCATCAACAGCAGAGCTATCTTACAGGGATGAGGTTAGTTTTAGAGATGAAGTGTGCCTTTGAGATAAAAGGAGAAAATGGATGTCACAAGCATTCAAATCTAGGGGTGGGAAAAAGAGGAAGTCAAGTCTGATGACCAGTATTTTTTCTACAAAGAAAAGAGGCAAAGCCATCTGTTGAGAGTAAGGGTGGAAAGTAGGGACTATAAAGTTGAGAACAATAAAAAGAATATAATAGTTACCAGGTAAAGCTGAAAAAAGCCAAATAGGAATGAGTGCTTGAGTTAAAAGATCATACATCTGCAGCAGAGTCAGTTGGTATATTATGTGATTTCCTATCACTATGCTTGATAACCCAGAGGGATTAGAGTAAGAGATGGTAGGTTTCGCTTGATTTGACAACTGGTGAAGCGGAGACAGCAGAAAAACAACAGATTCAAGGGAACAGGGTGCTGACTTAGCCCAATGAAGTGACTAACCACGCAGTCCAAGCTGGTAGACATGGAAACAAGTTGAGGAGGAAACACGTGGCCTGAGAGAGTAAGAGGCTGAGTGCAGAATTAACATTTAGAGAAACATAACGGTTACAGAAGCCCAAGGCAGTAACTCCTTAGGAATCAGAAGTCCCAGGTTATGGTCATGGCACACTATTAACAAGCTTGGTATTCTAGGCAAACAGAAAATTTTCAGGGCCTTTATCTCCCTACCCTTGGTTAAAAATACTCAAAATGTTAAAGAACAGTGGCTTGCTTGCAGTAAGCCTTCTGCGATTTTAGCAATTATTCTTAGATGTTTTAGAATTACATTATTTAATACACATGTATAAAGCATAGTTAACACTGGGAAACCCAAAACCCAATTAAACTGACTAGTGTGTTTTTTCCTGATCCTATCCTTCTGACTTCTCCCCTGGAGAGAACAACTATCTTGGATTTTGTGTTTATCCTTCTTTTTCCTAAAAGAATATGTCCTGTTGCATACTGGTACAGAGCCTATTTCTTTAGAGACCAGATGAAGCTGTGGATCAATGCTCTCTGAACTCCCCTCCAGCTCTGAGCATATAACGTATGACAGGTGGATATCAAACGTACGCACCTAGTAGATTCGTATCAATGTTTGTTTTCAAGGCCTTATAAAGCTACAACACCGACTCTTCTGTTGAAATTTCCAATTCGACAGAAGCATATCTCAATGAAACGTCTAAAGATCATGACTTTCAATTTGCACCTCTGCTATAAAGTTCTACTCTAGAGAAAACCAACACAAGGAGCTAAATAATTTAAGCCCCTAACCCTGTCCGATGAAATCCTGAAACGCCTGAGGAAACAGGACAGAAACAGATTAGCTGGGAAAGTATACTTTATTTCAGTGACAAGTATTTTAATAAAAATTAAGAGGCGTGGTTGGGTTCATATGTAGTAGTTTTTAATACAACATAGATTCATTTCTTCCATATATATGTGTATATGTAAGTAGACTAAAGTAAAACAACTGAATGTCTTTTCGATGTTCATCAAAAGTGCTCACACTATTTTAGTTTCACAAAAAACCGCCTTTAAATGAGGTAAACACGAATGCAAATCTGCTGACCATATGGCTTTTCTCCAGGGTTACTGTCCAGCCTAGGATGCTGGTCTTCCTAGCTGTTACAACCTGAGATTTTATATTTGTTATAGCAGTTACCAAGTTGTTCAGAGTTAAGTAAATTGGCAGTGGAATTGCTGTGTCAAGGGCAAAATAATACTCACCCCCCATCCCATACACAGGTCTGTGTTTTTCAGACTTCAGTATGGCTGGAATAAGTCAGCTGAGACTGCTGGTACAAGGTAACGGGTTAATGTGTTTTCAGTGGCTTTTGAAGAAGCCACACCTATAAAGTAGGATGTGAGTATGTTCTGAACCTGAACAGTACCAGGAAGACAGTGGTCAAAAGAATGAGCAGTCACTATAGTAATTTTCTCATGGAATTTAAGTCATTTTCCTTATTCTACCCATTGAACTGGCATAAGAAAACGTATTTTCTAAGAGGTATCTTCTCCCCAAGGACAGTCCTGCTTCAAATCACCTTGATTTCTATAACCTGCCTCTTTACAAATGGTAATAAGAAGTATAACATCATCCCTTTAGTCTTTGTCTACCTTGGAGTGTAATATGAATGGTGAAAAGTACAATAGAGGACTCTCGGAATGCCAGTACGGGTGTAAGAGACTAACACAAGCGGCTACTGTTCTGTCTTGCCAATGAAGGGGTACTGCAGTGCGCTATTTGAAACTGAACCCGAATACTCCCCTTGTTTACCTCAAGTACAGCTATCGGGAGACCTAAGCATCATTTACTACCTACATTTGTTTATTCCTGGTAAGAACATTTGCAAATCACAGTGGCACTTCTAGAATACCCACAGAGAAAGGCAACCTTCCTGAAAGCAAATGTTCTCCCTTCCTGGATAAGATCAAAATGCAGAACTCAAAGGCTAAGATAAGCTTCTGAAACATGTCTACATTTAACCTTTAACCATAACACTTGACCTTCACTGAAATTAGGGTAGAATATTCAACTGTTTACTTTCCACTGTTCATATTCCAAACAGAAGGTAGCCTCTGAAAAAGGTCTCAAAAATAAGCAAGCTTCACCTCCCAACTTCTGACAGTAGTAGAATTCAAGGCACTTCTTTGCTCTGGTTTTTGGGAATGTCCAAAATCTCCAGCAAACTAAATCCAAACTAGTGTACCCTAGGCCCCCAAAAAATCCTAAGCAAACTGGCTGCTTTAATCATTAGTTTACTAAAGAGACAATGGGGTGGTCTATTCTGTGAGCTAACAAAATTAATATAGGCAGGCATTTACCTATAGTGAGTGTTATTCACACTTGGATAGGTCAGATGTATTGCTGGTTAAGTTCTAGAACTGGTGAGGAAAGAGGTGTCCTAAAATAACAACATAAGGTTTTTCATGAATGATAGATGCTAGCCTAATTTGCCTCTCTAGATATTTAAAAACCACAAAGTAACTCTTTTCTATTTAATCCCTTCTTTGAGTTATACTCAAGTAGCTAATTCTTTGCAATAAGACTCATACTTCTGTTTTTCCTAAACTTGGTAGGAGTTCTGGGTTTCAAGTGTAATATAGAGAGTTTGGGTTGTTATCACCCAAATAAATGAAATCAAAAGGGTTTTGTATTTTCCAGTTAAAACTATTTTTAAATAAAGTTAAAGTGTTGTGAGCTGTTGACTGACAAACATTAACTGACCAGAATTAGGGGCATAATGGGTGTTTTTTCCTCCTCCTTAATACACCACATCACCCTCTCCAGAAGAAATTGTTTATTCACTTATTTATACCAGTAGAAGCAGAATTATCTTGAATCTGTCTATAGAAGTTGGAACTAAATAAACAGACAGTTTTACTTCATTAGGAGAGAATCCTGTTTTGCATGAAACTTGTGGAAGAAGCATTCCATAAGAGCCCATTTCCCCTACAAACAATGCTCAAGAGATCACTTTTGTTATTACTGGTCAGTATGCTTCCTCTGAGTCCCTATCTATACCAGATCGCAAATCCCTTCCCGTGCCAGACAGTTTTAAACTCAAACCACACCAAATCTGCAACCAACCAACCAAATAAAGAACTAGTCTGGGAGATCATGAAGTCTCCTTTTGAGGGCCAAAAAGATGCTAGGATAGCCAGAGCCTTGGGTATTTCAGAAATCTAACTTTTTACACACACATCCCAGGGCCTTCACACATTTCAGCTTTGAGCTTAATCAAATTTCACACACAGGTGGAAAGCCTATCTCTTCTCCACATGTACACTGGTTCCTCCTCTTCATTCTAATCTTCACTCCTACATAATCCACACCTACCTTGACAGCTAGTACAATTTCTAGCTGAAATGTGGGAAAGAGAAAAGAAACCTATCCTAAGTTAGAAAAGTTTAGGGAACAAGATGTCCTAAGAATTCTAAATAAGAATGGGGTATATTTCTATATATAAATGCTATCAACATCAAAGACTCAGTAAACAGATGCACTAATCAGAAAAGGTCCATTCCTATAAATGCTAGAAGGAATTTGGTTCATGTGAGTCAGAGAACACAAACACAGTTACTTTTTCCAATCCAAATTTCTTGCCTGCTTTAGCTGGATCCTTTAACGTAACTTTAGATGATTCTGTTTCATTAATGCAGAATGGGATATGAATTCTGATCTTGGGGCTGCAGGCACTTAACCAAATTATCAAGCTGTCTACAATGATGGTTTACTTGAAACATTTCTTCTGAGCATGAGGGTTTTTTCTTGTATCAAATGAGTAAGGACTCACGGCAGGGAGGGAAAAAAAAAGGTACTTGTCAGTTTGCAAGTCACAGACAGTTTATCTTTCTATAATTAGATTAGGAGAAAAAAAATGAAGAACACACTGTAGCAGGAAGAAAAGTCTTCCAGGGTCTGGCATCTGTAAGGAAACAAGAAAAAAATAAGAGTTCTTAGTTCCTTTCAATGACAAAAGCACCAACCACATCTGACAACAGGTCACACAACTATAGCCCAATTACAGTCTCTTGGTCTGCTGGAAGAATCTGTTGTTGTTAAGGGCAGAACACCAGGTACCTTCTGACCCTTAGCTCTTTAGTATTACTAATCACACAGAAACTTGTTAATTGATTTAAAAACATTCTATACAGAGATCAATATACAGTCCTTGATAGTTAGCATGGGTGAAGAGAAAATCAGAATTTACCATCCAGGCAACTGACTTCTCCAGACAATTCTGGACTAATTCCAATTAACTTATTTTTTTCTCTTTTCATATACCCTATCTACTCATTAATTTAATAATATTTTTTGAGCTATTACGATGCACATTGAAAGTAAAGTCACTCAGTTCTGCCCGACTCTTTGCAAACCCATGGACTATGTAGTCCATGGAATTCTCCAGGCCAGAATATTGGAGTGGGTAGCCGTGCCCTTCTCCAGGGGATCTTCCCGCCCCAGGACCAGCTGAGCTATCAGGGAAGCTCACAATGCATAATAGGGGAACAAAAATGAACACGGTATACCTGCTTCTGAGGCACTTATCTGGTAAAATATTGTTGATGAAAACATAAATGGGATAAAGCATTTAAGTGCAAGGTGAACAAACCCTTTTCATGTATGTGCAATAAAAAAAATTTTCTGCTTACTCT
>NW_011494955.1:7975445-7985202 GCF_000754665.1 Bison bison bison
GGTGGGTGGGTGGGTGGGTGGGTGTGTGTGTGTGTGTGTGTGTGTGTGTGTGTCTCTCTCTCTATACAACAGGCGTTCAAAAAATGGTGCTTTATTTTTAACTAAGAGGATAAGAAGATCTGTGGCTATTTAAGGATTCTTACCTAAATTTTCCCCCTTATTCCTCTGTGGTAACACGTACAGAAAAATTATCAGTGTGTAATGAGTTTATCACTTTTCCAAAGCAGAAAAGTGTTTAGTCCTAAGTGACAAGAAGTTTCTCCTAGGCTTTCACCATAGAGTAGCCACTGGATAGGTAGCTATCCATACTGGATGAACACCAAACACTTTGAGCAGTGTGCCAGAGAAGGATTCAGAGTTCTTCATTTACCCAGGTCTATGTGTGCTTTTCTGATGCACTCCACTGCAGTTGCGTCTCTTTCCCTTCTGGGACCAAATCCAATTTTCTGGCTTCCAGATATATTTAATAATTTGATGTCAGAACCTACCAAGAAAAATGGCCCGTCCCTAGAAGCAACTGATAAATATTATTGTTCTCAGCTAAGGGGTGTTTGCTTTTAGAATATCTTTTGTTTCTCAACAGAAGAAACATCAGTTTTGGTACAAAACAAACCCTAGCTCGCAGAAGATCCATCTGCTTCACTGTTCAGAAAAAGTGAATGGACTACAAGGCAACAAGCCAATTACTCATTCATTCAATAAATATTCACTGAAGGCCTACCATCTCATGACAGTGGGGATTATCATCCCATTCCTGGCCCAACAATATTCCTCTTTTGCCAGAAGCCATGTGGCTGGTCAACCTCAGCCAAGGCAGCCGTTTGAAGCATCAAACCTGGCTCTGCTGTGGGTACATAGGGTATCTCAAAGATGGGCTTCATCTATGAAAACTAAAAGATTTTGGTCTCTTTATATAGATTTTGTGAGGTTCTGCTAAATCAAATATTCAGATAAGATCTACAGTGCAATAAGATCTAGAGACTTTTGGAGACCCAAAACTTTAAAATGCTAGTTAAAAAGTATGAATTTTTTGATGAGTATTAAATTGTACTGCACAGGGAAAGAATTGCAAAGCAGTGAAGCACAGCTGTCTGATTAATCTCGGCCCATTAAAAAGGCATGATAGATGTAGAATGCAACTTTGATTAAAAAAAAAAGAAAAAGGCAACGTGCACTAACGTTAGGGAGAGCAACTTGGCATGTAACAGAATTCTAATTTAACTAGTAAATGTTTATTCATTAGCATGTAAAGCCATAACAGAGGCTATATACTTAAAAAACGAAAGGCACACACAGAGCTTTAATTTGGTACCATAATCTAAAAGAAAATTGGACCCAAATTGCTTTATGTCCAGTTAAATCTTGCTACCATCTGAAAAAATTATGAAATAAAACTGAAACACTTACTTGATGAAATATTCAGTTACTGTGCATTTCCATCTATGGAGTAGAAATATTTCAAAATAAATACACCATGTCAATTGAAATTCACTCCACCCCCTAGTCTTACTAAACACAAATGATTTATTCCTGGGGTATATGGAATTATATAATAAAGTAGAATTTAAAATTAGTGACTGGATTTCAGCACGGATAAAGAAAATAGTCTTCCACCTATCAAGCCTTATGGCATATGATTAGGTAATCTCATATTGGGGGAAATGCAACTATCCAAAGGGAAATGTTTTAAAGGGGATCCTGTAGCCACCTAAAAATTAGCTCAAACAACAACAAAGACTGAAATCAAGGACATCTGAATTTGGGGGCAACATCAGGAAAAGGAAGTTTATATTAAATAAAAATGACAGTATGTTGGGTGTACCCATATATGGGAATTTCTTTACTAGGGTGGTATGACATGAATTTCAGACCTGTTTACTCAGCATTGTCTCCGAGGCCTTGGGAAGACATCTGAATACCATTCTTATGCTGGTTCTTATAACATTACTTTCATTTTGTCTCTACCCATTACCTTTCAGGCCCTTGCAATCCAATTTCTAATCCCAATTCCCTATTGATATTATGCTTTAAAAAATCAGGGATGATTTCCTCCTAGTTAAAACAGTCTTTTTATTGGTCCCAAATTTATCCATGGAATCCGATGTCAGTGGTCACCCTTGTTTTTTCTTTCTCGGTTTGAGTTTTATTTGCAAAAATGTAATTTTTTAAGCCATCAGTAATTCACAATTGAAGTAGGCATTTATTCATAGCTGAAACCAAAGGCTTGAGATGGGGGTAGAGAAATGGTATAAGAGAGGTGGGAGTGGGCAGGAAACAAAGAGAACTGAAAAGGCAGGAAAAGGAAACGTGGGGATAATTCTGGTCTGGTCTTGGGAGTTAAGAGACTCATTCAGGGTCCAGATCTGCCAACTACCAGCAAAGCAAACAATTTTTTGTGCAATTAGTATGTATTTTATAATTAAAAAATTTTAACCAAAACGTTCCTTGTTTATAGTTTTGAAGAGCAGATAAGAATACTGATGAGAGCACATAGCATAGAGCTTTCTGTCGGGAAGCTCAACTAGTATGCACGCGTGCTCAGTTGCTAAGATGTGTCTGACTCTTTGTGACCCCAGGCTCCTCTGTTCATGGGATTTCCCAGGCAAGAATACTGGAGTGGGTTGCCCTTTCTTTCTCCATCACCCTGTCTTGAAAATATTCTTTAGGCTTCTGTGATCCTGTACTTGCCTGTTACTAACCAGGGTTAGGACCAGGGTGAGATGAGTGATGTGCTTAAGATGCAAAATCTGGGGAGGCGCTCACTCTCAGGGCCATACGGGTGCAAGGCATTCGGTATTCAGACTGAACATGTCCTTGAATAATTAAGACCAACTGTATTTATTTAGTACAACACACAGCAAGAACATTTTGCCACTATTTCACTTACTGTTTTTCCATGGCAGAACATATGGAAGAGACTTGGGAACACGCATGCCTGAAGCCAGGTTACTCTTATGTTCCATAACTATGTTGCTTGCAGGGCTGCAAAAAGAGAGATTAATTTGAGTATGCTGGCATATTTGCATTCTTTAGGCAGGCAAACATAAGACAATCAAAATGTGTTTTTTGTAATTTGGGGAAAAACAACCACCTACATTCTGAAATGTAAACACATTTCCATCAAAACATTCTTGCAATTAGAATGATTACCACTTCTCTGGATAGCTCACTGTTCTGTACAGGCATTAAGATGGGTTTAACCATTTTCATTTTCTAGAAATTGAGATAAACAGCAATGCCATCTACTGTTCAATTGTATGACAGGCTCATCAACTCACTCAATATACATAAGAGAGAAAAAATGCCAAGACAACCAAACTAAAGGCAACAAATCTCACAAAATTGAGATAAAATTAAAATTGTACCAATGGAATTCATCTTTAAGTTTTTCTATCTCAGTGTACACATAAACTACAAATAACTGTACACTTATAATAACTGACTTTAGGAGCTAAAAAATAAAAATTGGTTAAGTATTCTATTTGAGGATAAAATGAAGTCTACTATCTAATATTTTCATTTTCTAATCTGGAAATGCTCTCATTTGGGTTTGAAATATGATCTTTTTTTTTCTTGTTGGCCACACTATATGGCTTATGGGATCTTAGTTCCCCAGCCAGGGATGGAACCTGCACCCTTGGTAGTGAAAGTGTGGCATTCTAACTACTGGACTGCCAGGGAATTCGGAACATGATCCTAAAAGGTTTGAAGATCAAGTGGTAATGAAAAATCTTAGAGATTTAAATTAGATACAAAATCAGTGGGGAAGGAGATGAGTTTTTTCCATACATAATTGGTATTATGGATTGTCCAATCTCAAATCAGAAACTTTTAAGATTACTTTTTCCTTAGACACTAGTTATCCAGAGCAAAAATAACACATATAGTACAGCTACATAAGTTTTTCAAAGCATTAAAATAACATGAACTTAGCAAAAACTCTTAAGACATAAGAATGGCTGGCGCCACTGTCTCCTGTGCTAGACTACAAGCTAGTATTTTTGTGTTCCCACAGGAATTAATGCAAAGCATGTGACCTTTTTATGACTCAAGGAATAAATAGAAAAAAAACCACCAAAACTATATCTAGACAAATTACCACCAAGTAACATCATTGAGGAAAGAGGTCAATACATGCTCTGGAGCCTTCTGTTGGTAACAGAGCACTCTGATTCTGGGAGGAAGTGGTGGGAATGAGATCTTTTCATTTACCTATTGTTGCCACAGTAGTTGGCTGTGCCCCAGACAAATGGGGTGCTGGTCTGTTCCCACAAATCTGCCAAAGGAAACAAAACACAGTTTGTGGTGCTACTAGGTAAAACACCAATTCATGCTTGTAGAATTTGTGAGATGAGAAATAATAAACAAGTTTAGAGAAGCAAGTAAAAACTGGTCAAGTACCCTAAGTGACACAGTAGCAAGAATTTAACTGAAGGATAGAAACACAAGCGACATAAATAATAATAAACATGCTTGCTGCTGCTGCTGCTAAGTCGCTTCAGTCGTATCCGACTCTGTGCGACCCCATAGATGGCAGCCCACCAGGCTCCCCCGTCCCTGGGATTCTCCAGGCAAGAACACTGGAGTGGGTTGCCATTTCCTTCTCCAATGCATGAAAGTGAAAAGGGAAAGTGAAGTCGCTCAGTTGTGTCCAACTTTTATCGACCCCATGGACTGCAGCCCACCAGGCTCCTCCGTCCATGGGATTTTCCAGGCAAGAGTACTGGAGTGGGGTGCCACTGCCTTCTCCGAATAAACATGACTAGTAACAACCAAACACAGATGGTATAACACAATTTATGAAAAAAACATATGTAAAGTAGTGTTCTTTTCCAATCAAGTGGGAAAGGCTGTTCCGTGTGTCTGCACAGAGATACAACTGTCTTTGTACTGGGGCTCAGTAAGAATAATAAGGCATTCTGAACAACATGGTATGTTCATAAAAAAGGAGACCCTTCCTTCTGTCTAGAGCAAACGACTCCAGAGTTTGGCACTGTGGAGAAAGAGACGTGGAGGCCCCTCACCTTTGTCCCAGTCTTCATCGCAAGGAGGGCACCGCCACGTGCTCTCAGCCATAGTCTCTTGTCCAAGGCTCCTGGTTTGGTTGACTGCAAGACAACAGAGATTCTGACTTAAGAAGGGGACACTGCCAAGTTATTATATTTAAAGGAGTTAGTGGCTTAAAAGGTTGCAGGGCCTTTGTTTCTGAAAAATGGATAGGATGAAAGCTAAACAGGTCTTATCTCCTTTCCGACAGAAGACAAGAAAGACAAGCAGAAACAAAGATGTTTGCTGTATTTACGGTAATAAAAGAATTTTTATTTTTAAACGAATTATTAGTAAAATCAATCAGGTTGGTCAGAAGAAAAAGAAGTCTGGCACCTGACAATCTTTTGCTGCTAAGATTAAAAATCTCAAAGGCAGAAAGGTATTGTTTTTCTGAAATGATGAAAGCCAAAAATCAAGATGACAATGTAGCATCATATAAATTTGACGGAGCTAACCTCCAGTACTGAAACATCTTAGCTAGTCAGTCTTACCTACATCCTGCTCAATACAGCTTTTGTCATCACAGCTTGAGATATGATGACTGATTTCAGCCCGAGGAACCTGATGGCGAGCATTGAAGGGACAAGTTGCCAGTTTGTTTGCGACATCAGGATGATTCTGGGAAAAAAATTAAAGTGGTTTGTCAATAAACTTGTGGTGGAACTGTGATAGGTACACTCAGCAGAACATTAAGAGAGAATTATTTATCACCTATACAGATCACAGAGACATTACCTCTTTGTTATGATTATAAAGACTGACAACACAGATATTGGGGTTAAAATGGTTTATAAGGAAGTAAACAGTGAATTTAAGATTGGGTATTTGAATCATATATTCTCCCCGTTTACTTCTCAGGGTCATGCGAGTCCGGTGGCACAGCCTGTAAGGCACAGCCTGTAAGGCACAGCTCTCTGGATGTCTTTGAAAGCTGATATTCAGGACGAACAGCAACACTAAAACACACTTTGTCTGCATTGCAGTAGCGCCCCTGCTGCTGCAGCACAAGAGTGCAGGAAAACAGCTGTGGGAAGGGAGCTGCAGAAGAGGCAAACCCAGTGATTTTTCAGATTAACACAGGAACACCTCTTTAAAGTAACGATGCCTGAAATGAGGCTCTGAACAATTTGTCCTTTATTTCAGCTATTTCACTAAGGAAAAGTCCAGATGATAGAGAACTCTGTTGACCAAGTTCCTTATTTTAATACAAAACAAGAAAACAAAACAAAGTGTTTAATATAACCCAAATGCTATGTTAAATTTACCAGCAATTAAGAAATTAGGAGAAGCAAAAGATATATCACAAATGATACTCAAAAAAGTAAAAATAATGTAAAGTGGGGAGAAGGGTGCAAAAAAATAGAAGATGGAGAAAATTGTGAGGGCAGGTATCTCCATGATTTTTTAAAGGGATAGTGGGCATTCTAATGCAAAGGTTTTGTGGCTGAAGATTAAGAGCATTAGGACAGGGGAGTTATGATGATGGCTCCCTTTCCCAACCTTTCTCCTTGGGACATGTCTGAGAGCCTACAGGAGGAAGTTGTGGTGGTATCTGCTGGTCTGTAATGTCTAGGTTCAACCTTAAGGAATTCTTGCTCTAGACATTGAAAGGAGCTGAGAAATAATCAACAATGGCATTATAATCACGTCTCCAGGACTGCAAGAGAAACATCCCTTGAAGAATATTAATGCATATGTGAACTGTATGCAGGTTTGGATTAAATACCTAAGTTGTTTTCCAAGCATAAATCCTGGCAGAACTCTGGCCTCTGTATCTGACCTTTCTATTCTAACCACCCTTTCAAACTGTCTCAATTAATGTATCAGCATTAAATTAGCTTACATCAACTAAATCTACAAAAGGTGACCAGAGGGAAAAAACTCTTTGAGCTTTTTTTTTCCCCCCTCCCCCTAAAGATGCTTACTGTTGAAACTTGGAGAAATAGTTATTTTTATGAATAATCTTTTCTTGGGTTAACCTCTAGTTGTTCAACTTCTCTAACAATTCTAAACAAACAAACAAAAAAATCAGAAATAAGTGTATTACAGTACTCAATCCTTATCAGGACAATAAGTACATCAAATTTACAAGGCAAGAATGATTTCTTATCACTAATAAAAATTAGTGTTTCCTCTGTTTCACAGAGGGTGAGAAGACTGGAGAGAAACTGTTTAAGGGTGCTGTGTCACTAGTTGGGGGAAAAACCCAAATGAGAAAAAACTTACATACCCAAGAAATAAAGAAATTCTTTTCTATAAATGTTGGCATTTAACCCAAAGCAATTCTGGCATTTAATTAAAACATATATGCTAAAATTATTTGATATTTATAAAATTTGGTTTTTTAAAAGAACTCAGGAGGCCATCACCGGGCAAATTGAGAAAATAATATCATACCTTTCTGCACTTGATAAGATGATAAGGAAACCTGCAGGCCCTGATCTGGTGGTTTTTATCATAGGGGCATTGTAACAGCTTTTCAGGGTCCAGAGTATCGACTGAAAGACAGAAAAACAGGCTAAGTATAAAGCTTAACAGGCCCTTGCAACATTTCAGCATCCTTGGCACATGGATTTTTCAACAGCATCTGTTAAGAACTGAACAAGACAGCCTAACAACAACTTGAAAGATTTTTTTTAAAGGGTGACTAAAAACATCTGAAAACGTAAGATAAAACTGTGTTATTGAATCTTCATTAAGTCCAGCAAAACCAGCATTCATGGGGTGGGGTCAAAGTTCACATTTGGTCGTACATAAATACTGTTGTTTTTATTGTTGGTAATCCTTATTATAACAAAAAATTAAACGATACGTCTTTTCCTTTTCTGAAAGTGCTAATTCAGGGTCATACTTTCCTCTAGCTAGTTCAACCAAAACTTCCCAGGCAGTATACTGAAGGCTGGAACGGACAATGTATTGATATACTGATGTGGGGGTCCACTGCACATGTGCCCCCTAGTCCCCAACTAGTCTTAGGGCAAGCTGAGGGTAGTTAACCCCCTACACCAGCATCCCTATTTACTAGTTTGTCATGACATGAAAAAAGTTGGTAAGCACTGCTCTATATCAGTTATATGTTCTATGGAAGCTTAGGAAATACTCGTTCATAGATTTATTTTTTTGTCTGCCTGATTTAATGTACTTCTCGAAATAGCTCCTAGTCAGTGAATCTAGTTACCTCTCAAATGAGACCAATACCTTTACCAAATTGGTAAAGGTTCCAAAATTTCTTATTTTGGAACATAATGAGAAAAAACCCCCTACAGAATTCTTTAATCTGATGATCATGAAACTGGCCAGATAAAAAGTAGAAAGAATAATCTGCAAAAATAGAACCTCCTAAGTTTGAGACAACTGCACATATATGAGGCTACTGTGAGAAAGCCAACCCCTAACCTATATTGTGCAATTTAAAAGTACCCTTAGAAGACTATACTTTCAGGCTCCATTTCAATAGTTTAATAGACTCTAGAGAAGTTTCTCATAATCTTAGGTTCTGCAAAATGTCCAGGCTGAGCCCCAAATTTTAAGAATCTTGGTTAAAGGAGAGAAGTTAAACAGTTAAGTACATTTTGAATATATTATGAGGACAAGAGGCAATCTAATAAAATGCTGTTGCCACCACTGAAGGCAATAATAAAAGTGAAATAAGATAAACAATTCACATTTGATAAGAAGCTTATAAACCAAGAGACTGCTATGAACATCAGAAGCCAGGGGAACTGAAACAGTGTCCCTGGAAGAGTGGTAAACATGGGATAAATTGCTAACCATGATCGTGATGCAAATGAGTCAGAAAGGTGACTTGAAGGACAGAATGAACAGGAATGAAAAGTCTTAAAGGACAAGCAGGCTTATTATGCCAACCAGGCTCATCCTGAGCAGTGATCCTTTCACATTTCTGAAGCTTCAGGATACACAGGAAGAGCATACAGACGAAATTCTTGTTAGTTTTCCTCCATTTAATCCATTTTATCACAAGCAAATGATAGGCCGTGTCAGGAGCTGACAGACTGGACATACTTTATGATTCATACACATTTTACTGCCCATACAGTGGCATACATCAGAGTTAATAATGATAGCTTCCTACTAAAACGCTTTACTTTTTGGTCTCTGATAACTAAGGTCTGCTCTAAACGGGTCTTTTATTTAAATATTAAACATTTTTCAATTTTATGTTTAATTTAAAATTTTTAATGGTAATAATATAACAAAAATTCATCACATTAACTATTTAAAAGTGTACAGTTTATTGGTGTTAATTATATTCACGTTGTTGTGAATCTAGACAACCTCTAGAAATTTTCACCTTGCAAAACAAACTCTATACCCATTAAATAACTCCCATTGCCTCCTCCCTGAAACCTCTGGCAGCCATTATTCTACTTTTTGTTTCTATGAGTTTGACTATTCTAGATATTTCATATAAGTGAAATCACATGGCATGTGGTCTTTTTGTGATTCAGTTCAGTTTAGTTGCTCAGTCGTGTCCAACTCTTTGCGACCCCATTAACTGCAACATGCCAGGCCTCCCTGTCCATCCATCACCAACTCCTGGAGTTCACTCAAACTCATGTCCATCGAGTCGGTGATGCCATCCAGCCATCTCATCCTCTGTCGTCCCCTTATCCTGCCCCCAATCCCTCCCAGCATCAGAGTCTTTTCCAATGAGTCAACTCTTCGCATGAGGTGGCCAAAGTATTGG
>NW_011494955.1:7985302-7985936 GCF_000754665.1 Bison bison bison
TCTTGCTCTAGACATTGAAAGGAGCTGAGAAATAATCAACAATGGCATTATAATCACGTCTCCAGGACTGCAAGAGAAACATCCCTTGAAGAATATTAATGCATATGTGAACTGTATGCAGGTTTGGATTAAATACCTAAGTTGTTTTCCAAGCATAAATCCTGGCAGAACTCTGGCCTCTGTATCTGACCTTTCTATTCTAACCACCCTTTCAAACTGTCTCAATTAATGTATCAGCATTAAATTAGCTTACATCAACTAAATCTACAAAAGGTGACCAGAGGGAAAAAACTCTTTGAGCTTTTTTTTCCCCCTCCCCCTAAAGATGCTTACTGTTGAAACTTGGAGAAATAGTTATTTTTATGAATAATCTTTTCTTGGGTTAACCTCTAGTTGTTCAACTTCTCTAACAATTCTAAACAAACAAACAAAAAAATCAGAAATAAGTGTATTACAGTACTCAATCCTTATCAGGACAATAAGTACATCAAATTTACAAGGCAAGAATGATTTCTTATCACTAATAAAAATTAGTGTTTCCTCTGTTTCACAGAGGGTGAGAAGACTGGAGAGAAACTGTTTAAGGGTGCTGTGTCACTAGTTGGGGGAAAAACCCAAATGAGAAAAAACTTAC
>NW_011494955.1:7986036-8001976 GCF_000754665.1 Bison bison bison
TCACTTTCTGCCATAAGGGTGGTGTCATCTGCATATCTGAGGTTATTGATATTTCTCCCGGCAATCTTGATTCCAGCTTGTGCTTCTTCCAGCCCAGCGTTTCTCATGATGTACTCTGCATAGAAGTTAAATAAGCAGGGTGACAATATACAGCCTTGACGGACTCCTTTTCCTATTTGGAACCAGTCTGTTGTTCCATGTGCAGTTCTAACTTTTTGTGATTAATTAAATTACCACAATGTTCTCAGAGTGTAGCATGTGACAGGATTTCCTGTAACTATTTTATTTGCTTTTCTTTAAAAAACAAACAAACAAACTTAACAGCTCCTTCTGTATCAGTGAAATGTAAGAAACATTTCCCTGCTGTGTATGGATGTAGCACAGATCCTTACTCAGTTCCCTTACTGATACATTTACGTTGTTTCTAGTTTTTACTATTACATAAATGCTGTGGCTAGCAACCTGATACATACTTATCTGTGTACTGTATGAGTATTTTCCTTGGGCAGATACCTAGGAGTACTGCACAAAGTAGTATATGAAATTAAAGTTGTAACAAATAATATTGAACTCCTCAGCAAAAAAATTTTTTAGAATGTCCCTTAAATTGGTTTACCTGTTTTTTAACATTAAAACAATTTTTAATTTCTTTTTAATTGGAGATAATTGCTTTACAATATTGTGTTGGTTTCTGCCATACATCAACACGAATGAGCCATAGGTATACATATGTTCCCCTCCCTCTCACCTCCCACCCCCTCCCACCTCTCTAGATTGTTAGAGATCAGCAAAAATCTTGAGTGACTTTTTGGGAATATAATTTAATTCGGAAAACAAAGTAGGCCTCATGGACAAGCTTCCTCCAAAAGCACAGACTCAGATATTCCTCACACTTGGATAGGGTCCAGAACCCATGGTGAGAAATGGAGGAAACTTCACGGAAATGAGGAACCAGACCTGACAAGAGTATCATCAGCTAAGAGGTATTGCCTGAAGACAGAAGCTGGAGAGCCTCAGGAATCTGGCAGATTAGAGAGTTTTAGATCAGTTGGGGGAAAAGGTCAAGTACATTCTAAACAGTATTTCTCACTTTAACTTGATTCCTGGTGTTAAATCACTTGAGGACTTTAGATTCTGATTCAGCACGTTTGAGATGAGGCCTGAGATTATGCATTTCTAACATACTGCCAGGTTCTTTTTTTTTTTAAATCTTAAAAACAGTGAAACTTTACCAAGACACAGATAAACAGAAAAAAATGCTATGCTTAAGAGTTGAGTCTTTACAAGCCAATATATTTTACTAAATTTACTTAACCACAAACTTAAAAATTTTAAAGAAACAGCAAAATTAACCATTTCCTTCTTTCTTTAACAAACATCTACTGATTAAAAAAGTCTGTGCTATGTAGCAGTAATTACAAGAACCAAGTGATATTTTTCTAAGAAAAAAATCACCACTGGAAAAAGTAAAGAATACGAGACATAAAGGGAGATGATGCTTTCTAATTTAACAGAGTAGTAAGCTTCCAAGAATAAATATAAATCTCTTGTATCTATCTCACACAGAAATCTCAGATTTTAATTAACATATTTTTAGAAAAATTAAGGAAGTGAAGCAGGGAGCCCTAAGGAAGATCAAGGAGAATCAGACTTCTAGATCCATTATTCTCAAAGTATGGTCCTCATTAGCATTACCACCTGGGAGCGTGTTAGAAATGCAAATTCTTGAGTCCCAGACCTTCTGAATCAAAAATTTGGGGGGAGGGCTCCAGAAACCTGTGTCTTAACAAGTATCCCAGGTGATTCTTCGGCATGCTATAGTAGATATTTAATAAAGACTGTTTCCATGTAATTTCTACCTGTTGGTGATAAAGGTTCTATTGGACTCTTCCTTGAAGGCAGAATGGAACTAAAATATCTTTCAGTTAGAACTTAAGAGATTCTGAACAAGATAGCAAGGTAAGAAACAAAGGCAGCCTTGTTGACAAGTTTCATCCACTGAGATGTTCCTCAAACTTGGTCAGGGTCTAGAAACCATAGTGCCTAGAGGTATCAAGTAGGGCACTACATATAAACAACATACAAGGCTCTGGTTCTGACTCTGTCCCCAACAACGTAACCATGGGGTAAATTAGTTAACCTAGGCTCCGTTTTCTGTTGTAAAATTCTAGTGTTGAATGAAATGGTTTTTCAGGCCTCTCTTGTTCTACTCTTGTATGATCCTAGCTCTCCCAGCTCCCATTTGATTTTCTGGACCATTGAGATTCCTGGATCACTAGAGAAATAAGAATCCTCCCTGCTACTGCTGCTAAGCTGCTTCAGTCGTGTCTGACTCTGTGCAACCCCATAGACAGCAGCCCACCAGGCTCCCCCGTCCCTGGGATTCTCCAGGCAAGAATACTGGAGTGGGTTGCCATTTCCTTCTCCAATGCATGAAAGTGAAAGGTGAAAGTGAAGTCGCTCAGTTGTGTCCGACTCCTAGCGACCTCATGGACTGCAGCCTTCCAGGCTCCTCCGTCCATGGGATTTTCCAGGCAAGAGTACTGGAGTGGGGTGCCATTGCCTTCTCCAACTAATTCACTAGTTTATTATGCAATAAAATAACAGAGGCTTTGAATAAGTTACACTGGCTAGTAACAACTAATCAGTTTTCTTCTGTGATTACTGCTCTTCTACATAGGCAGGATAATTAATTCATGGATGGTCTTTCTGGTCTATCTTCAACTATTCTTACACTACATAATCAATTAGGGACACCTTTTTACAGATATATAAAGAGAACACAGGTAGCTTTAATGTAAGTTGAGTTTGTTAAATCTATTTGTTATGACGAATCCTCCCTAGGATTTCTTTAATCCTAAAAACTCAATGCACATCAATATGAGGTATACCATATTATCCCCAAAAAACAGAAACCAGGGGTTACCATCCCTGTGTCACTAACAGGAGAAACTGAAGTTCTAAAGAATGAAAATTATTCACTTAATAAATAAAAATATAGTTTAACATAGGTGTCCCAACCGGAGCTTTCTCAAAGCTTGATGACTTCTCATACTTTTTAATTTCAAGGGTCCTATTTCAAATTTGGACATTTCTCTGCATTACTAAACAGTCTCACTTTTTCTTCCCAGCAGTTTAGCGAAAAAGTGAATCTTTCTCAACACATTAAAAGTCTTGTCAGAAAGTTACATGTAAGTAACTTAACTTATTTTCTAAAAGCAACAAGAAGTACTTACTGTAAGTTTCTTCCATGTTGGGAATTAAGGAGCCAAATCCAAAGTGCTGGGGGAAAGAAAAAACTGGATCAGGAAATCAGAAATAAAACATATCAAAAGAAGCCCTAAGAAGTGGAATCAAACTAGAACTGAAGTCACCCAAGTTTAATATAAAAAACCCTTATAGCATCTCCCTCTTCCTATTAGTTTTTCCCCTTTAATGCATTCTTCACTACTTTGAACCATTTTATCACTGCCTAACTCACACTCTTAGAATAGATTCTAGGGCTCACAGTTAAGAAAAACCAAACATGACTACTATTAAAACTGTATTCAGGTGAGAGGATGTCAGTCAATTCTAAGTGCCATTACAACACCTTATCACTTTACCATCCTTTAGGGTTTGATGCTATTTAACATTAGAAGGGGCAAGTCAAGCCCACAAGAATGTTATTTAAACTGCAGGATAAACAAAGGAATAGGGTACTATTTTAAAGTTCTCAAGTCCTTAAAAATACAGGATGATCGGGCTGCCAGTCTTGCTTCCCCCTGCCCCTGAGGACTTGGGAACGCTGGAAGCCTATGTCAGACTGTACAGTCAATCCATTCAGTACGCCCAGAGGCACGCCAGTTTGCTATTTCTATGATTTTTCTTAAACATGATTAGGAAGTATCACACTTTTCCCAGTGATGCTTTATTTCCTCCCCCGCCTCCACGCTAAACCAGACAGATCTGGTTATTTAAATTTCTCAAGGTAATACTCATTTCCTCTGTGCACTGAGGAAACATTTCTGAATGTCAGTACTCAAGAACTGTCCATTTTATAGCTGACAGAATCATAAAAGAATAAGTCTGTAACAGAAATATGGAAGATTAAAAGACAATTTTTAGTTTGAACCCTCTTCCACCTGACTCTCCCCTATTGAGCTCTGTGATTAAACAAACTTATCATTACAAAAAAGACTAAATTTATATAAAACCATCCCCATAGTAAACTTAAAACTGGCTAGATTTACAGTTATTGCCCCTAGAGCCAGCTCTCCTCATACAATTCCACACCCCTTCCCCCCATTCTATGACATAAGCAGTCTTGGAACCTATGATGGGAAATACAAGTGATCAGCTGGAACTTGTTTAGTAATTTGCTGCAGAGCCTATTTGTAAATGACAATCACTGGTGAAACTGCCATGAAAAAATAATTTTCATGTCTGAGTTAAGAAATTTTGACCTTCCTTTTGATATGTTATAGTTACTCTATACTTTTTCAACAAAAATAAAAAGAGAACTGGAAGAGCCAAACACTATGTTCCTTGATTTTAAGGCATTTAAAGGCACAATCAGTGCCAGATTCAGCAACTCGCAGGAAGCCCCCCTATCCTCTGGGGGCAAAAAGTCTAAATTACAGTAGATTAAGGGCACTGGAAACTACAGCCTCATCATTCAGCCTTGTCCATGTAAGTGTCCTATCACTATCAAACTGTTACCAACTTTTCACGTTTTTCCTAGAACTAGACGGCGGTGAAATGCGCACTCAGCAGTCAAGCCTGGGAGCTGGTTGTAGCCTGAAGCAACGGGTTACACGTAACCGAGCTGGGGTCTCAGTAAAACCAACATTTTTCCTCCTTTAAACAAAAGTCAAGAGTCTATTTAAAAATGGGGCTAAATAGAAGAAGGTGGGGAAGGTGCCTAACTTAAAAAACTAAGACTAAGGAGCTAGGGAGGCCCTCGACGGGACGAAGCAGTGGCAGACCCACCGGTTGCCTAAACACCTTTGCTGAGGACCCACAAGGCGGGCAGAAGAGGGAATATACTAGAAGGTGAAAGTATCCTAGTCCACTAACGGTGAGATTTTTGGAGGTCCCCAAGCCAGAACCTGGGCTTCTTTCCTACCTCGGCGGAGACACGCTCTCCTCGCCCCACCGTCGCCTTCGCTCACACCCGTGCCCCAGCAACGCTCCCTTCCGGCCTCTGACGTTAGTGGGTGGGGCCCCGACTTCCTGTGACGCAGAGGGTGCGGGCCGCTCGGATGACTGCCTTCTTGGCACTCCCTTCTTGGTTTCCGCCCATCCTCCTCTCGGGAGGTGGTCCTCCGGCACCTGGAATGACAGTGGCTTTGCGTGCCTGAAACTCGCGCTGCCTTCCCGGCCTCTGTGGGGGCCATCTTAGAAACTAGAATGAGCGCTGAGACATAGCGCTCGAGGAGGGAATGGGACACCTTAGAGGTCAACTGATGCTGGTGAGAAGGAAGCCATGTTAGTGCAAGTTGTCCAGTTCAGTTCAGTAGCTCAGTCTTGTCTGACTCTTGGCGACCCCATGAATCGCAGCACGCCAGGCCTCCCTATCCATCACCAACTCCCGGAGTTCACTCAAACTCAACGTCCAACAAGTCGGTGATGCCATCCAGCCATCTCATCCTCTGTCGTCCCCTTCTCCTCTTGCCCCAAGTCGCTCCCAGCATCAGGGTCTTTTCCAATGAGTCAACTCTTCACATGAAGTAGCCAAAGTATTGGAGTTTCAGCTTTAGCATCAGTCCTTCCAAATGAACACCCAGGGCTGATCTCCTTTAGAATGGATTGGTTGAATCTCCTTGCAGTTCAAGGGACTCTCAAGAGTCTTCTTCAACACCACAGTTCAAAAGCATCAATTCTTCAGTGCTCAGCTTTCTTCACAGTCCAACTCTCACATCCCTACATGACCACTGGAAAAACCATAGCCTTGACTAGACGGACCTTTGTTGGCAAAGTAATGTCTCTGCTTTTTAATATGCTAAGTTGGTCATAACTTTCCTTCCAAGGAGTAAGCGTCTTTTAATTTCATGGATGCAAGAGAAAGATAATTTAGGTTTTTGAGGGGAGGGAAGACGAAAATTGAAAAAGAGATAAACAGAAGAGGTCCCCTCCTCCCACCCCCCAGTTCCCCCCAAAACCAACCACTAAGGACAGGAATCTAGTTTTTGTTTAGCATGCCATGTAGGTAGAGTTTCAAAATTCAAAAATCAATAATGGTTTATCGGAGAATGTTTGGTAGGATGTATGCCCTAGTCCGGAGAAGGTGATGGCACCCCACTCCAGTACTCTTGCCTGGAAAATCCCATGGACAGAGGAGCCTGGTACGCTGCAGTCCATGGGGTCGAGAAGAGTTGGACATGACTGAGCAACTTCACTTTCCCTTTTCACTTTCATGCATTGGAGAAGGAAATGGCAACCCACTCCAGTGTTGTTGCCTGGAGAATCCCAGGGACTTTGGAGCCTGATGGGCTGCCGTCTATGGGCTCGCCCAGAGTCGGACACGACTGAAACGATTTAGCAGCAGCAGCAGCAGCATGCCCTAGTCATCTCCATTAAAGGAGATTTTTGAGGAGAGAGCTGGAGATAGAAGGGGCCAGAAAGTTATAAATTGATAGTAGAAAATGAAACATATATTGTGAGCCTTTGTTCTGGAAACCCTGATACCAAGAAGAAAAAAAAAAAGTGTAATTGGTGGTTCTTGTGTTCAAGTTGTTAGGAAAACAGGCCCCAGAGTGGGTGAAAGATTAGAAGAAAAACACTGGGGCCCAAAGTGACCTGGGGAGAACTTTGAGAAAAAGGACTTGTGGCATTTGTAGACAAAAAAGGGAAGGAATTGATACTACAGGTAGATCTGGTAATAATATTTTTTTAAAAGCAAGAAGTAAAAGGCGTGATACGACAAATTTTTGTATTGTTCAGAGTAGGAGGCAGACTGGATGGTCAGTTTGGGTGTTGAAGTATTGGGGGTTTTAGGCCATTTCAGTGGTTTATGTAGTCTAAATGTTATTTAGGAGAACTTATTCTAACAGCATAAACTAAATGTGGCCTTAGTGAAAAGGGTCATGTGATGTTTTTACATGAATAATATGTAAACATTATCGGATTTTTATTTTTGGCCATGCTGCTTGCTTTGTGGTATCTTAGTTCCCTGACCAGGGATAGGTCCTGTGCCCCATGCATTTGAAGCTGAAAGTCTTAACCACTGGACCTCCAGGGAAGTCCTGTTTTTTAAATTTTTAAAGTTATCATTCCTTGAGCTGAAGAGAGTATGCTTCACAGCCTTTGGTTCATGTTAAGACCCTAAAAATAAAAGTATTTGTGGAAGCAGGACCCAAGACTTCTTAATTGTGTCTGCACTTCAGAACCATTTGAGGAGATTTAAAACATATCATGTCACGTCTCCTTCCCAGGCAAATTAATCAGAAAGGGTTAGTTTTAAAAGCTACCCAGATGATTCTAATGTGCAGTCAGGATTTAGAACCACTGAGATAGGCACTGTTTTGAATTTACAAAAGCTATTCTTTCACCTGGGTGGCCTGGATGATTTCTATGAAAGAGGGGGCAAGCTGTTAAAGTGCTTCTTGAAAGATGATTGCTGAGAATGAAAGCTTCATTACAAGTTCAGCACAAACAATTTTAGAAAAGCTGTTGTTTTGCAAATCAGTTTCAGATTGTTAGGGATATCTTAAATAATCTACGAAATCCTAAACCTCTGGATTTACCAAATCATTCACGCAGAATTAGCAGGGCCAGTGTGATTTAAAGTGAAATGTGATTTTTCAGGGTTTAAACTTCAGTAATCTGATGAAATTGTTGACCCTGTTACTGTGACACATCTGTTCTTTTCATTCAGATACCTGCAGGTTGAAATTTCTGGAGAAGGAAGAGCTAAGAGCTTGAGAGGACGAGGAGTGGGTACCAAACCAGAATCCAAAGTCAGACTTCACTGCATTCAGTAATACCTTGTCAAGGTGACAGGATCCTCAACTGATAAAGCTGTTCCATTTAGCACCAGTGAATGAGCCCACCAACTTTTAAACAAACTAAAGAACCAAACATGTCTTTCAGTGGTGGAGATATTAAAATAAAAATGCACCACATGTCTTTCTCTTCTTAAATGCTTTTTTTCATTCCTTTCCAACCCAGAAAGTTCCTGCTTTATCTGAGATCCCTGCTGAGTTTTCTTTCAGACTGATTTTCCAGCCAGGTTGAATATATTTGAAAAGGAAGAAAAAAAAAAAAAAAAGAGAGAGAGCCTAAGGCATTTACACAGGGTCATTCTGAGGACTAGCTGGGATTAATACCCTAAACTGAATCTGATCCATGCTGGTTCTATCTCTGAATATGCTTGCATTTAACCCTAAATTATAAATTATATTTTTAGAGTTATTAGTTAAAAATAAAGACTCTGAACTAATGAGTAGACAGATCTGTATGCCAATGATTAAAAAAAAAACCAACTTTGTTCAAAGATGAGTTTTTCTCAGCTTTTAGGATTGGAGTCCCAGTTATTCCTTAAGATTCTTTAGAGATTTTCAGTTTTCATAAAGCCTGATAAAACTTAAACTTTTGCCCATCAGAAAGCTAAAACATTAAATTTCTTTGTTTTGGGCTTAGGTTTTATCCACTAAGTCTTATTTCTCTCATCTAATAATGATTTCTGATTGGTTGTAAAGTGTATAACTTAGAATAGGAAAATTATTGAAGAAGTGCAGTTGTAAAATATTTCAAAAAGATCTTTGGGGGAACATAATAGATGTTATTATTAGTGAGGGTAGATTTTGGGAAGTATTGCTGTTGAGAATGAAAAGTTGGGACTGGTTACAATTTTTCAGGCAAAGTAACAGGGCGAGGTGTTCTCACTAGGGAACCATTGAAAATATATTTATGTTTAAAAAAGTCATTAATGAGAGTTTGCAAAGAATAGCTAACACCCCTGTCTGCAAATACAGGATGATACAGGATAAATGAAAAACCAGTCGCGACTTTTTTTGGTCTTTAAATTCATTCTGTGTCCTAATACATAAATATTATATAATTGTGTAATCCACATTGCTGTAATAGTTGCTGAGTAGTCTGTTTTCTGTTTTTTTTCTTTGACTTCTAAATAATTTCTTTCACTAGGAGTCAGCAACAGTGCTTCCCTGGTGGTTCAGATTGTCGAGTCTGCCTGCAGTGCAGGAGACCTAGGTTTGATCTCTGGGTCAAGAAGATCTCCTGGAGAAGGAAATGGCAATCCACTCCAGTATCCTTGCCTGGAAAATTCCATGGATGGAGGAGCTTGGCAGGCTTCAGTCCATGGGGTTGCAAAGAATGGGACACGACTGAGCAACTTCACTTTTTTTCTTTCAGCAACAGTAGCCTGTTATGCCTTTTCTGATGCTGGCATCTGAGATGTAAATTGTAAGTCAAAGTTTGCAAACTGTTGTTAGCATTGCTTTTGGCGATGAATTTGTTACTGTGTAATGAATAGGTAGGCAAGAAAATGGAAACCTCTTAAAAGAAAAGATTGTTGAAAAGATGGTAGAAGGGCATAATTATGCTGAAGAAATTTCACCTTCTAAAAATTGTGTAAAGGGCTAGTCTTGAGTGGAACAGTTCTATGATTCCAATTCTACTATTCTTCTGATGTTATTTTAAGGAATGTCCAATGCTTAAAACTGAGGGTCATTTTCTCTTTGAAGCCTTCTCCTAACCTCTGCCTGGAATTAAGCGCTAATGTTTTCTTATTCCCTGCTTTCCTCCCAGCACTTAAACTGTGTCATACCAGTTGTTCTCAGAGTGTGGTCTCTAGACCAGCATGATTAGCATCACTTAGGAACTTGAGAAAAACGCAAATTCTTGGGCTTTACTACAGACCTACTTACTGAATCAGAAGCTTAGGGGTGAGGTGCCCTACAATCTTTGTTTTAATAAGCCCTCCAAGAGGTTGAGAGGGAGGGGACATATGTATATTTATGGCTGATTATTGTTGATGTATGGCTCCCCAGGTGGCACAGTGGTGAAGAATCCACTTGTTAATGCAGGAGATACCCTGGGTCAGGAAGATCCCTGAAGAAGGAAGTGGCAACTCACTCCAGTATTCTTGCTTGAAAGATTCCATGGACAGAAGAGCCTGGCAGGGTCACAGAGCCATGGACTGGGGTCACAAGAGAGTCAAGACTCGACTGAACAGCAGCAGCATGGCAGAACCTAACACAAGGATAATTGTGAAGCAATTATCCTCCAATTAAAAGTAAATAAATAAAAAGGAAAGCCCTCCAATTGATTTTGATTTTGAAGATTGAGAACCGTTGCCATATATTAACTATAGTTCTCAACCTTGTTCCCTCATGGCCACTGTAATTCCTAACATAGTGTCCCAAACTTAGTAGATACTTGATTATTTGACTTAAGAGCACAGGTATACTTTGTCAGGGCCTGCAGCACCTGTAAGACATCATCCATCTGGTAAGAGACTACGTGGGAAGAAGAGACTAAAATGTTTGAGATTCTTTTCTTTCCCTCTTTTATAACACAGCTGCTTGGAAAGTCTGAACAAAAAGGCCCATAAAGAATGGGCCAACAAAAGAATAAAGATGTGGAACCAAGGAGATATGTTTTGGTACTTATCTAGGACATGAGTAATGGGCCTTAACAGTTTTTTCCCCATAGTTCATGCTGTGAATGTAAGAGTAGAAACCCTAAAACCAGATTTTAGGGAAGAAACTTTATAGCCAGAAAGTCTTCTTGCTGTTACATAAACATAATTTAAATTGACTTGATGGGACTTTTCTGTGAAGATGAGTGAACCTGATTACCAAGTTTTTTGAAAAGTTGATTTATTCAGTATAAATATTTGGCCCAGAGTATTGAATCTCTTTATTCCACCATGCGTATAAAGTATAGATTCTCCACATTCATCACCTTTGATTTTGTGTGGGCATATGACTAGTGCATAGTCAGATCATCCCTCTCCTAAAGCATATTATAGCTTAATAGTAATAAATCAGAATGAAAGGAGGTTAAATGGAGATGTAAGCCACCTGTTAGGGGAGCTTGAGAGAATAGTTAAGACTTTGGGGAATCTAGGCAAGCTTTGAGGCAATTATTTTTAAAACTTTGCTTTTTTAAAAGTATTTTTTCTTAATTTAGTTTGGTTTTTTTGGTTTGACCAAATGTTATGTTAGAAGCCAAACATGTGATGTATTTATCAACTTATATTGTACCTTCTTCCAAGTGGCTCAAACTTCTTAAATGTGAGATTTGAGTAGATCTGGCACCCATGTTTTGAATGACACAACTGCCTAATAAGTGATGTTTTATCTTTTTAGATTAGTGTAGTCGACTTGATTTGTCTGGTTGTTATCTCAGGAGAATTATTGTTCCCTCTTTTAATTTCAAGAGTATACTATTTTGGAGGAAAAATTATGTGGTCCCCCAGTTGAGACCACCTGATGTGAAGAGCCAACTCAGAAAAGACCCTGATGCTGGGAAAGATTGAAGGCAGGAGGAGAAGGGGACGACAGAGGACAAGATTGGTGGATGGCGTCTCTGACTCAATGCACATGAGTTTGAGCAAGCTCTGGGACATGGTGAAAGACAGGGAAGCCTGGTGTGCTACAGTCCATGGGGTCGCAAAGAGTCGGACACGACTGAGCGACTAAACAACAACCATTTAAGACTGCATGGTCTCTTAGGGGAAGATTTCATATACCTAAAATATGGTAAAGGAAAACAGTTTTATCTTTTAAGTCCATTTTCCTGGGGAACAGTCTTTTGTTTTTATATGGTCTGGTGTTAATATACCAAAATATAATTTAAAAAATTCAAAACATGTAGGGTCTTAGTCAAGAGACAAGAGTAAATCTTGCTTATATTGTGTAAAGCTCAGAGAGAAAGTCAGTAGCCCCCCCAACCCCTTCACTTTGTACAAAATATACTGGAATGTGCTAAATGCTAAAAGTGTCTACTTGTCCTCCTATTCTAACTGAAGGAAAAAAAAGATCATTTGAAAAAGATCTAGAAAATACTTATGTAGGGATAAGACTCCTAAGGGCAGAAAATACTCATTTGACTAAAACTTCTTTTAATTGAAAGTCTAAATTTACCTGAACTAGTCAGTAAACTAGCAAAATCCCAAACTCATTGTTTTAAAAGGATTAACTGGCTGCAATAAAAATTACATCTTAAGAGGAACTAATTCTGGCTTGTTTTAAATTGAGTGTTGGTTCAGTTTAAGCACCAAGTGAAGGGCTATAAACTGAAGGGCTCCAAAATCACTGCCGATAAAGTGACTGCAGCCATGAAATCAGAAAACATTTGCTTCTTGGCAGGAAAGCTGTGGCAAACCTAGACACTGTCTTGAAAAGCAGAGACATTACTCTGCTGACAAAGGTCTGTATGCTTGAGGCTATGGTCTTACTAGTGTTCACGTACCTGGACTGTAAAGAAGGTGGAGTACCGAAGAACTGATGCCTTCGAACTGTGGTGCTGGAGAAGACTCCTGAGAGTCCTTTGGACAGCAAGGAGATTAAACCAGTCAATCTTAAAGGAAATCAACCCTTCATACTTGTTGGAAGTACTGATGCTGAAACTGAAACTCCAGTATTTTGGTCATCCAGTGAGAATAGCTGACTCATTGGAAAAGTCCCTGATGCTGGGAAAGATTGAGGGTAGAAGAAGAGGGCATCAGAGGATGAGATGGCTGGATGGCATCACCAAAGCAATGGACATGAACTTGGGCAAACTTCGGGAGATGGTGAGGGATACGCAAAGGAGGCCTGGCATGCTGCAGTCCATGGGATCATGGAGTGTCAGACACGACTGGGCAACTGAACAAGAGCAAAGCACCAAGTATTTGAGTGTCTCCTAGATAAAACAGTCCTAGACTAGTGGTATAGCCAGTATGTGATTCTGCCTTTCTTCATGAAGGTATGGTTTGGTTGAGGTAGGAGACAGGGAAGGTTTAAATGAGGTGAGGATTAAGAATTAGACTTTAAAAAAACTAGAACAGGGATTTGAATAGTGGAAGGGCAAGGGGTGACATTTTAATTTGTTAATTTTGTTACTTTTGGCTGTGCTGGGTCTTCATTGCTGAGCGTGGGCTTCCTCTATTGTGGTGAGTAGGGGCTATTCTTCATTGTGGTGCATGGGCTTCTCATTGCGATGGCTTCTCTTATTGTGGGGCATAGGCTCCAGGGTGTGCAGGCTCGGTAGTTATGGCGCATGCGCTTAGTTGTCCCAAGACATGTGCGATCTTCCCGGATGGGGGGATTGAACCTGCGTGCCCTGCATTCGCAGGTGGATTCTTAATCACTGGGCCACCAGGGAGGTCCAGGGAGTTACATTTTGAGTTTAACAGAGTGCTGCTGCTGCTAAGTCACTTCAGTTGTGTCTGACTCTGTGCAGCCCCATAGACGGCAGCCCACCAGGCTCCCCGGTCCCTGGGATTCTCCAGGCAAGAACACTGGAGTGGGTTGCCATTTCCTTCTCCGATGCATGAAAGGGAAAAGTGAAAGTGAAGTCGCTCAGTTGTGTCTGACTCTTAGCGACCCCGTGGACTGCAGTCTACCAGGCTCCTGTGTCCATGGGATTTTCCAGGCAAGAGCGCTGGAATGGGGTGCCATTGTCTTCTCCATTAACAGAGTGAGAAAGAATAAAACAGATTTAACATGGGAGTACACTGACTTCTGCAGAGTTAGAAAGGTGGCTTTGGAGGCAAGTTCCAAACTCAGCTTGTCATGAAAACTATTCTTTAAGTATGGAAGATTTATATGGAGAAGTGATTGAAGAGGGTCGATATGATGGTCGTATAGTAAATGACTTGGAGATAGGAGAAGAAGCTGGGGATAAAGAATCCAACTACGCAATAGCATTATGGACCACAAGGTGACTATAGTTGCCCTACTAAGAGAAGTAGGCAAATGAGTCGTCCAGCCCTTTGGTTGAAAAATGAGGATATGAAAACAAGGAAGAATAAAAAACCAAATGAAGCTTGTCATAGGAAAAATACTCTTTATTTAAATAAATAAAAACATGTTAGTTCAGTTCAGTTGCTCAGTCATGGCATCTTGAAAACATATTAAGATGCCAGCAATGCCAGCAAGAGTTGTTACCTAAAACTTGACTGTTAAGATTTCCTCAAAGTTAAAAAAAAAAACAATAAGTCTTCCATCTGCTGGCTCTTTTAATTTACAACTTCTCCATCAGTTTTTCTGACCTAAGGGTAGAAGGAAAACACTGAGATAGTGTCAGTTTGATAACAAGTGTTTTTATGGAAGATCTAAGCTTGATGTGTGTTAATAGCATTTCAAATAGAGTTCTAGATAGCTCTTTCAACAAAGTCTTATTAAAGCCATTAGGTCTTTAATTAGGGGAGGAGGATTTTGAAGAGAAAACACCTTTTTTTTTTTTTTCATGGCTGTGCTTCGAGGCACGTGGGCATCCTAGTTCCTGACCAGGGATTAAACCCATGCTTACTGCAGTGGAAGCTCAGAGTCTTAACCACTAGACTGCCTGGGAAGTCCCTGGTTTGTTTATTCTTAAAGAAGAAAAGCTTGTCTAAGAATCTTTGAAGATTTAGAATATAATGTTAGTAATATTAATTAAAAATTTTATTGTTGTTTAGTTGATCAGTCATGTCTGACTCTTTTGAGATCACATGGGCTGTAGCCCACCGGACTCCCCTGTCCATATGGGATTTCCCTGGCAAGAATACTGGAGTGAGTTGCCATTTCCTCCTTCAGGGGATCTTCCTGACCCAGGGGGTGAACCCCTGTCTTCTTGTTTCTCTGTTGCAGGCAGATTCTTTGCCGCTGAGCCACCAGGGAAGCCCACTAGTTAAAACTGTGTCAATGTATGTTAAAACTATGATGTTAAAAAACTTATTCTATGTTTTTTCCAAGACTTATGGTTGTTAGGATGTTTATCATCCAGTCTCCTTTTTTATGTTTCTTGAGTCATTGTAGAATATGACCAAAAGAGGAAAGTTAGCTGGAAATTAGAACTAGAGAATTAGTCTAAATAACCAGTTCTAGGAGATTAAAGTTACTTTAACAAAAATAGTTGATGCTACTATCCATGAGGGTAGGAATTACTGGTTTTGTGTTAGTTTCTGTTTTACATAATTCCTTTCCATCTTCCCTTCCCCATGTGTATCTAGTGAGTAACTCCATCGATAGCTCCTCTAACTCTGGGCTGTGCCCTTTGAGTTTGTGTGGCTGGGGATCCTGATCTGGTTCATGTATAGTATGCTAGTTCCTTCCCCTTCATAGCTTTAGGAATTGATTTTTCATACCTCGAAAATCTTACACAGAATTGAGAACCTTGTGTAATCAAGTCCTTGATGGATTAAAGTCCTAAGTGGAGCTTTAGGAAAGTAATGCTCAAAATTCTCCAAGTCAGGCTTCAACAGTACGTGAACTGTGAACTTCCAGATGTTCAAGCTGGATTTAGAAAAGGCAGAGGAACCAGAGATCACATTACCAACATCTACTGGAAGCAGGGGAGTTACAGAAAAACATCTACTTCTGCTATATTGACTACACCAAAGCCTTCGACTGTGTGGATCACAACAAACTGTGGGAAATTTCTAAAGAGATGGGGATACCAGACCACCTGACCTGCCTCCTGAGAAACCTATATGCAGGTCAGGAAGCAACAGTTAGAACTGGACATGGAACAACAGACTGGTTCCAAATTGGGGAAGGAGTATGTCAAGGCTGTGTGTTGTCACCCTGCTTATTTAACTTCTATGCAGAGTACATCATTCTGCTGGGAGAAATATCAATAACCTCAGATATGCAGATGACACCACCCTTATGGCAGAAAATGAAGAAGAACTAAAGAGCCTCTTAATAAAAGTGAAAGAAGAGAGTGAAAAAGTTGGCTTAAAACTCAACATTCAGAAAATTAAGATTATGGCATCTGGTCCCATCATTTCATGGCAAATAGA
>NW_011494955.1:8002076-8027262 GCF_000754665.1 Bison bison bison
GAAACACTGAAACAGTGACAGACTTTATTTTTTGGGCTCCAAAATCACTGCAGATGGTGACTTCAGCCATGAAATTAAAAGACGATTGCTCCTTGGAAGAAAAGCTATGACCAACCTAGACAGCATATTGAAAAGCAGAGACATTACTTTGCCAACAAAGGTCTGTCTTAGTCAAAGCTAGGTTTTTCCAGTAGTCATGTATGGATGTGAGAGTTGGACTATAAAGAAAGCTGAGCACCAAAGAATTGATACTTTTGAACTGTGGTGCTGGTGAAGACTCTTGAGAGTCCCTTGGACTGCGAGGAGATCCAACCAGTCCATCCTAAAGGAAATCAGTCCTGAATATTCACTGGAAGGACTGATGCTGAAGCTGAAACTCCAATACTTTGGCCACCTGATGCGAAAAACAGACTTATTGGAAAAGACCCTGATGCTGGGAAAGATTGAAGGTGGGAGTAGAAGGGGATGTCAGAGGATGGGATGGTTGGATGGCAACACCGACTCAATGGACATGAGTTTGAGTAGGCTCCGGGAGTTGGTGATGGACAGGGAAGCCTGGCATGCTGCAGTCCATGGGGTTGCAAAGAGTTGGACACAACTGAGCAACTGAACTGAACTGGAGCCTTAGGAAAGGAATGGAAGTACTCAGAACCCGTGACTACAGCTCTTTTAAAATTTGTAATTGAAGCTTAGGTATCTGCCATGATCTAGTGGCCATCTCATTCAAAGATATTCTATTAGAATAGAGCTATTCTATATTTCAATAGCTTCTATAAGATGATTTATCTTTTACAAACCAGCATTTTTGGAGTAAATGTCTTAAGGACAAATGAAGAAGAATGATGTGCGTTATCTAGAAAGAAGGAAAGCAGGAAGAAGTAACACAAGTACCAAGCATTTTTATATTATTGCAGAGAAGGCTAACTGGCAGGAGATTTGAGTCTCCCTTCCATAGTTGTTGCTGGAAAATGCTAGAGACTACATTGCTAACTCCCTGACATAGGTCTGGTCATGTGACTTGTTTTTGCCAATGGGATGTGAATAGAAATAGTCTCTTCTGGGCTGAGGTGGTTAAGAGGCAGCTATACTTTCTCTGTTTTCTTTTTGTGGCAGCTTGGGAAGCCAGGTGTGAAAGGTGACAGGTAAAAGATGAAGAGCCTGTGTTCTTGAATCACCACTCCTACTGAATACTTGCACTGGATTGTGTATAAGGAAATTTCTGTTGTGTTAAATCATGACATTAACACTATTTGGACTTTCTCTTAAAAGGGCTTGCATTGCTCTAACACACATCTTAATTTAATTTAATTTATTTAATAACACATCTTTATTTAATATTAGTCTATTGTACCTTATGGGGGCTTCCCAGGTGGCGCTAGTGGTAAAGAATTCACCTTCAATGCAGAAGACGCAGGAGATGTGGGTTTGATCCCTGGGTCAGGAAGATCCCTTGGAGGAGAGCATAGCAGCCCACTCCAGTATTCTTGCCTGGAGAATTCCATGGATAGAGGAGCTTGGCGGGCTGCAGTCCAAGAGTCGGACACGACTGAAGCGACTGAACAAGCACAAATTGTACCTTATGAGGTAGATATTATTCCTTTTATAGATGAGGAAGATGTGTTTGAGCAGCAACTTTCCTTAAGGCCAGAGCAGATAGATGAACCTAGGTCTGACTTGAAAAGCTAGTGAGTTCTCCAATATAACATGCTGCATCTTAGAGAAAAGATATCCTTCGAGTTAGGATAAATCCTAATCTTTTAGATTACAAGTTTCAGTTTTTACCAGTAATTTTTTTCTATGGAAAGTGACTTGGTATAGGTAAGAATCTGTTAATTCCTGTATGTGAATATAATTATTAGATTTAATTAGACTCCTTTTTACTGGGTTGCCTCTCTAGAGACAGATGAAATTCTCAAATTTACTCTTTTGATTGCTTTGGTGAAGGATTTTGTGGGAGGAGTATTAAGACTTAATTACTGCAAGGCTGCTGTACTTATTGGCTACAGAGGACTTAGAGTCCAAGCCTTTACTTTGTGCTCACTGTCTCACTTTGCTTACTTGTGTTCCAGACATCAGGGTCAGGAATCTGATTGGCAACTTTAGAAATTTTTCATTTGGTTCTGAACTTGGAGAAATAATAACCTTTGGAAGATTAAAAGGCTGTCTGAAATATAGCGGACAGAAGTTACAGAAGCAGAGTGGAAACTTCTGTTTTTCATTCCTCATTTGCCTAAGGTTTCCATAGCTATGAAATATGGAGGGTTGGGGGAGGATAATAGAACTCAACTGCACCTCCACTTAAAAAATAGAAAACTCCACTCCAAATAGAAAACTTAACATCATCTGTAGCAGTCCTATTGACACAGTTAGCCTCATGTTCTTTGAGCCTTTTGGTTGGAACCACATGACAAGCATTATATTTTCAGTTAGCCATCTTTTTAGCTATCTTTGGATTTTTCTAAAAGGAAGAAGTTCTTATTAAATGGCATTAAGGTTTTGCCTGAATTCCACCCTCCATTCTTTTCTGAAAATGCTGAAGATGTATCATGTTCCAACGTTAAGAACTTTCAGGTAAGTTTGTTCTTTAAAAAAAAAACAACAAAGTCTTTAATCTTTTATATTCTGAGTTTATTTTTCTCCCTGCATTGACTTAATGGTTATCAGGGAAACTTACCTTTCTGCATGATGCCAGGTGCCACTGTAACCTGCTGGCTGACACCCTGTGGTTTGGGTCATAAGGACATACTTTCAAGGCTTCTGACTCCGTGACGCCTGAAGAGCAGGAAGCATGGGTTGGTAAAGAAAATACTGATATTTAAGATCAGGTAATCTTGACATAAGTCTATTTTCTGTTCTCAGAAAAAGAGTGGTGTAAATGATATGAGTATCTCAAGTCTTACCTATGACAGTTTTGGATAACATAAGCCCTAGCCTAGCTAGTTAGATAACAGGATTACAGGACAAATTCACTTCTTATATGCCTTGAAAGGCCAAAAATTAATATTTGTACACATATTATATAACTTGTTTTAAATAATTTTTCTTTTTACCTTTCAATAGAGTATTAACTAAACTGGCAGGATTCTTAGAAAACTCACAGTATTGGGTAAAATGAAGTTTAACACTGTAAGCTAGAAAGTCCTGGAGAAAGCAGGGCTGGGGCAGCTGGTTCCTTTACCGTTCAGCACTGCTCTCTTCCATCTCTCCACCAAATCTGTCTGAATGAAGCTCTTTTCCAGACATAGATACTACTTGTCAGATAGGTTAGCCTAACCACTTTTGGGGAGCAGGATTTGGAAGAAAGAACATTACCATGTTTAGGTTCAGGCTACTTTATATGAGAAACGCCAGTGTGAAATCTCTAAAGTCGTAGGTATTAACACATGAAGACTCCTAGAAGCGAACTAAGAATACACTGTCTCAAATCTGGTGCATTTTACTGCCAATAGGAGGCCTACTTTCCCTTATGGCTAGCTGTCTTTAGCAACTCAGACATGCACTTCAAGGACTCCCAAGTTTCCAGGCAACAGCTACAGCTGAGATTTCTGCAAAGCAGAAACAGCATAGTCTGATTAGGGGGGCTGGTGCGGAGAAAGATCAAGGCAGAGTGGTATAAGCAGTAGGGATAGAAAAGTGCCTAGAATAGCCCATTTCATTTCTACTTTGCATCATGCCTAGGGCATAGGTAAAGAGCACAGAGCTAGACTGTTAAATGTCAGATTTTCCTGAGAGCATTTAGGTGATTAAGTCTAGGGATTTAAACTCAGGTTAAACTCAGGTACCTTTCAGGAACCCAAGGCAAGGTTTTTTGTTTTTTTTTTTTAAAGCTTACAGTGCATATTAATGATTATATTAGAGCCATGAAAACTAATTGTGAGGTGCATTGGCTCCCTGAGTGTAAAGGCTGCAGTATATATAGTCCAGTATTATATAGCTGTCTTTAGATTCTTTAAGAATATGGAAAAGAGCTTTAATACTTGAATGTAGTTGTCAGATAACCCAAACCCTTATTTTTTAAATTAATTTATTTTTAATAGAAGGATAACTTCTTTACAGAATTTTGTTGTTTTCTGTCAAACCTCAACATGACTCAGCCATAGGTATATATATATCCCCTCCCTTTTGAACCTCCCTCTCATCTCCCTCCCCATCCCACCCCTCTAGGTTGATACAGAGCCCCTGCCAAACCGTTATTTTTAGCAGCCGAGAAAAGTTTGAAGTTTAACTGGACTGATAAGGCTGGTCTTAATGAACAAAGAGTGCTTCAGAATGGGCCTGGAGAATTGGTGGCCTGGGAAAGGAAAGGAAAGTGAAGTTGCTCAGTCGTGTCTGACTCTTTGCAACCCCATGGACTGTAGCCTACCACCCTCCTCTGTCCATGGGATTCTCCAGGCAAGAATACTGAAGTGGGCTGCCATTTATCGCTCACCTAATTATTGATAGCTGAATATCCCACAGAGAGAGACCAACACTATGATGGAGGCCATTTGGTTTAGCGCATGTCAGACTCAGCAAACATTCCAATCTTGATGCTAGCTTGACACTTAAACGTAGTCTAAAGGCTCTTTAGACCTACCTCATTCTTAAAACAGTGTCTCTCAAAAATCCAAAGGACAGCGTGACTTGAAGAGGAAAACCCTTCTGTAAGGCAAAACAAGGCAGATAGCTGAAGTTTGACAAGAGGGAAAGCACAGGCCCCTTCAGTCAGGTGATGTGAAGCAAATTTCTGTTCGAGCTACCCAATTCCTCTTCTCCCTCTGAGAAACTCCCATTGTGGTTTCTCAGAGGTTTCAAAGTTTTTGATGTCATAGTTAAATCTTGAGAAGTGATTCTCCATCCCAGTCGTGTGTGCATGAGAATCACTGAGTGGTTTTAAAGTGACAGAGCTTTTGACCCCACCCCAGAACTATTGGATTGGAATCTTCATGAATGGGATCTGGCTAACTGTGGCTTTAAAAGAGTTCCACGGGGAATTCTGATTTGTAGCCAGGGTTACTAGGCTGTGCTCTGGGGTAATTAAACTACCCTTCAAAGTGTGCCACCAGTTTCCAGCAGAAACTGCCACATAATGCTTCCAGTGAGTTGCATTAAAGATTACCTGTTGGCATGATTAGTCTCACCTTTAAACCTGGCCTTTTTCTTTAGTGGGTGCAAAATAGAATTCTGCAGACAGCAACATAAGCTCACTCCATGTTAAAAACATTTATATTTGGTCTTCCTAATCCAGCTACCAGGTTTTGAGCCAAATATGCACATATGCCATGTTGTACAATTACTTGTGCAGTTGTGTGAGGGGCTGCTGCCATTGTACAGATTAGGAAACCAACTCAGTGGTGACAGATAGCCCAAAGTTACAAAACCAGTGTTTGAGTATCATTATTAATATTATTTGATGTAATATTTGTCAAGCACTTGAAGGACCTGATACATAGTAAATAACCAAGTCATCACTTTACATGCACTAACTTATTTAATACACACAATACACCCAAGAAGTAGGAACTATTATCAATATCATCTCCATTTTGCACTCAGGGACCCTGGATCAGAGCTGCTAAGTGATAGAGTTGGAACGTGAACTCAAATTACCTGGCTCCAGAACCTGGGATCCTAGTCCTAAGGCTCGGTCCATTGTACTCAGTTACTTTGAGCTCAAATTTCTGTCTGATGCCACAGTGTAGACTTTTCCCATATGTCAAGTACAGTCATGTAAGTGTCTCCAGGGTCTAGCAGTCTTACAGTTCATCCGAGGTGGCAGTATAATACAAAATAGGCAATTAAAAGGTGAAAACTAATTTAGGTGTAAAATATGTGATGTAGGCCAAGTGCTGTAGGAGTTCAACAAGGGCTGGACTTTGGATTGTTTGTGTTAGCTCCAGAAGACTGACTAGGAATTCAGTTTAGCAAGAGGGAAAGCATAGATAAACAGGAAAGGCAGAAATGAAAAATGAGCATAGGACACTGAAATAGACTGAGAACTCGGTCTCCATTAAGTTAGGACATACTAGGGGACAGCGGAATACAAGATTAGCTTGGCATGGAGGGTCTTCAATAACATTTTTAGATGAGGATAAGAAATGCAAGTGCGAGGACTTCCCCGGTGGTACAGTAAACGAGACTCTGCCTGCCAGTACAGGGGACACCCGTTGGATCCCTGGTCTGGGAAGATTCCACACGCTGCAAAGCAGCTAAGCCCGTGCACCACAATTGAGCCTGTGCTCTAGATCCCGAGTCACAACCACTGAGGCCCACACACCTAAAGCCTATATTTGGCAGCCAGAGGAACCACTGCCATGGGAAGTCTGTGCACTGCAGTAAAGAGTAGACTCCGCTCGCTGCAACTAGGGAAAGCCTGCGTGCAGCAGTGAAGACCCAGTGCAGCCAAAATGAATACATTAAAAAAAAAAGAAATGCAAGTGAGAAAGATCCAATAGGAACTATATTAACCTATAGGGAGGCTGGGGCTGTTATACTGCTGTTCAGCTCCCTAGGTATTGGTGTCTTTCTGCCTGCCCTTTATTCTCCTCCATCAGGGTGAAAGACCAATAGAAACCTCACGGATCTCTTTAGAGAAACTGAGTTTCTTTGGTAACAGCAAGTGATTCAGATACCTGGGGCCACTATCACCTTCCTCTAGGCCCATAGCCTTCTAGGGACTCAATTGCAGTAAATAAACTAGAAGGCAGATTCTACATTCTGAAAATGCAAAGCCTACCTTAGAGATACTTGAAATTTTATTCCGTCTTCTGGTTTCTTTGAAAAGGTTTTGGAAAGGAGGTAGATATGAAGACAATTCTGTTTGATTTAGAATTTTCTGAGGACATTCTGCTTTCTGCTATGAAAGAAACTTGAAAGGGAGCTGATTTTCTTGATAAGGCCTAACTTGGAATGGCAAGAATATCTTAGTGCTAAAATTTATCTAGTCTTCTAAGATTTAAAGTCTGTCATTAATTTTCCCTCATTAATCTCAGTTAATTTCATTCTTCTTCAGGGGACCTGTTTCCCAGTTTAGTCTTTTTTCATGACATTTATTGCATTATTATTTTTTTAATAAAATAGATTTTATTTTTTGGCAGCACTGGGTCTTTGTTGCTCCGTGCGGGCGTTTCTAGTTGTGGCAAGTGGGGGCTACTACTTACTCTAGTTGCGGTGCTCAGGCTTCTGTGTCTCAGTGACTTCTCTTGTTGCGGAGCACTGGTTCTAGGCCCTTGGGCTCAGTAGTCGTGGCGCATGGGCTTAGTCGCTTTGCATCACACTGAATCTGGATCAGGGATCAAATGGGTGTCCCATGCACTGCAAGGTGGATTCTCAACTGTGGAACTGCCAGGGAAGCCCCTAATTTAGTCTTAATAATTCAGCAAATAAATCAGCATATTTATTGAATGGCTACTGTGTCTAAGAGGTGGTCTAGATCAGTGTTTCTTAACATGTGTCCAATGGACCATTTGCACCAGAACCTCCTAGGGTACTTGTCAACTCAGACTTCCAGACCCCACTGTAGACCTACCAATCCTGAATCTCAGGAGACAGGGATTGATCTTTCTTAAGTACTCTTAAGAATCATTGTACTTAAGTGGTGATTCTCAAACCTGAGAGAACATTGAAGTTAACCTGGAGGGCTTGTTAAAACAGAGTGCTGGACCCTACCCCTGCTTTGGATTTAGTAGGTCTGGGGTGGGTGTGTTAGTTGCTCAGTCGTGTCTGACTCTCTGTGACCCCCATAGACTGTAGTCTGCCAGGTTCCCCTGTCCATGGAATTCTCCAGGCAAGAATACTGGACTGGGTTGCCATTGCCTTCTCCAAGGTCTGGGTTAGGACCTGAGAATTTGCATGTCTGATAAGTTTTTAGGTGATGCTAATGTGACCACCCTTTGAGAATCACTATGCTAGGGCATTATGAGGGATGTGAAGGAGTATCAGATGGAATTCCTGTCATTAAGGAACTTATGATGTAGTTGGGGAGATAAGACATACACTTAACAATAAAACAAGGAATACATGTTATATATAACGTTTGATATTGAATAGGGTAGTTTGGAGGAGTTGGGATTTAATCTGGGCCCTGACAGGTGGATAGTCCTAAGGTGCAGGAGAGAATAACAGGCATTCTTGCGTGTGTGTATGTGTGCTAAGTCACTTCAGTGGTGTCTGACTCTTTGCGACCCTGTAGACTGTAGCCCACCAGGTTCCTCTGTCCATGGGATTTCCCAGGCAAGAATACTAGAGTGGGTTGCCATTCCTTTCTCTGAGGGATCTTCCCAACCCAGGAATCGAAACTGCATTTCTTATGTCTCTTGCATTGGGATGCTGGGTCCTTACCACTAGTGCCGCTTGGGAAGCCCAGGCATTCTTGATGGGGATATAGAAGAGGGAAAGTATAAAGGTGGATGGGACTCGGGTAGTTGCTACTTGTTTGTCTGCTGTGGAGCTTTATATAGGACATTGTTGTTGTGTAGTTGCTAAGTGATATCCGACTCTTTTTCGACCCCATGGACTATAGCTCACTGGGCTCCTCTGTCTGTGGGATGTCCCAGGCAAGAATACTGGAGTGGGTTGCCATTTCCTTCTCTAGGGGATCTTCCCAACCCAGGAATTGAATCCGAGTCTCCTGCATTGGCAGGCAGATTCTTTACCATTGAGCCACCTGGGAAGCCCCTTATAGGACACTAGTGGAAGGCTAAGGCTCAAAAGGTTGGTGCCAGACTATGAAGAGCCTTGAAAGCCTGCCCCTCTCCCCCACCCCACTCATTTCACAGTCTTACCAAAAATACTGCAGAGCTAGAAAGAGGAAGTCTCCCCTGCTGAGTGTGCAAGAGGAAGTACAGAAGATTCTGAGGGCCTATGAGGCGTAATGACTACTTTCAGCCTGGAGCCAATTGTAGAGGTAACAGGAAGACCAGCGCACCAACCAGGCTGGGTGCCTCCGCCCAGAGGGTGTCACCACCCTAGCTGAAAGTGTTTGGGGAGGTCAGGCATTGCTGTCTAGATGCTCCTGTCTCTCAGTGGCCATCATGTCTTTGACTTCTGCATACCAGCATAAATTAGCAGAGAAGCTCACTATCCTGAATGATCGAGGTCAGGGGGTCCTCATCCGGATGTATAACATCAAGAAGGTAAGTGTGGGCAACTGGACTAGCACTAACTATTCCAGCAGCAGTAGGGCGGGGACCCCTGAGACCGGCAGGTCCAGCTGTTAGACTCCCTTCTCTTTTCTCTGGCCTTCAGTCCCTCAGATTATATAGGACAGCTGGTGCTGGGAGGCAGAAGGGGAGGCTTGTCTTCAGGGCTTCCGCCTTTTTGAGTATGATTCTCACCCCAAAGAGAACGTCTGCCTTCTGCTGGGGGTAATGGTGGGATGGGAAATAATTGTGCTCCGAGTCGCCTGGATAAAAGTCTGGGTCTAGAATTCTGGGTCTTATTGTTTAGTGCTGGCCCCACACTCTGAAGAAATCGAGTTGGGTGTCTGGCAAAAGTTTTTAAATGGAAATACTTTCCCTGAAAGGAAAAAAATAGATAAGACATTTGGGTTAAAAAAAAAAGAGTAACTACCTTTGAGTTACTTCGAGTCTGAGACAGGTCTCACTGTGGTCTTATATATGTGTGTTTAGAATAGGAACTGTGGAATTGGGAGAAGCTGGTGACAAGAGGTGGGCTAGTGCTGGGCCTAGTGAAGTTAAGAAATAAAGATGGGTGGGAGTGGGGTTTCTGGGACAGAAAATGGGGGATTTGAGGGGGGGACCTCGGTGCATTTCATAGTAAAACAAATCACTGGGACACAGTTTCATCTCCATGCCTACTATAAATGCCCTTGGGATGAGATGCTTATATAATGGACATAATTATGACACTAATTCTTCCACGAAGTCTAACTCCTGAGCAGCTAGCTGCTTTTCTCACTCCTTCCGGCTTCGGCTGAGGGGTGGAGAGAGCTTCCTCTTTGTGTCAGGCCCAAGCAGACGTTAAGCTTTATCCAGCAAGATGAGATGCCCAGGTTATTTAGCTCTTCTGATGGTTGGCTTAATGTCCTGGAACTTTTTCCTGACCTACTCTTATCCTTTTATAATTAGTACTCAGATCCCCTTTCCCTAAGAGAGATTGTGTAAGAATGCACAATGTGGGAAGAGGTATGTTTCCGAGGAACAGAAGAAAGGATTGATAACCATAATGTTATTTATCTGTGCAGACTTGTTCAGACCCCAAATCCAAGCCCCCTTTCTTACTGGAAAAGTCCATGGAATCATCTCTCAAGTACATCAACAAGAAATTTCCCAACATAGATGTCCGAAACAGCACGGTAAGACGTGTCCCTCTTCTGTCCTTTCTCCAAAATAACTGTGCTTGAATGGTTCAAGCTGTCTTTTGATGGCCTCTCTTTGAATTTGCCAGAGGATGGAGTGGCCTTTTTTTTTTTAGTTTTCCTAAGCTAAACCACAGGGCTTCAGGTTGTGGTAGTCTTGAGATTTCTGAGATAAGATGAGATTCTCCTAAGGGTAAGCTGGAGCAAAACACTGACCCTATTCACAAGAACACTTTGCTCTTACTGAGGACAGCTCTATTGATGCAGCAGTTGCATATATTTTATTGTTGCTCCCGTTTCCCACTCAGTGTTTTCTTGTTTATTGCCTTAGAGTTATGCATCTAGTGGCATATGCCTTACTTCTCCCTTATTACCTGTTACCCCTAGATTTCTTACCATCTTACTTACGACATCTTCTCATTCAGCTACTTTTGACTTAGATATGAATAGTAAACCATTTGGCTGAAAGAGACCTTGAAATTTCCTCTCATTTAGACTCTATATCTAGTCAGGATTACATGCAACCATCCTGCCTAGATAGGGAATGTTCTCTCCGAAACTTCAGAATTTGGAGATTTTCCAACTTCCCCTGTCTGCATATTTTAACCCTCTTTAAGGGTGTTTTAACCCCTATTCTCTTGTGTTGCTTTGATCACTTGTCTTCTTACTTTGTTTCTTTCAGCAACATTTAGGACCAGTGCATCGGGAAAAATCTGAGATAATTCGATACCTTACCAACTACTACCAGTCATTTGTGGATGTTATGGAATTTCGGGTGAGCTCTCTCTAGCCCAAGTACCCAGTGTTTGGATGTTCATGTATGTTCCTTATTATTGTTTCTTTAAAATATCAGATGTATTGATATGGAAGGATGTCTAAGTTGTATTGTTAAGCGAAAGTGAGTTATAGAATACTGTATGATACAGTGTTATTTTTGTTTTAAAAGATACATAAATTTATATACACATAGTGTTATTATATATGTAGGAGAGATTTGGGATATTATACACTAAGCTGTTAAAAATACCTGACTTTGGAGCTGGATTATTATGATTGGCTTTAATTTATTACATTATATATTTTTGTATTCTTTGAGTTAAAATTTTAAGTATTTTTTCCCCCAAATTTTATTACAAATCTACTAAAAAATTTCAAGAACAGTACAATGAATATTGTCTATATTCCCCCTGGATCTCCTGATTTTTAATATTTTGCCATGTTTGCTTATCTTTTTTTTTTCCCTTGAACCATTTGAGTTGCAGGCACCATGACATTTCTCTCCATAAATACTTTAGCATACATCTGCTAAGAACAAGAATATTTTCTTACATAACCTTAATGCAGCTATTGTACTCAGGAAATGTAAAATTGCTACAATGTTATAGTTAGAGCCCATAATCACATTCCTCTACTTTTCTCAAGGATCATACATTGAATTCATGATGTTATATCTCAGTTGTCATGTCTCTTTAGTCTTTAATCTAGAATAATTCCCAGTCTTATTTTGTCTTTTCTGCCACTGACTTTTCTGAAGGGTTCAGACTAATTATTTTTCAGAATTTCTCTCAATTTGAGCTTATCTAATTATTAATAATGTTTGATAGCATAATATATGGATGATATTTTATTTGAGTTCTAAACAATGAATATGCACTATTTTGTAGCCATAAACTGTAAAAAAATATTTAGTGCTTTGTTTTTGAAGGGCAACCTGATATGATGTTTTAAAAGTCTTAGAAAATATATTTTAAAAAAAATATATATATTTTTAAATGTAATAATTCTAGTTCTAGAAATTTATCTCAAGGAGACAATCAGAAGTGCTAAGGTATATGTATAAGAATGTACTCTCTTGCATTTCTATTGCATTATTTATGATAATGACAACTTGATGATTGATATGTTCAATAACTAGAGGCTTAATTAAAAGCCCAGAGTATGTGTCTATAAGTGAATATTATACAGCTGCTAAAGATGATACATATTTATATTACTTAGCATGGGAAAAATGCTCTTCACATGTTCTTTAGTGTAAAAGCAAATTACAATGTAGCTTAACAGAGGAGATATCCCTAAAATGTATATTTACATAGACAAAAATGCATATGAAGAGGGTTAGAACTTCTTTGTATGGTGAGATTATGAGTGGTTTTAAAAATGAGTTAAAGTTATGTTTGTATTTTCTGATTTTTCTACAATGAACACATTATTTATATATTCAAGAAATAATACAAATTTTAGTCATTTGAGCCATGTAAGTTTGTAATGGTATTACAGTATTTTTTCAGCTAGTACAAGAGTATGGAGCCCTGCCTTGGGTGTCCTAGGGAGCTAATCCAGGCTGGTCATCAGATCATGCAATGAAGATAGAAGGGGGCACACAGAAGATCGTAAGTTCTGAAGAAGGGTCAGATCAGAGGTTATTCATTTGGAATTGAGAGTAATGGTTAGGAAGAAGGTAGGCACTGGTGGAGACAGTAGAAGAATGCTGGAAGCATATAAAAACATTTTTCACTAGGAGTCCAAAAGATACCTTCTGGTTGCTGCAGTGGTAAACTTCTGAGCCCAAGGAGTTTAGTACAGCTCATTCAGGGCTGGTAGGGAAATAGAGATACAGGTATTGTGTGTTGTGAAGTAGGTAGGCTCTGAATCAGACAGACCTGGTTTCAGCTCTCAGCTTTATCACTTATAAACTATATGACTTTGGTAAGAAACTTTTTGAATCCCAGTTTCTTTATCTGTAAAATGGGAAGTAAGATTTACTACATGGGGTATTTGTAAAAATTAAATTAGACAACACATTGAAAACACTTAACACAGTGTTTAGTGTATAATAGGGTAATAGGCCAACAGATGGTAAATCTATTCCTTTCTGATTCTATCTTTACAGTATAAAATCTGGGTAGTGACATTGGTTGTGTGAGTGGCTGGAAGCAAACCTCAGTTATATTATCCCTTGGGAATTTGGTTGCAGCAAGGAATTGTAGACTGGCCCTCCCAGCAAAGGAGGCAGCATAGACCTGACAGAGGTCTTGAGGTCACGTAGTACAGACAGAATATCGTGGGCTCTGGATTCTAATTCTGGTCCTTACTAGCTTTGTGATCTGTGGTGAGTTTCTTAACTGCTCTCAGCCTCAGTTTCCCTGTATGTAAATTTAGATACAGCCTTTTGGGGAAGTTCTCATACATTTAATAAATTTGACAAATGTATACACCTGTGTAACAGCCAACATAAAATATGGATAATTTTCATCAACACAAAGCTTCCCTGCACCTTTTTATCCTTAGTCAATCCCAATTTATCCTGTCCCCAGGCAACCACTGATCTACATTCCAGATTAGATTTTTCTTTTTTAGAGGTTCATACATGTAATTAGGATCTATACACCATGTTTTCCTTTGTGTCTGGCTTCTTTCACTCAGCATAATATTTTTAAGATTTGTTTATGTTTTACATACCTCCAATTCATTTCCTATTTTTGCTGAGTACTATTTCATTGTATGGATACAATGTGTTTATCCATTTCCCTGTTGATGGACTTCTGGATTGTCTCCAGTTTTTGGCCAGTATGCATAAGTTGCCATAAACATTTGAGTACAAATAATTGTGGGGACATATTTTTCATTTCACTTGGATAAATAACCTAGAAGTTGAATTGCTAAATCACATGGTATGTTTATGTTTAATTTTATAAGAAACTGCCAAACTCTTCTCCAAAGTCATTGTTCCATTTTCTCTTCCCATCCACAATATATCGTGTTCCTGTTGCTCCAAATTCTCATCAAACTTGCTTTCAGTTATTTATGTCATTCATGGCCATGTGCTGTGTGGCATGTAGGCTCTTAGTTCCCTGACCAGGAATTGAACTCATGCTCCTTGCATTAGGAGCAAAGTCTTAACCACTGAACTTCCAGCGAAGTCCCTAGTCATTCTTTGTTTCTTTGGCTGTGCTGAGTGGCTTTCAGAATCTCAGTTCCTTGACCAGGATTGAAGCTGGGGCACTGCAATTAAAGTTCCAAGTCCTAACCACTGGACCTCCAGGGGACTCCTGAATTTTAGTCATTCTAATGGGTGTGTGAATCTACCTGCCAATGCAGGAGATGCAGGTTCAATCCCTGGGCCAGGAAGATCCCCTGGAGGAGGAAATGGCAATCCACTCCAGTATTTCTTGCCTGGAAAATTCCATGGACAGAGGAGCCTGGCAGGTTGTAGTCCATGGGGTTGCAAAGAGTCAGACATGACTGAGCACTGCACTGCACTGGGTATGTAGTGGTATCTTCTTGTGATTTTAATTTGCATTTTCCTGATGATTAGTATTATTGGACATCTTTTCATGTTCTTATTGGTCATTTATATGTATATATTTAAACGTTTAATTTTGTGTTGGGGTATAGCAGGCTAACAATGTTATGAGTTTCAGGTAACAGTGAAGGGACTGAGCCATACCATTTTTATATTTTTAATTGTAAACAGCCTATCCAAATCTTTTGGCAATGTGTTTTAAAAATAAAAATATATATACTCTTTGATCTAGTAGTTCAACTTGAGTAGAATTGACAGTATCTATGTGCAGTGACTAGGGCATCAGTTGGGAAAAGATGGAATGAACTGGCCGTATCATGGACTACTATGCCGCCATTAAAAAGAAGTGCATTAGGGCTCTACCAGAGACTTGAGGACTTTTAGTAGGTATGATTGAATAAAAAAAGTAAAATGGTAATAAGAGTGTAACATTATCTCAAGTTTTTAACACAAATGATTTTCAAAAAAACCCTCTCTCTTGTTTCTCCTTGCCTGCACAGGATTATATAAATAGGGTGAAAATTAACAAAGGACACACTAGGTTGTTAAACTTGTCTACCTGAAGGTTGGACAGGATGTAGAGTGGGTGCTGATGTGAGGGAGGAGAGAAGTATCCATAGTAAAACTGCTTATTATTTAGGCAAAATTAGGTATGAAAAGAAAAGAATCCCTCTCACACTGGAATGAGGGTTAAATGAAGTATATGCAAATAACCTAGTAAGTACTTAGCACATATTGTGGTAGGTGATCAGTAAGTAGAAACATGTAGAAAGTTTGGTAGTATTCCCATTTGTTAAAGAGAATAGGAGATAGAATCAAAGAACAGACTGATTTTGAGATTGATCAATTAAAAAAAGGGGGGGTCCTGGTTTTTGGTATTTTAGAAACAAATGATCAGATAACCTGCATTTTGTAACCTTTTGTGCGTGCGCGCGCGCGTGTGTGTGTGTGTGGAGAAAGAGGGCACTGGGACAATAAGATGAGGAAAGGTGTGCACAGTGTAACAGGGACCTGTGCCTGTGGAGACATGGGCATCCGGTAGGGTAGCCTGCCAGGGGCCCACCAACAGCTTATGGAGGAGGAACTTCCCGAACTCAGGAAGCCTCCTGTATGTTATTCGGTGGCTCCTTAGGATCTCCAAGGAAGAGACCCTTTCCCTCAGATTCCGATAGTACACGTCATCTTCTCTTTCTTCTTCACTGATTCTCATCTCCAATTCTACCCCCAGGATCATGTGTATGAACTTCTCAACACCATTGATGCCTGCCAGTGCCATTTTGATATTGTAAGATTCTTTGCAATTCTCTTCTATCCTAGAGCCATGGAAATGGTCTCTGTTGGAACAATGTCGGGTGAGATGGGACTAGAGGAATGGCTGTTCTTCCAGGACTATAATATAATATATACTGTATAATGAATGAATGGCTGTTAATTCAGGACTATACTTCTGTAAAAATGTGGAAGTTAAAGTGCATTTACATGTTAAGCAGATCAGTATTGTGATTTTTTTAAATATAAAATTCACGTAAAAATCCAACACCTAATTAGGTCAGCTCTAATTTCCTGGCCTTCTTATATTTTGAGTTCATTTTAAGCCCCTGAACTTGTTCCCATTTTCTTCTGAATTTGCAGTCTTGTCCATTTCTTCTTCTTCTTTTTTCCCTAATATATATATATTTATTTATGTGACTATACCAGGTCTTAGTTGTGGCATGTGGGGTCTAGTTCTCTGACCAGGGATCGAACTCAGACCCCCTGCACTGGGAGCTCAGAGTCTTAGCCACTGGGCTGCAAGGGAAGTCCCCAATTTCTTCTTCTAAATAGACCTTTCCAGAGTCTGGTTAGCACTGTCTGGAATGATTGGGGAAATCGAGTTTAACAGGCCTTGCCGTTTTTGGGTTTCTATGTATTTCCCTTGTAGAATCTCAACTTTGACTTCACTCGGAGTTACCTGGACTTGATAGTGACTTACACCTCAGTTATTTTACTTCTGTCACGGATTGAGGATCGACGGGTACTCATTGGCATGTTCAACTGTGCCCATGAGATGCTGCATGGACACAGGTGAGTTAAGGAGATGTATACAAGATGATGAATCTCATACATGCTGCTATGACGTAGAAGTGGATACAAAGGAAGTAGATGGCATGCTTTTTCATGTGAGAATCTATAATCTACATGATGACACAGGCAAAATAAAACAAGTTAGAATACTTACAAGGGCATACACTAAGACGTGCACTTTTATATACAGTTAACTCTTGAATATCTGCTAGTGGGCTATCCAGTCTGCATTATCTCTAGTGAGTTTTTAATCCTGGGCTGGCTGCTGCCACTCTCCTTTTCAGGTTATTGCAGAAAGCAAAGAAAACATTTTTTAATATTAGTAGGAATAATATTAGTAAAGTTAAAGCCTTTAGAGGTAAGTAATGTATGATAATACATTTGAAGCCAAATATAAATGGATTTTGGATTATGTACAGTTCTTTGCCTTTCTGTTAGTGCAAATAAAAGCATTTAAAGGCTGAAAAAAGTGAAGACCAGAGAGATCAGAGTGGGCTGTTGAACATTGTGCTATGTATGATGTATATTCCTACGTGCCTGCATGAGTACCTAGGCACGTGACTTACATTTGCTTTGAATGTGTGTGTGCGTATATATATACTTTTGGTCTGTATACAGATTTGGGTCCAGCAATAACTAATCAACATAAATTTGTAGAGTATCTATCGTGTGTTCAACCCTGTTTCAGTTTCTTGTAAGGAAGAAACTTTCATGCACCAGCCCCAAATCATGTGATTCTGTCTTAGTATTCCAGGGCCTAGAGTGGGTTATCTTTATATGTAATTTACAGTTTAGTATCTTTGTAGGTGGTGGAGAGTACCAGCTTATGTACACACCTTTAACCTATATGCAAACATGAGAGTTTACATCATGCTTAGTGGAGGGCTGTAAGCATTTTCCCTGTGCTTTCTTCAAGTGACTCCAGTTTTGCCCGTCTGGGTCAGATGGTCTTGGAGTATGACCACCCTCTGAAGAAGCTGACAGAGGAGTTTGGGCCTCACACAAAGGCAAGTTTCTTGAGAGACTGGAGGATTTCTCAGGCAGAAGTAAGTTGTCCCCATCATTGACTTTAAGGATTCGTTTGTTTCCCCTCACAGGCTGTGAGTGAAGCCCTCCTCTCTTTGCATTGCCTCTTTGTCCGAAGGAACCAAGGAGCTGAGCAGTGGCGCAGTGTCCAGCTTCTGAGTCTTATTGGCACAGCCTCAGCCATGATTAACCCTGCTAATTCAGATACTGTGAGTTCTCTTTTCTTCTTGTCAGTGGAAGCATGCTCTTTCCAAGGTCATTTCTGTAGAGACTTCTTCCTTTCAGGAAATATCAGCCCTAAGAGTGCTTTAGCCCTCTGCTAGGATATGCTTCTGTGTTGATCATCTTATGTGGCTAAAAAAATCATGGTTAGGTTGAAGCTTTTCTTTGGATCAGGATTAGGATGTGCCTGCCCATAGAAGGAAGTTAATAAATATTCACAGAATGAATTAATGGATGAAACTGAGTCATTAGGCACCTATTTAGCCCAGTAGGCACTTTAGCATAGATGTCAATTAATTAACAAATGTTTTTATTCAGTTACTATCGGCCCAAGGTCCTTGCTGCAAAGAATTTCTCGTCTAGTAGGAAGATAGGCCATGTGGTCATAAAAATAGAACTGATGGCACAAGATGTATGAGAAGCACCAGACAAGTGATTTATATTTTACATGGTGAAAGAATCCAAGGGAGGGGGAAATCATAAGATTTTGAGTATTACTCTCCTGAACTGTTGAAGAGAAGTTATGTCAAACCATTTGTCCTGACTTCTAGCTTAAGTTCCTTTCCCCCTCTCAAATATATTTTCCCCTCAATCCACTTCTAGTTTTCCCAGGTATTGGCTTATCAAAGTATCCTGATCCAGTCTGGTAAGATAAGAGTTGTGTTTGATACTCAAATTCTAGCTTGATTGCCTTTGTCTTGACCGCCTTAGTCTTTAGACCAAGTTAAATAGCTGTTAAAGCATCTCTGCCTCCCTTCTCATAGATGGCCTGTGAGTACCTGTCCGTGGAAGTGATGGAGCGTTGGATTGTCAGTAAGTTTTTTGTGGATTGAGGTGGGACTAGACCCAGCAGCATGTCACATGGAGATCAAGCCCTAAACGTCCTCCTTTGCACTGTTTTACACACCTGCAGTTGGGTTTCTTCTTTGTCATGGGTGCCTCAACTCCAATGCTGACTGCCAGAAGCTGTGGAAGCTGTGTCTGCAGGGCTCCCTGTACATCACCCTCATCCGGGAGGATGCGCTCCAGGTGCACAAAGTCACCGAGGACCTCTTTAGCAGTTTGAAAGGGTGAGACCTGAGAGCCAAGCTAATCTTTGGGGATTTTTAGTCCCTCCTAACATCCTTTTCTAGTCTCCATGAGTGTCCCGAGTATAGGTATTAAGACATAGTTCTAATTATCAAAGAAATATTTATTGAATACATACTATTTACTAAGTACTTCACTCGATAGAGTAACTAATAAGTTAGCATAGAGGTTAAGATCATGGACCCTGAAACAAGATTACCTGACTTTGAATTCCAGCTCTGCCCTGACTATGTGATCTTGGGCAAGTTACTTAGCTTCTCTATGCCAGGGCTGTTTATCTATAAATGATAGTACTTCCCTATGACCTACCTCCTAGGGTTGTTAGGAGGAATGAAAGAGTAACTACTTATAAAGCATGTAGAGAAGTGCTTGGTATGTTGTAATGCAGTCTATGTGCTTTTAAACAAAGACAGAATCTCTGCTCTCACAGAGCTTGCAAATTAGTGAAAAATAGATAAACTGTTGTGATATCATAAGGGATTAGGATGTATAAACACAAACTGCTTTAGACTGGCTTTGGAGGATCCAGCAAAACCTGGGGACAGACCTGAAGAGTTAAACAAGTGAATTGTGTATGTGTGTGTGTGTGTGTAGGAGTTGTGGGGGCATGGATGGAGAGGCAGGGAAGTTGCTTAAGGCAGAGAAAGATACTTTAGGCAGAGAAACTGTCAAGGTTTCAAGGCAAGAGGGAGCATAGCATTTTCTAAGAAATTCATGTAGCTCTGGTTACAGAAATGAAGAAGTTGTCAAGACAAACTTGGAGAGGTAAGTTGCGGCCTCGGATGCCCTGGCATCTATTCTATTTGAGCCTATTCTAAAAGGGATAGGGAGTCATTGAATGATTTTTAAACAGGGCAGTGACACAACCATATTTACATTTTAGAAAAAGTCACTCTGGCTGCAGGGAAGAAAAGAAGTCAGATGGAAAAAACTAGAGGCAGAGGTTAATGAAGTGAATTAGGAGAAACTGAGGATGAAGTCAAAGTTTCTGGAATGGATACTTGGCATTCCTTAAGATAGAGAATACATGATAAAAGCTATTTTGTGGGAAAAGGTTGTGAATTCAGTTTTGAGCAGCTTGAATTTGAAGTATTTGTAGAACACTGAAGATAAATGTATGTTAGACCTTTTACCTTTTGGTTGTGGAATTTAGGAGAGATATTTGGATTCAGATTAAGTTTGGCAAAATGGTGATCAAAGCCTCGGGCATAGGTGAGATTACTCACAGAGAATGTGTGAAGTGAGAAAACACTGGGATAGAACCTCTGAGACATTGAAATGTAAGGGCCAGCAGAGGCAGAGAAATCAATGAGAGGAATAACTGAGGCAAGGGAAGAAGACATGTCAAGAAGAAAGGACTGATTATCTATGTTTGAGAGGTCAAATGAGAACTGGAAAATGTTTATTTAATATATTTGTAAAGATGGTCTTAGTCCCCTTCTTGTTCAGTTCAGTTCAGTCCAGTCACTCAGTCATGTCTGACTCTTTGCAGCCTCATGGACTGCAGCACGCCAGGCCTCCCTGTACATCACCAACTCCTGGAGCCTACTCAAACTCATGTCCATCGCATTGGTGATGTCATCCAACCATCTCATCCTCTGTCATCCCCTTCTACTCCCACCTTCAATCTTTCCCAGCATCAGGGTGTTTTCCAGTGAGTTGGCTCTTCTCATCAGGTGGCCAAAATATTGGAGTTTCAGCTTCAGCATCAGTCCTTCCAATGAATATTCAGGGCTGATTTCCTTTAGGGTGGACTGGTTGGATCTCCTTGCAGTCCAAGGGACTCTCAAGAGTATCCTCCAACACCACAGTTCAAAAGCATCAATTCTTGGGTGCTCAGCTTTCTTTATAGTCCAACTCTCACATCCATACATGGCTACTAGAAAAACCATAGCTTTGACAAGGTGGACTTTTGCTGGCAAAGTAATATCTCTGCTTTTTAATATGCTGTCTAGGTTGGTCATAACTTTCCTTCCAAGGAGCAAGTGTCTTTTAATTTCATGGCTGCAGTCACCATCTGCAGTGATTTTGGAGCCCCCCAAAATAAAGTCTGTCATTGTTTCCACCGTTTCTCCATCTATTTCCCATGAAGTGATGGGACCAGATGCCATGATCTTAGTTTTTGAATGTTGAGTTTTAAGCCAACTTTTTCACTCTCTTTTTTCACTTTCAAGAGGCTCCAGTTCTTCGCTTTCTGCCATAAAGGTCGTGTCATCTGCATATCTGAGGTTATTGATATTTCTCCCGGCAATCTGGATTCTAGCTTGTGCTTCATTCAGCCCAGCATTTCTTATGATGTACTCTGCATATAAGTTAAATAAGCAGGGTGACAACATACAGCCTTGACGTAGTCCTTTCCCGATTTGGAACCAATCTGTTGTTCCACGTCCAGTTCTCTGTTGCTTCCTGACCTGCATATGGATAACTTCAATTGAGTATTGAGATCAAAACCTGGATTGCAGTGAGTTTAGGACCAAATAGGAGATGAGCAATTTAGTAAGTAACTCTTTTAAGAAGTTTGACCTTGAAGGGAAGAATAGAGACAGGGTTATAATGAGAAGAAGGTAAGGGATTAAGGAAGGGGTCAAATACCTTTATTATCTTTGTAGTTGCAAAACTAACACCAGAAATGTAAAAAATACCAAGAGGGAGTTGACTACAATCTCATGTCCCCAAATATTTTGGTGCATGTCCTCTAGATGCTTGTGAATATATATGAACATATAGAGGGGTGTGTTTATTTTTAGCCTTATATAAGCAATTGATAAAAAGCAATGGATCCATATTCTACATTATATTGTGAAGTTTTTTAAAAAAACTTACTGTATTTTGTATATCTTTGCATATCAGTCTATAGACATTTATTCTTTTTAAGAGTCAAATAGTATTTCCTTATGTGGTTGTAACATAATTTATTAATCCAATCCAGTATTGATGGACATTTGAACTATACCTCTCACCCACTTTTAAAAAAGCCTTTACAGATACTGTTGTAATGCATATCTTTAGACATGTATCTTTGTGAACATTTCTATAGGGTAAATTCTTAGAAGTGGATTTTCTGGGTTAAAGGATGTGCATATTTCAAATTTTAATACCTCTTGCCAAATTGTCCTCCAAATAGATGTATTATCAACAGTCTATGAGAATACTTATTCCTCATACTTTCAACAACTGAGTATTATCATTAAAACTCATTGCAAGGTTTGAGAGAGTAAATCTAAGATTAATAATTAGGAGTTACAGGAGGTAAATTGATACTGACATGCAGAAAAACTTTCTAATGATTCCTGCTTCTAGGGATTGGAAGGGATGTTTGAAGGGTATTTAGTTTCCCATCATTCAGAACAACAGTAACATGTAAGACTTATTGTTTAGGGAATTCTTTGACATAAATGATCTAATTTGATCTGCACATTACTTATACTCAGGCATATATATTAATATTGTCTTTCTTTTTTTCTGGCCATGGCACACAGCATACAGGATCTTAGTTCCCTGACCAGGTATTGAACCTGCATCTAGACTCTGCAGTAGAAGGGCGGAGTCTTAACCCCTAGACTGCCACGGAAGTCCCAATATCTTCTTTTACAAATGAGAAAATGGAGGCTCAGTCTCAAGGTCACTCGGTTAGTAGCAGATGGAATTAGGAAATCATTCCAGATTTTTTTGACTCTTAATCCTCTTGCTTTCCATCGTACCAGGTAGAGGATGAAATGACTACCCACCAGGAATGCTGTGGAGTTGAATCCTGATTTGATTACTATGATTTCCTACTCTACATTTCTTTGATTCTGTGCTAAGCTCAGTAATGAGGTGGTCTGGAGAAGAGAAATGAAAGATTATAATAAATTCGACTAACATGGTGGCAACAGATGCAGGACAAGAGAAAACAGATCTAAGGGACATAGAGAACACAGAGCCTACAGTGGTGTGGGATGTTTGAGCATGGGCCACTAGGAGAGAAAAAGAGATATGGTTAAGAGAGTCAGATATTGCAGATAAACAAAGAACAATGAAAAGGCCATTGAATGTGGTGATCCAGAAGTTGATGGTGACCTTAAAGAGAGCAATTTGTTTATTGTCTGAGGTCATATGGGCTTCAAGGGTCAGTGAAAGGTGAGGTGAAAAAGAATAAAGGTGTCTCTGGAGGAGATTGGTGGTATAAGGGGAATGGGCAGAGTTCAGTAGATGGTCAGGGTCAGTCGAGGGTCCTAATTCTTAGGGAGACGTGTTGGGAGAAGAGAATAAACCAGTGGGGAGAGTGGAGGATTACAGTGATCAAAGGACAATTGAGGAAGTTAAATTCTAAGAGGAGGTGGGAAGGGGACCCAGCTGGAATAACTACTTTTACTTGAGAGCAGGGCCTGTGTCATATTGATGCACTGCTTCTTTGTATTGCCTTCAAACCTGGAAAAGTCCTTTAGCCTGAAGGTGTCAAGGCAGGAGCACAGGACAAGAAATCTATTCTCTACTTCCTCATTTAAACCCTATGTGACCTTGGGCAAGCCATTTTTCTTTCCTAGGTATTATTTTCTTCATCTGAAAAATAATGATGAGAACTAGATAATCTTTAAGTGGCATGACTATGCCAAAGCCTTTGACTGTGTGGATCACAATAAACTGTGGAAAATTCTGAAGGAGATGGGAATACCAGACCACCTGACCTCCCTCTTGAGAAACCTATATGCTGGTCAGGAAGCAACAGTTAGAACTGGACATGGAACAACAGACTGGTTCCAACTAGGAAAATGAGTACGTCAAGGCTGTATATTGTCACCCTGCTTATTTAACTTATGTGCAGAGTACATCATGAGAAATGCTGGGCTGGATGAAGCACAAGCTGGAATCAAGATTGCCAGGAGAAATATCAATAACCTCAGATATGCAGATGACATGACCTTTATGGCAGAAAGTGAAGAAGAACTAAAGAGCCTTTTGATGAAAGTGAAAGAGGAGAGTAAAAAGTTGGCTTAAAACTCAACATTCAGAAAACGAAGATCATGGCATCTGGTCCCATCACTTGATGCCAAATAGATGGAGAAACAATGGAAACAGTGACAGACTTTATTTTTTTGGGCTCCAAAATCACTGCAGATGGTGATTGCAACCATGAAATTAAAAGACACTTATTCCTTGGAAGGAAAGTTATGACCAACCTAGACAGCATATTTAAAAGCAGAGACATTACTTTGCCAACAAAGGTCCGTCTAGTCAAGACTATGGTTTTTTCCAGTAGTCATGTATGGATGTGAGAGTTGGACTATAAAGAAAGCTGAGCGCCAAAGAATTGATGCTTTTGAAGTGTGGTGTTGGAGAAGACTCTTGAGAGTCCCTTGGACTGTAAGGAGATCCAACTAGTCCATACTAAAGGACATCAGTCCTGGGTGTTCATTGGAAGGACTGATGTTGAAGCTGAAACTCCAATATTTTGGCCACCTGATGTGAAGAGCTGACTCATTTGAAAAGACCCTGATGCTGGGAAAGATTGAGGGCAGGAGGAGAAGGGGACGACAGAAGATGAGATGATTGGATGGCATCACCGACTTAATGGACATGGGTTTGGGTGGACTCCGGCAGTTGGTGATGGACAGGGAGGCCTGGTGCGCTGCAGTTCACGGGGTTGCAAGGACTCGGACGTGACTGAGCAACTGTACTGACTGAACTGAAGTGACATGAGTCTCTTATTAGTAGGCTGGGGTTAAAAGTAGTGTTTAGAAAGATCCTGATGGTGAGCGCTGTCCATGCTTCCTGCAGACTGTAGTTTGGAATCTCCGAGGACTGGGAAGGTGGGACGAGGACTCTAACTGGAGGTGTGGCCAACCCTTCTGTGCTTGTGTCAATTCTCAGGTATGGCAAGCGAGTGGCCGACATAAAGGAAAGCAAGGAACATGCAATTGCAAACAGGTAAAGGCAAAGAATGAGCTCTTCCAGAAGGGATGGAATAGGCATCTCTCCTGACCTTTGCTGTTACCCAAGCTACCCCTATTTCTGTACAGATTTATTGTCTCAACCCAAGAACTCGCTGTTGCCCCACAGGGTCTTGTGTTTCCTTCCTTTCTAACTGTGGCCTTGAACCTTCCTCCTGGCTGACACCCCTTCCTAAAGGTAGATCTCGTCTGCTCTGCGTTTGGAGGATTTTTGAGGGTAGGAGAGGCAATATTCTCTAGTTTCTGCTTTCTTTC
>NW_011494955.1:8027362-8055271 GCF_000754665.1 Bison bison bison
TTCTGCTTTCTTTCCTCAGTGGCCAGTTTCACTCTCAACGGCGCCAGTTTCTGCGAATAGCTGTGAAGGAGCTGGAGACTGTGTTAACTGATGAACCAGGACTACTGGGTCCCAAGGCAAGAGAAAGAGAGGAAGGGAAGCATGATTTGGCATTCCTGAGTTTCTGCATTTCTAAGTTTTTTGTTCTGTTTGAGTGTGTGGTTCCCTTGAATCTTCTTGGAGTACCCTAAAACTTGTTGTATCTCTCTTTTGGGCACTATCATACAGTATCATATGTTATAGTTATTTGCATACTTGCCTTATCCTCTATTTGAGTGTGAGCTAATTAAAGACAGAGCTTGCTTTTTTTTTTAAACCACATAAATACCTAGTAAATATTTTACAAATTTAATTTGATAAGGTGGTATTGACCTAGTAAATATTTCTAAAATTTAATTTGATAAGGTGGTATTGACCTAGTAAATATTTCTAAAATTTAATTTGATAAGGTGGTATTGTGAACTCATGTCAACGTATATATAGGTCTGATTCTCGTAGGATGCTTTTTTTGTGGGTCTCTGTGTTTAATGTTGGACACTGTTGTTGGTATGGCTACACAGTTGTATCTATAAGCACATTTTCATGATGGTTTTCTCTGTGCTTTGAAATCCATTTCTAAAGTTGAAAATCCTCATAGTCTCTGTCCCCTCCATAGGCCCTTTTTGCTTTCATGGCCCTGTCCTTCATTCGTGATGAAGTCACTTGGCTGGTTCGCCACACAGAAAATGTCACCAAGACGAAGACGCCTGAGGACTACGTTGACTCGTTAGTTCTTGGCATAGTTAAGAATCTTGACTTTAGACGGACTGGGAAAAGGGACGGGGAGTGGTGCATCAGATGACCTCGGGAGGTCTCAGTTTCTGCCCTGTTGCCACTGTCTTTGTCTCAGGTCATATTTTCAGTCTCACACTGCCCTCTGTTCTCATCCTCGACTTTGCAGGAGCATTGCAGAACTGCTTTTCCTGTTGGAGGAGGTTAGGGCTCTGGTCCGAAGACATGTCAAGGTGATTCAGCAGTACCACCTTCAGTACCTGGCCAGATTTGATGCCCTTGTGCTCAGTGACATCATTCAAGTATGTTTAATTGATGATACTTTGGAAATTTGGGGGTGATCCCTGGTCATTTTTCTCTGGGGGTCACCTTGACTGAATCTCATGCTCGTAGATTGTGTGTCAAAAGCCCAATTTCCTCCTTTACGTTTGTTAAAATTTAAAAAAAGGACTAATAATCTTAGTAATTTTCCTCCCAAGTGATGCTAACAGGAGAGAAAATAAAGGGCAGTTGGATGTTAGCATTGAACTCAGGGAGTTTCTGCTGTGTTTTGCTTGGCTCTTTTTTGTTTGTGACACTTGGCAGTTCCTTCTACCTTCATACACTGGCCAAGCCCTGTGGTCCTCGTTTCTCTCCTGGTGAAACTTATGCCCCCTTGACTCCACCTTCTCTTTTAGAACCTGTCCGTGTGTCCTGAGGAGGAGTCCATCATAATGTCCTCATTCGTCAGTACCCTCTCCTCTCTGAATCTCAAACAAGGTAACTGGAGGGAAGAGGGGGAGAAAGAGTGAAGGCGAACATTTTTTTCTCTAGAAATATGGGTCTCTTGAGCCAGGGCGTAGCCGAGATGACTTTGAAGAGGACCTACCATTTCGTGCAATTGGATAGAGGTGCTGTTTTATTATTTCCTTTTAAACTTCTATTTTTCTTGCAGTTGATAATGGAGAAAAATTTGAATTTTCTGGATTGAGACTAGACTGGTTCCGTCTACAGGTAGGTTTGTTTCTGAGAATGGTCCCCCATTCTTAAGGTTTTTCCTTACTTACAATCCCCCCCCCCTCTTTTTTAGAATTTTATTTATTTTTTGGCTGTGTTGGATCTTCATTGCTGAATGGGTTTTTCTCTAGTTGTGGTGCGTGGGCTTCTCATTGCAGTGGCTTCTCTTGTTGCAGAGCATGGGTCCTTGGGCACGTGGGCTTCAGTAGTTGTGGGTCCCAGGCTCTAGAGCACAGGCTCAATAATTGTGGAGCATGGGCTTAGTTGTTCCGCGTGCAGCATGTGGGATCTTCCCAGACCAGGGATCAAACCTGTGTCTCCTGTATTGGCAGATGGATTCGTTACCACTGAGTCACTGAACCACCAGGAAACTCCCCTTCCTCCTCTTTTTAACTCCAAAGTTCTGCTGTATGGAATAAAAACTGCTGATTGGATGGGACAAATCTCAGTCAAACTGTAGTCCCAAGACTGGGGAGTCTTCTTCATTTGTCTTGTTCTTCTCCGCCCTTTCCCCACCTCCAACCATAGGCATATACCAGTGTGGCTAAGGCTCCGCTGCACTTGCATGAGAACCCAGACTTAGCCAAGGTGATGAACCTCATTGTCTTTCACTCCCGAATGCTGGACTCAGTAGAGAATATGCTGGTGGAAACTTCTGATTTATCTACTTTCTGGTATGTCCTGAGCTCTTTATCAATTAACCTAATCTCTTGCCTGGCCTCTGTGGAGCACTCTAATTCCCCCAGACACTGGGAAGACTTGTTTTCTTTGAGATCTCTTTAGAGGCAGATGCTATAACTCCACGGTTTCTTCATTCCAGTTCTTATCAAATGGTAGGAATTTGAAGCTGATTCCCTTTTGTGCTGGCTTTCTTTAGGGAAGCCAGTTGGACTCCACACAGTCTTGACTTCTCTGGGATAATTCATCAATTGTCTGTTCTTCACTGTTATCTTTGGAAACTTCTTTAGCATCTTTTTTTTTGGACCTTGTAATTTAAAAGAGACATGGAAAAGGTGGAAGTTTAGTGGAGATGACAAAATAATTGGGAGGGCTGGGGAACAGGGCCTTTAGAGAGTGCACATGATTGTCTTACTTAGGTATCATTTGGCCTTTACTCAGTGACCACTGTTGTGCATAACTCTACCCTTTGAGGAATCAAACATACAATACAATATGTTGGCTCTGCTGTCTGCATCCTGCATGGTTAGGAAGGTATAATACCCACATGTGAAAAGGACATAATAATGGCAAATATGCATGCCATTGAGAGGATACAGGATTGAGGAAAGATCAGTCTCATGGAATTACTGAGAAAGTTTTCTGGAGCCTAAGTGTCAAATTTTGGGACGGATGTAGATTAGTAGTATTGAGAGGCTTCTAAATCAGGGCTCAAATCATGCAGGGGTTCTGGGAAAAGAATAGCAATTTTGTACAAGAAAAGGGAAGGAGATATTACTAGCCTGCCCTGGGATCCAGTTAAAAAAAAGACTGAAAGGGTTGAGTTTCTTGGTTTTCTCTTTGCTTTAAGAGTAGGGAATTTAAAGAGGGAGGGATGAATATCAATAAATATTTGTTCAGGGAGGGGAGTTTGGGGGTGAATGGATACATGTATATGTATGGCTGAGTCTCTTTGCTGTCCACCTGAAAGTATCACAACATTGTTAATTGGCTATACTCCAATACAAAGTAAAAAGTTTTAAAAAAACTTTTGTTGAAAGAATCAATATTCTCTCCACCTCAGAGGAAGCAGCTCCTAAACCCTGGTCCTGAGTCTCCTTGTCTGTTCCATAGCTTTCATCTCCGTACCTTCGAGAAGATGTTTGCTGTGACCCTGGAGGAACCCGCCATGTTCCGTTACGCCATTGCTTTCCCCCTCATCTGTGCTCACTTTGTCCACTGCACGCATGAGATGTGCCCGGAGGAGGTGCGTGTCCTGAGCTCCAAACCCTGTCATCCCTCTAACCATGTCTCATTATTATTCCCTCAAAACGCAGTTTCAGGGGTTGATTTTGGCCCCAGGAAGGGTACCCATAGATACCTGGGTATCTTTTGGCCCCGTAGATATCTGGTGCAAGTCCCTGAATGTCTCAGCTTTATGTGCAGGGTGTCCTCTCTCTGGGTCTCATTTTCTTCTTCTGTAGAAGTGGGTGGCTCAGGCTGGGGTCAGAACAGTGTTATGTGGAAGACACGGCTGTCTTGGTGATGACACTTTCTTGCTTGGGTCCTCTTTCCCGCAGTACCCTCACCTGAAGAACCATGGCCTTCATCACTGCAACTCCTTCCTGGAAGAGCTGGCCAAGCAGACTAGCAACTTCGTCCTGGAGATCTGTGCTGAACAGCGAAACCTGAGTGAGCAGGTGGGTTCAGCCCTCTCTCTGTTTCAGTCTCCCCTCTGCTACTCCACCATGCCTTCTTGCTATCTACCTCTGTCTTCTTCTCAAATACCAAGTTCTCTAAGCCTTTCAGGTAGGGCTAGGGCTTTTGTATGCATGAGTTTATGGCAGGCTTCTTTTCTTAGTGTCATCCCTTTAATCTTTACTCCCTTGGGACTTGATAGAAGTGTCTAAAAATACCCTTATTTGAACAGTTGCACTTCAACAAAATCTGGTCTTTCATCTGAAGAGTTTCAAGAGATGAGTTAACTTTCTAATTTGCTTCTCCTCCTCTCTCTGCCCTGCATACACATACTTAGAACAACGGCCCCCAGATCACCTGTCTTGTCTCACTGTTCTGTCCATCTGCACCCTAATCTGTAGCTATCTGAACATTTTCAGGCACCTCCTCTGTGTTTATCTTCAGGGTTGCTTTTATGTCTTTGTTGTTTTCCCCTCCCCTCCCTTGACTGACTCATAGCACCTGGTCATGATTAGCTCAACCTAAATTTATAGAACATTTGAAAATGAGGGACTCGTTCTGCTGTTGCCCTGGAGTCCTTCAGGTTTCCTAGACTACCCAGGCTTCCTGGGTTTGAGTCAGGCTTTGTAGCAACTTTGGTAGGAGGGGAGTCAGGTTGTGTGTGTGAGCGTGTGCGTGTGTGTGTGTGTGTATACATATGCCCAGTTATATTATTACCGAACCTTCCCATTTTCTCATATGTAAAATGTGGATAAAAATAATTTATTAGTAGAAGTAGCATAAAGATGAAATGTAATAGAGTATGTTAAGTATTTGGTATGTAATTCTCAATAGATGTTAGCTGCTCTATTATTTGGTATTTTTTGGGCACTAAGGCCTGTGCTGGGGTTTTGGGATGGAAAGGTACACAGTTCTAGCCCTTGGGGAGTGTTCCAGTCTAAGGGAAAAAGAAGTACAAATACATGTTTGAAAGACATTTAAATAATTAATGCAAAGAAGATATGTAAACAATTATGGGTATATTCATCACTCAACTTGAATACCTACTATACACGCAAAAGCACACAGTTATTTGCTCAGTGCTGGGTCAGGGGTGACTGAAACATAATGTGAGTATTATTTTCACACACAACAAAACTTTTGCAAATGGATATTGGCCCCTCCAAAGTTGTCATTTTGAATAAATAATTAATGATGTTGCATTACTAATGGAGCTACATTTTTTGGAATTACTTTCAGAATCTACCCACAGACCCTGTTGCATAATTTCAGGGTTGACACATCTTTGCCCATCATGGTAGACCTGATTTTTTTTGGAAATAGTAGGAACTTGAACTTTAAAAAAAACCAATTGTGACTATAAAGTAAGAAAACCAGCTTAATCATGGCTATTATCCTATTGTAAGAGTAATTCCAAATGAGGAGTTTCCAGTCTTGCTCGGCACATACTCAGTGTCATTGGACTAAATGGAGAGAATTCCAGAGTGATTACCTTGAAGGAGAGATCTGAATATATAATTCTATCTTATATTTTCTGTATGGCTAATGGGGGTATCTTGTTAAAAAGAAGAGATGCAGGATTGATGTTTAAGTAACAAGAAATGTAGTATCTTTTTTTTTTTTTAAAAGAAGAAGTAGGGGCTTCCCTGGTAGCTCAGTGGCAAAGAATCCGCCTGCCAATGCAGGAGACATGGGTTCAACCCCTGGTCTGGCAAGATCCCACATGCCTCAGAGCTGCTAAGCTCATGCACCACAGCTATTGAGCCTGTGCTCTAGAGCCCAGGAGCCACAGTTACTGAGCCCATGCCCTACAACTACTGAAGCCTGAGTGCTCCAGAGCCTGTGCTCTGCAACAGGAAAAGCCACCACAATGAGAATCCTGAGCACCACAGCTAGAGAGTAGCCCTCACTCCCCGCAACTAGAGAAAAGCCCGTGCAGCAATGAAGATCCAGCACAGCCAAAAATAAATACATACAATTATAGAAAAAAAGAAGTGGAAAGAGTGCTGGCCACGTTGTGACCTCTGAGTCTTTGGAGGGTTGTGGTAGTGGGGGTGTCTGTCCATGTTCCATATCCATGGGACAGGCTATGAAGGAATATAGCAAGCGAGATGGTAGTTCCACACTAGCAAAAAACAGACCATCTTCCTAGGTTGGAAGACCCCTGAAAGCACAATTGAGTGGAGCTCTTAGATTCATTCTACTAGAAATTTTCCACTAGGAAAGACTTTCTCTCAGGAAGTGGATGGGGGAATTGATGATCTGGTCCCTGAAGGAAGTTGCCATCTTGAAACTCGGAAGCTAAACATGGGTAGATATTTAATGAAAGCTAACAGAGGTGAGCATGTGCTAGGTAGGCCCCCAATAGAGAAAGAGATGCATGGACAGAAAGAGAGAGAAAGGCAGAGCAAGCAAAGAACAGGCAATAGTGGAAGGACCTGCTTGTAACTGTCAGGTGGACTACTCGGCAGTTTGAGGAAGGAATCTCATTTTTCCATTCACGTGTGTTTGCTTCTAAAGCTTCTCCCGAAGCACTGTGCCACCACCATCAGCAAGGCCAAGAACAAGAAAACCATGAAGCAGAGGCAGGCTCCCAGAAAAGGAGAGCCTGAGAGGGACAAGCCAGGAGCGGAGAGCCACCGGAAAAACCGCAGCGTTGTCACCAAGTGAGGCCCTGCGCCCTGAAGGGCCGGCCAGCACTATCTCAAGGAAGGGAGGGCAGGGAAGAGAGAAAGTGATGCCAGCAAAGGGGAGCGGAAGTGGTGGTGGGGAATGGCAGATATGGAAAAGCAATTCAATGTGAATTTTCTCCTTTGCGTTTGAAGTCAGCATTAACGTGTACTGTTCTAGGATGAGTTTTTTGAGAAGATGAAAGGGATCCAGGAGTGATGGGCCTGACAGATCCACCCCAGCTACTAGCAGGCAGGGCCAGACCTGTAATGAGGCTCATTTTGCTTTCTTAATTTTACCCAGCATGGACAAGCTACACCTGAACTTGACCGAGTTGGCACTGACAATGAATCATGTACAGAGCTTCTCTGTGTTTGAACACACCATCTTCCCTTCTGAGTATCTCAGCAGCCACCTGGAGGCCAGATTCAACAGGTATCACTCTTTCCTTGTCTTCTCTTTGCTTAGTATGGTAGTGCTCAAAGTTGGGTTGCATTAGCTCCATCTTGGTGGTCATTCTGAAGCAGCTAATCCGGCATAGGTCCTAGGCATCTCTATTTAAAACAAATAAATGAAGAGAACCCCAAACCTTTATAGGTTATTTTGATAGACAACCAGAAATGGTTTAGTAGAGTGAATGGGGCCTCTGCAGTCAGCAGAGCTGTGTTGATGCTCTTCACTAAGACGCCAGAGCAGGTTATCTATCTCTTGAGCCTCAATTTCCTACCCTATAAAGTAAAGATAATGATATTTACCTTGTTATGAGAATTACCTGTAATTGAGAATCGGTAGAGCGTTAAAGATAATCTTGAGTGACATATATAGGCCTCAACGAAATAAGTTCCCTTCCCCCCACTTTGCCTCTCATTCTGTTGCCCCCGAAATTTGCAGGAACATTCCTTGTATTAAAATTGGGCACTATAGTCAGCAAATTAGGGAATGAGGGGAAGACGTTTTTATGAGTAATCTGCTAGTCTTCTGTGTTTCTTTTTACAATATATATACTAGTATATTCACCCATTCATTCAGCAAGTATTTATTGAACATCTACTGTCTGTTGGCAGCGTTCCCTAAGCTGTTGATACAGCAGTATACAAAAGGAATAAAGATTCCTGGCCACATGAAGTTTCCTTCTAATGGGAGAGACAAAATGAGAACATCGGATATAGAGTATTAGATTAGAAAATGATAAGCGCTAGAAAGGCAGGAGAAGGAGATAGGAAGGGTATAGCAGTGGCGGCGGTGGTAGAATTTTACGTAGGGTGGCCAGGGAAGGCCTGCTTGAGAAAGTGACATTTGAACGAACTCCCTGAAGGAATTGAGAAAGCTAAGTGGGTGACTGTCTGCGCAAAGAACATTCTAGGCAGAGGAAGCAGCAAGTGTGAAGGGTCTGAGGTGGGAGCGTGCCTGGTATATTCAGTGAGCATGGAGGAGGCCAGTATGAGCGAGCAGGGGGGAAACTGGTAGGACGCGAGGTCAGAGAGGCTGGAGGAAGGGCAGACAGACGGCTCAGCTGCCTCTATGCCACCCTCAGGACTTTGGCTTTGATTCTGAGTGAGACAGGGAGGCTCGGCAGGCTTTGAGTAGGGGCAAGGATAGAAGTAGGGAGAATAGTCAGGAGTCCGTACCTGGATTGTAGGAGATGCAGGCTTGTTTTTTCAATTAGGTTTTTGCCTTGGTGACAGTAAAATTTGTTTTCATACCTTACACTTTAGCTACATGGAAGTAAGTGCCTCAGGCACATATAAAATGTCAAGATGACAATTTGATAATCACCCACGTGCGAACCTTCAGAAACTGGCAGTGGTTTCTAGGCCCTGGAGCAGCATAGGTGCGATATTTTAGTTTTTTTTTTTGATATTTTAGTTTTTCCTGAACATCTCTAATTCTTTCTTCATTGACACTCTTGCTCCTAAAGCCCCGAAGTTGGCCTAAAGGTTTGGCCTCAATGAGAACTCTAAAATAGATTAGGCTTGCATCTGTCCTTTCCATAGTATTTTCCCTCAAATGGTTTTCCTTCTCCTTTTCATCCGGGAAGCAGGTGCTCCTCTTCCCCTCCTCTGCCCCATAAACATTTTTCCAAAAATGCAAAACAAACAAAACTCCCAAACACCTGTGGCTTTAGGGAGGACCTGATGGACTCATTCATATTAATGTGCTGATGACTGACAAAAGCAAGTGTTGACAAGGTCTGATGTTCCTTTTTCTCCTACTGTTTACATTTTTTATTATCGTTGTTTTTATAGTTGTTTATTTAATTTTTGGTCTCCATTGCCACGCGTGGGCTTTCTCTAGTTGGAGCAGGCGGGGGCTACTCTTTGTTCCGGTGTGAAGGCTTCTCTAGTTGCGGGGCACGGGCTCCAGGCATGCGGTCTTCAGTCGTTACGGCTAAAGAGTGAGAGCTCATTAGTTGTGGGACACGGGCTCTGTCGCTCTGCGGCATGTGGGATCTTCCCGGACCAGGGATTGAACTGGTGTTCCTTGCATTGCAAGGCAGGTTCTTAAACACGGGATCACACTGTTTACATTTTAACAGGGAAGAAAGTCTGAAGGACGAGGACTGAGTCCAACTATGAATTCTCAGGTTCCCGGGGAAGGTATTTTGGAAGGGTCTGGGAGTCCAAGAGGGAGGCGGTGTTGCTGATGTGCCCCTGAAATAATACAGTGCTGACAGTTCTTCCTTCTCTAAGGTTGGCTGGAGCTGTGTGCCAGCCAGGCGCACTCTCTCCACCTGGCATCCCATGGCCACTCAGCATTGCACTGCACATCTAAGGATTTCTGGGTGTGGTTTTCCATTTCTGACAGTGACTGGAACTAATTCTTTCCAAAGAGAAAAGACAAACACTGGCCCTGAGAATACAGGAGGTTATGAGACAGCTCATACAGTTAGATGGATGGCATTTGGGACCCTAGATCTTTTACCACCTGATCTAAATTTCCCTAGAGGAGCCAGCAGAACATGGTGACTGAGAATCAAATGTTAGTGGAGTCAAGTCCTGGCTCCGTCACTTGAACTTCTCTGTGTCTCGGTTTCTTCACCGTAAAATGGGGATGATAAGTGTACCTACCTTTTTGGGTTGCTATGAGGTTTGCATGAGATAATGTGTGTAGTGAAATCGTAGTGCAGCACCTAGAACACAGTATACGTGTGATAACTATGTTTGACATTATGGCTGTGATTATGGTTTTTGTCACCCAGAGCCATTGTGTGGCTGGCTGGCTACAATGCTACAACCCAGGAGATCGCCAGGCCTTCTGAGCTGTTGGCAGGAGTCAAAGCCTACATCAGTTTCATACAGTCACTGGCCCAGTTTTTGGGTGCAGATGTGTCCAGAGTCATCCGCAACGCCCTCCTGCAGCAGACTCAGCCACTGGACTCGAGTGGGGAGCAGACTATCACCACTCTCTACACAAACTGGTCAGTGTTGCTTATCCTCGCTCTCTGCCTTACTCTTTTTGTTAGCACTTTTTCCTTTAAGGGCAGGACCTCGGGACCAGGCATTTCAGCTCCTAGGGTCACAGACCCCCAAACAGAGGCTTGTTTCTGCCCGAGGACTAGAGCTATAAGCTGGGGCAAACTCAGATGTCCTCTCTCCACCATGAGGGTTCTTTCCAAGCTTCCATGTGACACCCACTGACCCCCCTTTTCCTCTTCATCTGCAGTTCCTGACCTTTCTTTTCTGGATTCTTAACTGTTTTCATTTCAAATGATCTTTCTTCCTCTTTCTGAAGTTCTCTTATTTCTCTTTTCATCCAGCTTCTCCGTCTGAAGACCATTCTGTCTCATACCTTCTCTCCAGAGCACTGTCTTCTCATCTTCCAATGTGACCATATTACGTTTAGTAGAGTGTTTTTCATAGGGAAAGGGGCCTCCTCCCCCAAACTGGAGGGGGCAGGCATCAGCAAACCTCCTTTGAGAAGGATGTAAAGGAGCTGGAGTCCTACCTCCCTAAGCCACTGGGTGGCGCTCTTAATCCAATATCAGCTTAGTATGAGTCAGGCTGCAAAGAACCCCCTGAGAAGGCGGGTAAGCCTGAGATGGGGTTTGCAATACATACATCAAGCTGGGCCTGGCAGGTAAGGAAAATGGGTCTTGTGGGCTGGGTGGGGACTTTGAGTAGTAAGGGCATGCCATTCTAAAGGGGCAGCCACCACTTAGTACCATCTGATTGCTGCCTCACTAAATTATTATTTTTAATATAAAATCTCCGTTTAAAAAATTTGACAGCGAATTCAAATTAAAAGGAAAAAAACCGCACGTTGAGTGCTGGTTTTGACCTACCCGGGTTAGCTTGTGACTTCTGTAAGACCTAGCCCTAGAGCTAGTGCCTGGGTGAGTGACAGGGGTTACCCAGCCCTCTGCTGTCATTGGCTGGAAGCCTTCTTAGCTTGCCCAGAGGTCAGGAGGGGATATTTGGAGACTGGATGACAAGTGTTCACTGGGCTTCTCTCTGCCCAGTAGGTTTGACTTGAGACTTACTTCCAGGCTCCTAGGCTCTTAGTTTCTCAATGAGGAGGTTGAGGCTAAGTATATTTAGGAGGAGCCCAATTAGTAGGAATTTTTGTCTTGTCAGCTTAGGCTTGTCTTACCCGACAGAGAAGGGCCAAGAGTGCGGGTGTGCAGTAGCTGGATAAGGTGCTGGGGCATGTCCACCATTACCTTTGACAGCACAGCCCGTGTCCAGCAGGTGAGAGGCAAAGCGGAGTCACGTCACTGCCGGTTGTTTCTGAGCCAGCAGCCTGGGATGTTTATTAGAGCGCTGTGCTGTCTCCTCCTCCCCGCCCCAGTCTCTCTTCCTGAGCCCAGTGGTGGTGGTAGGAGGGAGGGAGTGAACACTCATCTTCTGTGCTCTCTTGGCCAACCCTGCAGGTACCTAGAAAGTCTGCTTAGACAGGCGAGCAGCGGGACCATCATCCTCTCGCCAGCCATGCAGGCCTTCATCAGCCTCCCCAGAGAGGGGGAGCAGAACTTCAGTGCAGAGGAGTTCTCTGACGTCTCTGGTGAGCTCAGAGTCTGGTCTCCTGTCAAGGAGCCGAGCTTTCTCCTCGGTACAATATCCCAACTGACAGACCCCATCTTTGTTCTCCTGCCTTCCCAGAGCCTCATTCTATACTCTTCTAGATCTCTGCTAGACTCTACCTTAGGGACGATAGGAGAGATTTCAAGTGAGACCCAGAATTGGGAAGTGGCTTGGGGGTTGATGGTGGAGAGAGAGGATGAAGGGAGTTAAGAGCTAGGCAGGGGCACTCAAAGGGTAGTAAATGGTTATTTTCTGTTTCCACAAAGAGTAGAGAGTAGGACATATGATGAAGGATAAAGGATAAATGTAAGGACGTTCTGATGTTTGGAATTATTAAATAGTGATCTCATGTTGTGGCATCTTCTTCCTGAGGGATACATTTTAGGTAACTGATATTTAATAATGATGATGACATAACCGATGACGTTTAGTGTGGGCTAGGTTCTGAATGTTCACATTTATTAACTCCTTCACTCCTCACAAGAGCCTTGAGGTTGTTATTACCCCCATTTTACAAATGAGGACACTGAGACACCAGAGGTGACGGAGCTTAAGTTTGCACTTTCATAAATGGTAGAACTGGAATTTCATCTCAAGGCAGTCAAATTCCAGAACCCAGGTGCTTAATCACTTTGTCATGCTGCTTCCCAGTGCACAGAAGTGCTTTAGTGTCTCAAGGCAGGCAGATGAGTGTGTCATGAATGAATTGGGAAGTTATTCTCTTTTTAAAGAGGGCTTGAAGCCGTGCAGATCCTTTTTAATAGATTTGTTTGACTGACTGATTCATGAACTATCCAGCTGCTTCCTCCTTCCTCTCATGGACGCCGCATGGGATCTGAGACAGGTAGATGCTTCGGTGATGCTGCCCTCTCCATTCTTCCCCTTCCTTGGAGGGGGTGTTATGGAGGGCAGAGCATGCAGCTCTATTCTCCAGCTCTGCCTTCTTCCTGCCCTCACACTGACTCCATCAGTGAGCTGACCCTACTCCCTACCTGCTGGAGGCTTCAGATGTCCCCTTCTCATCAACTCCTCCCACAAGCTGTAGGCAGCATCTAAAATCAGCTTTAGGTCTTGCTGACAACTGACGAGCAGCAGGAGGCAATGCTGATTTCCCCTTCTGCCACCCCCACCCCAATTTCCCAGGGTTACCATGGTGATGGGGCAATGCTGCTGCAAAAATAGCTAGATGGATAGAGAAGGAGGCCCTAGGGTTACTAGCCTAGAGAGGACTAGAGTAAGGTGGATCCAAACTGGTGGATCAGCGTGTCTTTTCTCCAGAAAGGGTAGTTCAGCCCCTCTGCCTCTCTGTCAGCATTTAGCATTATTTAAGGTGACCAGTTAGGAAATCCTTTCCTAGTTCTCAGCTCAGTTGTTCCTATTATAAGTAGGTGACTCTAAAAATGTCTAGTATTTTATTCCACATGAGACTCCATGTCCGCTGCTGTGGCCAGCTCCCCTGCTTTTGTCAGTGGTAGAGGTGGAGATGAACTGGTCCTGCCTTGAAACCCTTGAGTATGGGGGCCTCAACTCCCCTTTCCCTCTGAACTCTCATTAACTAGGTTAAACTCACCTTTCCTCTCCTCGTCTCTTGTTACTTCTGGTCTTTATGGTTTTCTCTGCTGGGATAGTCCATAGCAAGAGATCAAAGCTGGAGCTCTTTCCTGTCTGAGTTTGTCCCTCAGGTTTGCAACATGGGATTTCCCCAGCCAGGCTTTATTTAATCCACAAAGTGTCAGAAGCAGGCTGGTTAGGGAGGGATAAGGTAATGGAGCAGACTGGAGGAAGGAAGGGTTTAGAGGGAAAACAGTTGGGATAATGGGGATGTGTGTTGATTATGCTCTCCTAGCAACTCTGTGTGGAGAAGGCAATGGCACCCCACTCCAGTACTCTTGCCTGGAAAATCCCATGGACGGAGGACCCTGGTGGGCTGCAGTCCATGGGGTCACTAGGAGTCGGACACGACTGAGCGACTTCACTTTCACTTTTCACTTTCATGCATTGGAGAAGGAAATGGCAACCCACTCCAGTGTTCTTGCCTGGAGAATCCCAGGGACGGGGGAGCCTGGTGGGCTGCCGTCTATGGGGTTGCACAGAGTTGGATACGACTGAAGTGATTTAGCAACAGCAGCAGCAGTAGCAACTCTGTGAGGTATTCAGGGTGGATTTTAATTTCTTCATTCTGCAGAGAAGGGAGCTGAGGCCCAGAGATGGTCTTACATCTTATAAAGCTAGTGCAGCTAGTACAGCAAGAGGAAAGCCCAGGTACCAGGTAAAGGGACTTGGCAAAGTCCAGATTCCTGTAAGAATGAAAAGTAAATAGGTATCACTTGTGGTACATCTTGGTGTGAGTGCCAGTGGGTAGAAGGTTAACTGTCCTACAGGCAGGCCAGACCTGTCACATGAATGCAGGATTTCAGGCCACATGTGCTCCCTACTTCCCTTCCTTGCCATTTCCTTTCCTTGCTGAAAAACATTAGACATGTTCAGACTATCCTATAGCTATTGTGCAAATGCACCAGTGCCCTCTGGGTCCTACCTGGGGCCTCTGCAACTCTATTCCAGAGATGCGGGCCTTGGCTGAACTCTTGGGCCCGTACGGCATGAAGTTCCTGAGTGAAAACCTGATGTGGCATGTGACTTCGCAAATTGTGGAGCTGAAGGTACTGTGGATGCAAGGCCCCGGGAAGAAGGTCCAGCCTCGGGGGAAGCGGGGTAGGCCTAGGAGACTGGGGAGAGATGTACCATGGGTCTCGTCGTTTCTTGCTTAATGTCTCTGTTCTGACTGCAGAAGCTGGTGGTAGAAAACATGGATGTACTTGTTCAGATCAGATCCAACTTCAACAAGGCGGACTTGATGGCTTCTCTGCTGCCCCAGCTGACAGGTGAGCACATCCCCTAAAGGGAGAAGGAACTGTGGAAAAGCATTGTGGACCACAAGGGGTTGTTGGAGCTATGAGGCCTTGGCTGGGTCTGAAGAAGCAAAACCGTTGCCATTTTCCCACATTCTCTTCTCTCATGCTCTTCTTTCTCCTCAGGGGCTGATAATGTGCTGAAGCGCATGACCATCATTGGAGTTATCCTCAGTTTCAGGGCCATGGCCCAAGAGGGACTTCGAGAGGTGAGTGGGGGCGGGGGGGCTGCCACAGGATAAACAGAATAAAGCGCTGGGTGGGGCTTGTGTGAGAAGTTGTGGAGAGGGTTGTTGGCAAGCATTGTGGAGAAAGGAGCTTAATCCGGTAGAAGTCCTGGAAGATCTCTGAGGACAGATGAACTGGAGAAATCTGGACGTGTGACAAGGGAAGTAACACAGAAAGCTGGCTAAGTTCTAAGCTGAGGCCCTGTTTTGCTTTTTTTGTTTCCACCTATGTTTGAAGTGCTGGCCTCTGTCCTTGGACTCATTTGTCTTCTTTCCTCCAGGTTTTCTCCTCCCACTGCCCGTTTCTCATGGGTCCCATCGAATGCCTGAAGGAGTTTGTCACGCCAGACACAGATATCAAGGTATCGGGGAATGCAAAGTGGAATCCAACCAGGAGATTTCTGTTGTTGACAAAGGATAGAGCTAGGATCTTGGAAGGGAGGAGAGGGCTCTGAAGAATACCACAGGAAGAAGAGCCAGGTTTTCAATAGAAAAATATCTGGGGAGGTTTTGTGGAGGGAGGAATTTTGGTCAGAGAAGAGGGTTCAGAGTAGGGGAGCCCTGGGGAGATCCTGTGGGGGCTGGGGAACGTTACTGGAGGGAGAGCAGTAAGGGCAAGGATCACAGTATCTCTAGGTTTTCTCCTAAGATGTGCAAATTAGATTCTGAACGATGTGCAGACAAGTCCCCTCTTTAGTCAGGAGCCTGGGAACTTTCTGTAAAAGTTGGTTCTTCCATTCCCACCCACCCTGCCTGCCCTCAGACTGTCCTTTCCTTTTCTGGCCTGGTCTTCCTCCCAGCTCTGAAACGGTCTGGTTTGTGTGCGCGTCATTTCCTGTAGGCATGGGGAAAGGGGGAGGGGCCTCTGTCAGCGCCCAACCTAAACATCCGTTTCCCCTTGCCCTCCTCAGGCTAGCTTGCCTTTTGAATCACCTGAAGCAAACAAGTATGTTTCGCAGGAAATACAGCTGCACAGCGCACAGGGCAGGGCACTTCTCTTATAACTGACTCCATTAATGGAGGGAGGTCTATGAGAGGAAGAAATTGGTTAACAGGAAGATGTTGTTCAGTTGCTCAGTCGTGTCTGACTCTTTGCGACCCCACGGGAAGTAGATGCTAAGAGAAAAAACAATTTCCCTTACCTTGAGGTCAGAAGAATCGTGAAAATTTCCCCTCTCTCTGCCTGAAATCAGATGAGGGCCAAGTGGTCACGGGCCATGAGGGGTGATTTTTCACTGGATGGCTGCTCCTTCAGGCCCTGGCTTGGATTTCACTGTGGGCCCCGGGTTTCTGGCAGCTGTTGATGTTGGGGCGGAATGCTCTGGTCTGTCAGGAGTGTGTCTAGCTGGTATCTTCCTGGCAGCTTTGAGCTTTAGGCTCTGCCTGCCTATGAGGATAAACAGGTGTGTGGAGATGGGGCTGGCCTTGTCCATCAGAGATTCTGTTACTACCTCCGAGGGGCAAGAAGATGAGGAGAAGAGAAGAAGGTTAAAAGGTGAAGACGTTTCCTTCAACCATCACCTTCTTTTTCCGGAAAACCACAGATTATGGACCAAATCCCCCATCTCCTAGGTCACGGTTGCCACTTGCAGGGTTATGTAGTTAGTAGGGAATTTAAACAGGGCAGAGCAGAATGCTGAGGTTTACCTTCTGTGTCTAGCATGGTAGGTGGTGTGTGTTTACTGTTATATCTGTGGGGTTCTTTGCATAAGATACTGTACTTATGCAAAGTACTTATGTATGTACTTAGTTATCTGCTATTGAAACAGTTATCCTTGTCCTCTCAGAACATTTTGAAGTCTTTTTCTCTTAACTGCAAAAGTCCAAGTACTTTTGTGGGTGTGGGTGTTTGGAGCTACATCTTGGGAACCTGATTCTAAGTACAATGAGGAATTCAGGAGTCAATCAATAAACATTAACTGAATGCCTTCTATGTGCTTAGCATTGTGTTCAAACCTAGAGAGGATGAAAGCAATGCAGAGCTCCTGGCTTTGAGGGAAAGGAAGCAGAGTGAAAGGGACAAGGTTTATTAGTCTCTCAGTGATGCTGGGAGTCATTAGAGTAATAAAGTGAAAGTTGCTTAGTCGTGTCTGACTCTTTGTGACCCCATGGACTATACAGTTCATGGAATTCTCCAGGCCAGAATAATGGAGTGGGTAGCCTTTTCGTTCTCCAAGGGATCTTCCCAACCCAGGGATCAAACCCAAGTCTTCCGCATTGCAGTCGAATTCTTCACCAGCCAAACCACCAGGGAAGCCCAATTAGGGGTAGATGCCTTATATGTAAAAAGTGAAAGTGGAAGTCAGTCAAGTCAGACTCTTTGCGACCTAATGGACTGTAGCCTGCCAGGCTCCTCTGTCCATGGAATTCTCCAGGCAAGAATACTGGAGTGGGTATAGCCTATCCCTTCTCCAGGGGATCTTCCTGACCCAGGAATTGAACCCAGGTCTCCTGCATTGCAGGCAGATTCTTTACCAGCTGAGCTACTAGAGAAGTCCTTTTACATATGTGATCTAATTTAATCTTCACAGCAACTCTGTAAGGTGAGTATTTTTATTCCAGTTTTACAGATGAGAAAATGGAGGCTCCAAGAGGTTAAGTAACTTTTAGCCAAGGTCACGCAATCAGTAAGTGATGGTACTAGGATTTGAACCCAGATCCTCTCACTACAGGACTTTCTCTCCCCTCTCTATGCCATGAGGTTAAAAACATATTGTAATCTCGTTGGTGAGATACACCATAATGTCTTGCCTCCAATCTGAGAAGATAACTGATGATACCAGGTGCTGCCTGTGACCAGTGGCGAGTAAGTGGTGCCAAGTTAAGGAGGGAAAGATGAGCATGAGCTGCAGTCAACAGGGAGGGCTCTACAGAGAATGTGAGATTCAAGGTAGGCCTCAAGGGTGGGTGTCAGTTGGATATAAGCAGAGGAGAAGTAAATGGGAAAAACTTGTCTTTTTCCCTTCCTATGTAGGGAAAAACCCACTTCTCCCCTACTGTGTGATTCTCTGCTGAGAGTCTCCTTTACTCTCACACAGAACACATCACTTCTGACACTTCCGGTCACCAAGTGTTTGGAGGATGTCCCCACACCAATTCCCTGTGACACCAGCTGGATGTCCTGCAGCTTAACTCAGTTCTGACACTATCAACCTGGAGTTGGTGTCAGATCACACACGTTTAGGGCTCACTTCCACAAGTCTGCACCTACCCCCACCCCGTCTTCAGAAGCCAGTTGCAAACCTGTACTTCTGACAAACTGGCTATATGTCAGAGGTTCCAATATCTATCTCCTTGCTGCTGCTGCTGCTGCTAAGTTGCTTCTCGTGTCTGACTCTGTGTGACTCCATAGACGGCAGCCCACCAGGCTTCCCTGTCCCTGGGATTCTCCAGGCAAGAACACTGGAGTAGGTTGCCATTTCCTTCTCCAATGCATGAAAGTGAAAAGTGAAAGTGAAGTTGCTCAGTTGTGTCCAACCCTCAGCGACCCCATGGACTGCAGCCTTCCAGGCTCCTCTGTCCATAGGATTTTCCAGGCAAGAGTACTGGAGTGGGGTGCCATTGCCTTCTCCATCTACCTCCTTAGGTTCCATTAATTTGCTAGAGTTGTTCACAGAACTCAGGGAAACACACTGACCAGTTTATTAAAGGATGTGATAAAGGATATAGAAGAACAGCCATATGGATTTCCCAGTGGCTCAGAGGTAAAGAATCTGCCTGCAATACAGGAGACCTGGGTTTTATTCCTGGGTTGGGAAGATCCCCTGGAGAAGGGAATGACCACCCACTCCAGTATTTTTGCCTGGAGAATTCCATGGACTGAGGAGATATGGTGGGCTACAGTGCATAGTGTCCCAAAGAGTCAGACACGACTGAGTGCCTAATACTCACTTCTACTTTCAGACCAGCCATATGGAAAGATACACAGGGCGAGACCTGTGACGGTCCTGATGACATAAGCTTCTGACTTTCTGCATTTGGGCTGAACACCCTCCTGGTCCGTGGATGTGTTCCCTATCTGGAGGCTCTCTAAACCCTATACTGTTGGGATTTTATGGAGGCTTCCTCACATAGGCATGATTAACTCCATTTCTAGGCCCTCTCCTCTCTCTGTAGAAGTGGGTGTGTGTGTCGGGGGCGCAGGGTGGAGCTGAAAATTTCCAGCTTCTAATCAAGGCTTGGTCTCTAGGTGACCAGCCTCTATCTAGGAGCTGGCCAGGAGCCCAACCAGAGTTGCTGCATAGGAACAAAAAATGCTGTTTTTATTACTTAGGGAATCATAAGGGTTTTAGGAGCCTGTGTCAGGAACCAGGGGCAGGGACCAATATATTTCCTATGGTCTCTCAAGAAGAAAGGACACTCCAGAAGAGGGACGCACAGGAACCGGAGTATGAAAAGAAGAAAGTAAGTTGTAGTTTAGAGATGGTGAATATATCACTCTGGCTGCATTGCCTGTAGGAAGTGTTTGAGGAAATAAAGTTGGAAAAGTAAATTTGTGCTGTGGAGAATCTGAAGGCCAGGCCAAAGCCTTGGGCTTTTTTTTTTTTCCCCTGCAGGTTAGGGAGACTTATGAAAGGAATACCTAGAAAAGATGATAGTACACCAAAAGTTTAAAATCTGTGATCCAGGGATCTTGGCCACCTGTAGCTTCTGCCAAGTACTTCTCTCCAGGGAGTACTCTCCAGAATGTTGTTTTCTTCTCCACCAGGTGACCCTGAGCATCTTTGAGCTGGCATCTGCTGCGGGGGTGGACTGTGACATTGATCCAGCCCTGGTGGCTGCCATTGCCAATCTGAAAACTGGTACCATTGGGGAACGGGGCGACGGAGGGCTTGGGCCGTATTTTGGGGTGGGAAAATGTCAGTGTCAAAGAAGTCTTTATTTGGGATTGTGAATTCAGAGGGTAGAAACTGGGAGCTAAGGAAGGACTTAAAGCACAGTCCCTAATCCCCAGAAAATACTTCCACAGGCAATTTCGATTTCTAGTCAGGTTCCAACCAGTTGATCTGTCAATCAGCTAAAAAGTATTAAGTGAGTCTGGTGCTCAGCAAGTGCTCCAAGGAACTTACAGTCTTGTTGGGGAAATAAGATTAATGCAGATGAAACAGTGAGGGAAACAGACATGATTTCATGCCTAGTTATATAGTATATAGTGTCCCAGTTCCCCAGAATGATCTTACTCTCCCTCCCCTCTAATCACCTTGACACCATTCACTTCTTCCCCTGGTCTCACACTTGTCTCTTATATTTCCATTACACATTTCCTCTGATTAGCACGTTCATACTTGCACACACTCTGAATAGGATGGAACCAGGGGGTTGGTATGAAGCCTTTTCGAATTGCCAGACTGGCTTTCCCTCTTCTCTCTCGGCTTTGATGAAAGTCTTTGCTCTCCCTCCCGCCTCTCCACTCCATCAGGCAGCTGACAGAGTGCCCTCAGCCTGCGTGTCAGCTGAGCCCTTTGCCAAAAGCTCTGCTCAGTCACCAGTGGAAGCCTCCAGGACTCAGGCCTCTCACTAGCAGCAGTAATGACTTGCCTATAATGCTCTACAAAGTCTTTTCACAGATATTTTCTCATGGGACCCTCCTAGGAATTCTGTGAAGTAGGACCCCATGGAAGAAAGCTCCTGTTTAATGACCTTACTCTCTTTTCCTTTTCCCAGATTTGTCATCCCCTGAGGAAGAATATAAGGTGGCCTGCCTGCTCTTGATCTTTCTGGCCGTTTCCCTCCCGCTGCTTGCCATGGATGCTGCCTCCTTCTACAGCATTGAGAAGGATGGTAAGTAAGGAGTAGGTTTAGGTTAGTGTCCTGGGGGCGGTAGATGAGACCGAGACATCTATCTGGAAAATACAGACTTCGGACTCAGATGCAAAGTTCTGTTTCAGAAAGCTCTTGAGAATAAACAATCTGTAAAATTAAATTCAGGTGAAATTTCATGACTGTCTATCTTTCTCCTAATCCTCGAATGGCTCCTACTCCTTTGGTGTCACATAGGGCTGGCCCAGACTGAAAAAATGGCAAGTTACCAGCTGGGGTCACCTGGCATGGTTCAATTTCCTTTCCTTTCTCTCCCCCTCTGTCAATAATAATCTAGGTTACAGCAACAATATTCACTGCTTGACCAAAGCCATCATCCAGGTATCTGCTGCCCTCTTCACAGTCTACAACAAGAACATTGAAACTCACCTCAAGGAATTTCTCGTGGTGAGTGGGTCTAGGTTATAAGGAATGGACGGACGATTGTGAAGTCTGGGGGCAAGTGGTTTGACTTAAATCCATAGACAGTTATTATTGAGCAGGCCTCAGAGTCTAACCTCCCATCTTGCTCATTAAGTAGTGAGAGACGGCTTTGTGAAAGGCAGGGGTTTCTTCTAAGCTCCCTAACAGCTGGTATTTCAACCTCTACCCGATACTTGGAAGGAGTGCTGGACTAGGAGTTAGCAAATCTGAGTTTAGTTTTGGATCTGCCACTGAGAAGTTGCGTGGTCTCTGAAAAGCCAAACTTTTGAGGCCACAGTTTTCCCATTTATTAAATAGAGATATTAAACCAAATCCATGATTTGGTCCTTGGTGTCCATTACAATATCCTGAGGAGTTTGTTAAAATACAGACTCGAGACACTGAGTTTTATCATCTATGAGGCCCCTTTCAACTCTAATACTGATAAAAAGTCAAACTTTTTTCAAATTCTCAGACTTCATTGTGAATCAGAATCACGTGGAGAATTTCTGATTCAGTAGATTAATGGTGGGGCTGGAAAATCTTGCATTTCTAGCAAGTTCCTGGGTAATGTTGGTGCTGCCCATCCTGGGATCTTATTTTGAGAGCCCCCTGGTCGAGGTTTCTAGGGACTGGAACTTACAGTCAGGAAGCTGATTTTACTATAGGTTATGTTCAATTTGTTTGAAAGAAGTTGTTAAAAAAATTTTTAGCCGAAGTTTGACTCCCTGCAACTCTCACTATTGATCTAAGCTTTGCCTCTGGAAAAACACAGAATAAGTAATCTCTTTCCATTGTTCAGAGAGGTCCCAGAGCTTTCCATTCTAAATCCTCCGTGGAGGAATCTCTTTCATACTCTTTGATATGTAGTCCAGTGCCCGCTGACTGCTTGAGCATTCTCAGCAATAGGGAGCTTATTCTTTTTTTTAAAAAAGTTAATTTATTTTTAATTGGAGGATAATTACTTTACAATATTGTGTTGGCTTCTGCCATACATCAACATGATTTAGCCATAGACGTACATATGTCCCCTCCCTCTTGAACCTCCTTCTCACCTTCCCACTCCATCCTACTCCTCTAGGTTTTAACAGAGCACCAGTTTGAAGGGAGCTTATTCTTTTGCAAAGCATGGTTCTGATTTAAAAACTAGAGCCTCATCTGTCTCCTTTTAGGAGGAAACAGTAGATCATATTCTCTAGGGAGTCACACCCTGGTCCCAAGAAGTACATGTCAGGGACTTGGAAGCTTAGTGAGAGGGTCTCTCTTTAAACTGGGACAGCAGACCAGACAGAATGGGCTCCGAGCATCTGAGATATAAAGAGGATTCACACCAGATCTCTAAGATGGGGTGAGAAGGGAGTCACCCCCACCCCCAGAAGAAGGTAGAGCCTCTTCTACCCTCTCGTTTGCTAAATACAGGTAATCTGGGTCTGGGATGCAATTATTCACATTTCTTTCTTTCTCTTTGATCTACTGGGGACCTGAAGGTGAATGGAGAGGACAGCCATTCGGGAGTTGACAGAAGGAGAATACCAAAAGCACTGTCTGAGTCAGCGGCCCAGCTCTGTCTCTAGTCGGGTGGGGAGTCAGCTGTAAACAGTCTGATGACAGTGGTGTCTGGAGGCCGCCTCAGAAAAGAGATTAATCTCCTGGCATACAGTATTACCTGCCTCTGTTGCAGTTTCTTTCTTCGCCTCTTTCTACCTCTCCTCCAGCATCCCTGGCAACCGGCTGTTGCCTGCACTGGCTAGTTTGGAGGCAGAGTGTGTCTCTGAAGCCTGGGGGAGTCACCGCTTTTCCACCCCAAGCCTCCCAGCACTTCTTAACTCACCTCCTTGATCTTCTCATAACTTCCTGTAGCCTGAGGCTGTCCTACTCTGACCTTCATAAAAATCTGCTTCCTTACAAATTTTTCCCTTACAGGTGGCTTCTGTCAGCCTCCTGCAGCTGGGCCAAGAGACTGACAAGCTTAAAACCAGAAACCGGGAGTCCATTTCTCTGCTCATGCGCTTGGTATGTATCTGCTCTAAGTTGGTCGTAGAGATAGGGCCAGAGGGAGGATCCTCTATAGGGTCCTTGGCTCCCTACAGTGGTTATCACCCAAAAACATTAACCAAGAATTTAATTCTGCCTGAAGGGGTCCAATCCTCACATTCTGGTTAACATTCTAGATTTGTCCTGTCATCCCAAGGTAGAGTCTTTGAGGATTTCTCTGCAGGACAGTGTCTTCCTGGCCCCTAGCTGACTGGGCCCCTTTCCCTGCAGTGCTCTTGAGTGTGATAAGATGGAACAGCTCACCCCTACCATGGGGATGAGCTCATGGATGGGGATGTCCCTCATCTATAACTACCTGCCCAATGCATCTTTGATTTTACTTGGCCACTTTCTACTGCTGTATTTCTTGTCCTTAAGAGAACCATGAAGAAGGTTCAACTCGGGGGGTTCCACTGGGGGAGGAAGAGGGGAGCCCAGAAGAGGGAAGGGATTTTTAGCTGAAAAGCTGTAAGGCAGGGAACCTGGTGGGACACGAATCAGGCAGCTCCTGCTATCTCTTCTGTTTCCCAAGCTCTGGCCTTTCCCCTTCTTTGGTAGAAAGTTCTGGGAACTCTGACTCAGTTAACTTTTAAAAAATCTTTTACTCTTGATCCTGTTTCCCTCTTCAACGTGCTTACTCACTCTTGTTCTAAAGTTTGATTCCCCAGGTTAGCTCTGCATTTAAAGGTGGGCAGGAGGGGCTCCTGCTCTGGACCCTGGATTTAGGTGACCCTTCCTCTGGCCTGTGGGAGAGGACAGGCCCACCTGGAGCCTGTGCCCCTCCTCAGAGCCCCCGCTAAAGACTTCTCGGGCCTCAGAATTCTTTCCTGAGCAGCTCCAGCCCACATGTAGAGCTTGTACTGCATGCGAGTCCATCCTACTGAGGCAGACTGTGCTCTAGAGCCCATAGAATGTGTGGCTGGAGTTTAGATGTGCAGACAGGAAGATTATGTGTGTCTACAAACCCCCCAAACTGGGGTGGGAGGAGAAGGGGTGCCAGGCTGGAGGCTGATTCCCTCCCTTCTCCCTTCTCTGGTACAGAACTCTGAGGGGTCTAACAATTCTTAATTCAAACCTGTCTTCCGTGAAATTGTAAAGGTACACTCAGCCCTCCATATCCACAGGTTCTCAGCTATGGATTCAACCAACCTTGGATTGAAACTATTTTAAAAAAAACATTCCAGAAAGGTCCATAAAGCAAAACTTCAAATTGCCCACAACAGCAACTATTTACATAGCCTTTACATGGTATTTATAACTGTTTACATAACGTTTATGTTGTATTAGGTGTTATAAGTAATGTAGAGATGATTTAAAGAATATGGGAGGATATCATAGGTATATGCAGGTACTATGCTTTTTTATAAAAATTACTTGGGCATCTACAGATTCTGGTGTCTCCCTTGAATTGGTTCCACAGGTGGTCTGGGAACCAATTCCCTGCCAGTGCCCCATGATATTGAGGGATGAATACACGTTGCAAGAAAGAATATAATATTTTATCATGTGGTGTATGGGCTTCCATTTGCACGCTCGGCCAGGCCCACGAGTATTAGGGGTGGGCGTGCCTGGGACCCACTCTGGGTCTCCTTCTTTGAATACACAGGCCCTGAGTGCTGTGTCTCAGTTTCTCTAGCTCGAAAAGGCCTAGGTTGGGCTGATGAAGGGTCATGATGAGGCAGAGAAGAGAATGTGGACATGAGGCTGTGGGGGTGTGGTGAGGAGGTGAGAGGGCAGGGGAGGCTGAGGAGGGCCGAAGGAGGGCGACAGAGCACAGTCTCAGAGCAGCATGACCTCTGCGTGCGTGTGTGTGTGTGTGTGTGTGTGTGTGTGTGTGTGTGCGGCGCGCTAAGTTGCTTCAGTCGTGTCTGACTCTTTGCCACCCCATGGACTATAGCCTGCCAGGCTCCTCTGTCTATGGAATTCTCCAGGCAAGAATACTGGAGTGGGTTGCCATGCCTTCCTCCAGAGTATCCTCCCTACCCAGGGATCGAACCCAAGTCTCCTGTGGCTCCTGCGTGGCAGGCAGATTCTTTACTGCTGAGCCACCTGGGAAACCCAACATACCTGGGGCAAGTTAATTAACCTTTCTGAGACTGATTCTTTAGCCTTAAAAGCATGCAGTTATCCTTACGATGCGCTTCCCTGATAGCTCAGGGATTCTTGGTTAAGAATACGCCTGCAATGCAGGAGACCCTGGTTCGATTCCTGGGTCAGGAAGATCTGCTGGAGAAGGAATAGGCTACCCACTCCAGCATTCTTGGGCTTCCCTTGTGATTCAGCTGGTAAAAAAGTCCGCCTGCAACGTGGGAGACCTGGGTTTGATCCCTGGGTTGGGAAGATCCCCTGGAGAAGGGAAAGGCTATCCACTCCAGTATTCTGGCCTGGAGAATTCCGTGGACTGTATAGTCCATGGGGTCACCAAGAGTTGGACAGGACTGAGTGACTTTCACTTTCACATCCTTATGCTAGAGGGGTGAGCGTTCATGAGACAGTTTATATAATAGTGCCTGGTACATAATAGATGCTAAACAAATGCTCCCTCTCTCTGCTGCTCAGTTTAGTTCCTGGATGATTTAGGCATGCCTGTTCCATGTCCTTGGACAGTTCCCACCTCTGTGGGGTTGGAGGGGATTCTGTACAGCTGCTCAGCCCTGCCTCCTCCCTCTGCTTTGCGTTTCCCCCCACCCCCCCAAGTGTGGCAAGGTGTCTGCCCCTTGTGGCGTCACTGGCCTGCAGAGTGGCTGGAACAGCCCTAGGACCCGGCACTTTTTTTTATAGGAGGGAAGAGACAGAGGGACTAGCTGCTGCAAAGCAATTTAAATGCAAATGTTTCCACAGAGAAATTGGAAATGACTGAAGGGAAGGAGCTGTATTCTGCGTAAAGAGGCTACTCATGTAGCCCCAAATCCTGTTCAGGCACTTCTCTCCCTGGGGTCTGTCTTGGCTGTCAAGCCTGGGCAGTGCCCACCCCCACTATTGGCAGACTTCCTGGTGTGGGTTTCACGGGGCAAGGAATGACTCTCATAGACTCATGGAATCCTAAGTGTCAGAAACAGATCAGACGCTGGTGGTCAGTCCAGTCCTCACCATTCCTAGGCGAGGACACCGAGGAGAGGGAGGCAAAGATAACATCCACGGTCTCCCCGAAATACATGGGCAGATGTGGGACTAGAACCCGTTTCTTGGCTTTCACTCCCGAGCTGTTTCCACTGCCATGAATTTCCTCCAGTTGGGAGCCCTGTGATTTTCTGTGCTTAACAGAGCAGAGAATAGAAGTCTTGGACCAGCGGATCCTTCTTGAAGCCATCACTCATTTCCCCGTACCCGAGGGTCATATCCTGGAAAAGAGATCTTATCTCTTTACTGGCTTAAGGTTTTGAAAATCTTGCTTACCAAGAAATCCTTTCTGCCATCCAACCTGAGATCAGAGCTGCAGTTTTACGGGCGGATTTTCTCTCCTTCAGCCTGTGATGTCTGCTCTTCTGAGGCTGTCGTGTGTACTGAGTGTGCATGGTTTGAGTATTGCAGTACCTTACAAATTTTAAAAATTGAAAAGGGCTTCAGAGAGAGAAAAACATTAGAATAGAGATGGTAGATCTCTTTCCTGAGTGAATTTTCAGGACTTGAAACCCCAGACATATTTGGGGTGGCCCATCTGTGTGAAATGCCAGAGGATATGGGATACTTCTCTCCAGAGTGTTTTTTAGTCCCACAACCTCTTGGATGAGGAGAGTGTGGAAGGAAAGACATCCCGTTCCTTCTTCAGGGAAGGAAACCCTCTGGCCCAAGGCTAGGCTGTACGGCTCTACGGTAATATCCCCCTGCCCCCTGCCCTCCGTCTTACCCAGGCATCTTGATCTGTCTTTCTGCTTGGCTGTGGGGGCTGCAGGGATTTCCACAGCACACAGGCCTTCTAATTAAACTAATTAATCATGCCTGCTCCTTTATACAGCATCCATACTGCTCCCCAAGCACTGTACTAAGGGAGGGAGGAGCCTAAACCATGTGGGTTCCGGGCCCCTCTTGCTTGGCCTGCAGTGGTAATTGTTTTTTTCTCCGCAGAGCTTTGTCATTAGCACGTTTATGCATTCTTACCTGCATCTGTGCTGCCCACTCACATCTCATTTAGCATCCAGAATGAGAGAGAAGAGAGTTTTTCTGCCCTAGAGAAGTGATTCTTTCCTGCCTTCTGCTTCTGAGCCCTGCATATAACCCCGAGGAGGGGCTCAGGGGTCGTTATAATGGAGCTGAAGGGAACAGTGCTTTCTGAGAGTGAATCGAGTGGCAGTGCCTTGGTACCCCGTTTACTTGTAACTCTGAGGGCCTCAGAGGGCCCAGGGAACCCAATGAGGAGGAACGGCGTGTCACAGTGGATGCCCTACCTGGGGTCCTCATCTCTCTTGGCCCTTGCTTTTCCAGGTGGTGGAGGAGTCCTCTTTCCTGACCCTGGACATGCTGGAGTCCTGTTTCCCATACGTGCTGCTTCGAAATGCCTATCGGGAGGTCTCCCGGGCCTTCCACCTGAACCGAGTGTCGGCCAGTACCCACTGAAAGGTCTTTGGACCTACCTAAACCCATGCTGCACTGGAAGCTGTGGCTATTTTCTCAGAGGGTGGGAATGAGGTGGGGTCACCAGGGAGAGGATCAGCCAGACTGGTGAAG
>NW_011494955.1:8055385-8061521 GCF_000754665.1 Bison bison bison
AATGAAAAAAAAAAAAAAAAAGTGACCCTCAAGTATGTTTTCTATCTCCTGGGGACTAGAGCTTGAGTTCTGACTGGCATGGGTCTCTCCGACCTTCATCACTATTCTAGGATAATGTTGGCGGGCAGAGATGATCAATCATCATATTAAACCATAATGAGCTTATAACCCTCCCACTGGAGCTGCTATTGTCTCCTGCACATTCATTAGGACGATTATTTCTCTTCCTTTTCCAAATGTGTTCAGCAAGCATTCAGCCTGCTCTTACTGCACTGCCAAGTAGTAGCAGAGGAACCCTTTTTTCCTTTGTGGGGGCTCTTTTAGGAGTTGTGGGTCTGTTTGTCTGCCTCCAGCTCTCCAGCCTGCAGGGGCAATGAGGAAGTGCTGTTGGGATCCCGATTTTCACTGCCCCAACTCTCCCCCCTCAACCTCACCTGCCCTACTGTAAGTTCTCACATCTCTAACTCGAACCCCTCCTTCTTTCCCTTGACATCGCCACAAACCAGAGCAGAGGGTCAGTCCGGAGTAATTCTAGGACAACCAATTGGACCAGTGTCACGCGAGTTTCCGTCACATACCATTTGGGGGTATTCTCCCTCCTAACTGGAGGGACTAACTTAACCCAAATCCCCTTGTCATCCTGGGTACAGCTGTTGCTCCAGGCAGGGATTTCTCTTCTGGATCTTAAATTTCACAGACCTCATTAGGTTACAGGGCCCTGAGAGTGGGTATACTTGAGGGAGTACAAGCTGTTTCAACCTAGCCCTTTCCTGCACTAATTAGAATTTCAAGTGTCACAAAGCCCCAGGCATTTAAGATAGCATTAAGCGAGGTTTAGTTAACTCCCTGGCAGGAAACAGTGGCCCCCCCCACCCATCACTTCTGTGCCAGGGAGGACTGGAGCAACAGATCATATATATCACAGGTCTGGAGTGGTTGGAATGGGCAAATATAAGTAACCAATTGATTAATTAGGGTCATGTCTATACTTCCAGGATAAAAGGGAAGCAATTTTTGGTTTTCAGCAAATCCATCCGGAGTTCATTAAAGCTATTTGTTAGCTGTTTTTAGATGTGTGTGTGTTTGATCATTATTTCTTGAGACCCAGGCTTAGTCAATACTTATTAAACTTGGCACCCATAATTAATACACAAGTTTTTCTTAGCAACGATTATCTACTCTTTAGGATAGAAGCATCGGAGGGTCCTGCTCCATGCATCAGCTAATTGTCCTTCCTCACTATGGAAAGAATGTTAGGTTCTAAGGAGTGATGGGGGTCAGACCTCCTGAGACTGAGGGAAGTGTTGATGAAGAAGAGAAAGCTCAGAAGTATCTGAGCAGCTCCCCTTGCACTCAGTCATATCTCTGCTGGGATCCTCTGTTTGAGGAGCCAAGAGATCCTTTTTCCATATGCATGAGGAATGCTTAAGAGGAACGTCCCAGAGGACAGCAAGACAAGTTGCTGCAGGGGAATAGAGAGTAGACATATAATACCTTTTTTTTAAATTACAGTTTTTATTGAGAAATAATATTGGGTGATCCTGTGTGCCTTTACGTTTTCCTCAAAGGTAGCATCTTGCAAAACTATCCTATGCCACTGTAAAAACTCCTATGCCAGGAGTTTTTTTTCATGTTTATATATATATACATATATTTTTATCACAAGTTGCCAACAGCACTTTATCAACCCCAATCTCCAAATCTCCTTGTCCCTATTGCCAGGATATTGGCATTGGCATAATTCATTGATCTTATTTAGATTTCTCCAGTTTTATTTATACTCATTTCACTGTGTGTATTTAGTTCTGTACAGCTTTATCATGTGTAGGTTCAGGCATCTGCCACCATGGTCAGGATATAGGATGGTTTTATCACTACAGGGCCTTCCTCATATTGTTCCGTTATGTCCCTCCCACAATCCCCTTTCCCTTCCCTAGCCCTTGGCAACGCAAATCTGTTCTCCTTTTATAAAATTTTGTCATGTGATATAATGTCTTTTTATAAACATATCATCACACACACACACACACACACACACACACACACACTTCTCTATCACATATACTTTTTCAAAGTGCTCTCACAACCTTAAGACAATTCTGCAGGATAGCCAGGGAAGGCTTTCCTATTTCAGGCCAGAAAGCAGATTCAGAGATGTTAAATGACTTAAGGTCACATGCATATCAGTACATTCGGAACTGGGACTCAAAGATGACATTCAGTCCTGGACCTTTGCTACCTGCCCCGACTGCCTCTTTATCTGGGAAGAGTTAGTTGTTAGAATCCAGAGACCCTAGATGGAGAAAAATAGAAGAGGGTGAGGACATGTGGCCTTGACCGCCTTTACAAAAGGTGACTGTCTAGAGGTGAAGGATGGCTGAGTTAACAGGACCCATCAGCATTTAATGGCACCCCACTCCAGTACTCTTGCCTGGAAAATCTCATGGGCGGAGGAGCCTGGTGGGCTGCAGTCCATGGAGTCGCTAAGAGTCGGACACAGCTGAGCGACTTCACTTTCACTTTTCACTTTCATGCATTGGAGAAGGAAGTGGCAACCCACTCCAGTACTCTTGCCTGGAGAATCCCAGGGATGGGGGAGCCTGGTGGGCTGCCGTCTCTGGGGTTACACAGAGTCGGACACGACTGAAGTGACTTAGCAGCAGCAGCATTTAAGGCAGTTTCCTTCCTCAGCCAGGAGGGTCTCTGACCTCTTACAATCTGGGACACAGTCCATGATGAATCGCTTTCTATGCTCAGATCCCCAGCTCACTTTAGGCCTAAAAGGAACTGCGGAATGAATATCAAGAAGAAATTCTGACCCCTATTGTTTTGTCTTGCAGGCAGAGAGTAGGTTCTAGCCTCAGCATTTTCATTAGTGCAGTGTTTTCATTAAAAACTCCATTAACTTGTTTGCGGCAATGAGACAGAATTAGCCCTCCCACCAGACCTGGGGTAAGATGCCTGCAGGGGAGCCCCTGTTCCTCTGGGCAGTAGAGACAGTGTTTCCCTCACCACGCTGTTCTGTCGGCTGAGTGGGTGAGGGTAGCCTTCATGTGCAGGGGGTAGGGGTGGGGGGACATCCCTGGGCCTGGCCAAGGGGGCTTCACCCTTTGGCACTTGGCCTGGGAGGAAAAGAACACCCGTGGTTTAAGCATGGACACCCAGAGGGGAAGGAGGTCCCCGCTAGGGACAAGAGTTCTGGAACTTTAGATCCTCTTGCCTAGATCAATTCTCTTCCAACAAAGTTCGACTTTGAGAAGAAGCTGGCACATGGTTGAAGTCACTCACGTGGTTGGGGGAAGAGTGTTCTTCCAGTCCTCCGCCCCACAGGGCCTCCTGCTCCTCCTAAGTACCTGTCATCAAAGGAGACGAAGATGAGTCTCCCCTCAGCCCCCACACCTCAGTTGTCAAGTCCTCTCCCTCCCACCTGAATAGGAAAAAGGAGCAGCAGGCCAGGGTGCAGGTTGAGGAAGTCAGAAGTTAACTTGAGCTGAGTTTGCAGCTCTGGAGAGATTGAGGAGCAGGCTTTTCTCTTGTCACTTTGGAGGGAGAGGATTGTGAGGCCGCCCCTTTAAATAGCATTCCTGTAGGAGGCAGATCACATCCAGCCTTCACCCGCTGCCAAAGCATCGGGTTTTTTTTTTTTGGTCTCTATCAAACTCAGAGATTGTTGGAAGGGGTTGTGGGGTTAGGGGAGTGAGGAGGAAGGGTCTCCAAGAGGCAGGGGCAGTTTGGAAGCTGAAGAGAGAGGGATGAGGTTGGGAGAAGCCTGGGAAAGCTGGGGGTGGGGAACAAGGGGAAAGACAGGGAGAGAAGAATGGTGGTCTTTTGAGACAATGAATGGAGCAGACATATCCTGTTCTTACCTCTCTAGGGGTAGAGTAAGGCAGAAATGAGATTGGATTAAAACAAGACGGATGAGGTTGAGATGAAAAGCCAGGACTGGTGATTAAAGAAAGCAACACAGAATGGAAAAGGGTTAGGAGACTTGGCCCTGGCTTTGTTACTCTCTGTGTGTAGGTGATCAGTCTCTTAATTTCTGTGGGACCACATAATTTTTCTAGGCTTAGTTTTCCCACTTAAAGAAAATTATTTATTTTATTTTTGCGCTGGGTCTTCGTTGCTATGCGTGGACCCTTCTCTAGTTGCCGCAAGCCAGGGCTACCCTCTGGGTGTGGTGCACGGGCCTCTCATTGTGGTGGCTTCTCTCGTTGTGGAGCACAGACTCCAGGCGCATGGGCTTCCTCAGTCGTGGCACACGGACTTAGTTGTCAGGAGGCATGTGGAATCTTCCCGCACCAGGGATCAGACCTATATCCCCTTCATTGCCAGGTGGATTCTTAACCACTTGACCACCAGGGAAGTTCCTTCCCATTTGTTAAATAAATGGGATTAGACTAGATGAATAGTGTGTGTGTGTGTCTGTGAATTTTCCTTTTCTTAAAATAGGTTAGAAGTTGGGGGCCTGGGAAGGCACAGGTGAAATATGTCACCGTGTTGACAAGAAACAGTGAGGGAAAAAAAGAAGAAACATTGAGAGATCCCTCTCTTAATGGAAGCCTCTTTCCCACCTCTTCTGGTTGAAACATCTGCCCAATTTGGGAAGTTCCTTAGCTTTAACCCTAATTTCCTAATTAGAGCTCTTTAGCTCTAATTTTATTTCACAATTCTTTTTCAGCCCATTCTTTCTCAGTTGATAAGAAGAAGGTGATTGCCCTCCAATTTTGAGGGCCTAATTGTGAAGGAATCTGGTTCACATCTCAGAGGCACGCATGTTTTGGTTAGGACAGTTTCTCTGGCCAGGACAGAAAATGGTGTGTGCTAAAGTTATATGGACAGGGCAGCTGAAGTCCAGTTCTCTCTGATTTTGTCTCCATCTCTGGCTTGCTGTCACCTTCAGCCCCTGTACTTCCAGGAAGCTGATTCTGCTGATACTTCTCTGTCCTGTCAGATCTGAAGGCCTGACCTAACTTAACTGCCTAAAAGACAATCCTTCTATGTTGAGAATCTTCACCCTGTCACGTCACTTCTGTGCTTTTCTCTTCCATTGCTTGGGAAGGAGGGAGCTGCCACTTGATATTTAGAATGGAGTCCATACTTTCTCCTCATCACTCATCCTTCCAGCCTCCAGAGTTCTTGAAATTAAAGCTCACATTCTCTAATTAGTTAGTGGATCATGGATTAGTTAGTGAATACACATCCACTTTCTGTTCACAAAAGATTTCTGCCAATGCCAAAGTAGGTGGCCATTAAGGAGGAGGCTTTAAAGGAATCCTAATTTCCTGCCAGAGTCCTAGGTAGGACTCACTTTGATGGAAGAGACTTTGCCCTGCTACTAGTCTTTAGTTCAGATTCCAGAGCATTTATTCTACAGATGTTTTAAGCAGCTAAACTGTTTTGCGTTGGGCCTTTAGCCATTGGATTTCTTTCAGAGAAGACAGAGTGAGAGGAAAGGCTGCCTACTGCAGGGGTTGAGATAAGACAGGAATGATCTCCTGGCCCTTATGGAGTTACCTATAACCAAGTCAAGACAGGGTGCTGCCTGCTCTGGTGGATTCTCTCTGGGAAGCGTTAGGCTTAGGAGAAACTACCCCCTGCTCGAGGCACCAGAGAGAAGGCCACAGGCTGGAGGAGTGTCAGGAAGACCAGCTCAGGGAACCAGGGAGAGGAGTGGGTGACCATGGCCACTGAGAGCAGACGCTGTACTCTTCCGTTCAAAGGCAGGAGCACACGTGTGAGGGTCCCGTCTGGGGCTGGATTCTGGGGGTAGGTGGCTTCACTCAGCGAGTGTCAGGACTCCTCTCCAACCTCTCCCTCACGCCTGGGACGCACCGGCGGCTAGGCACGCGGGGATACATGAAACGACAGGCACATCCACAGAAACTCAAAACACACTCCCAGGGAGCCCACACCACCGCCCACAGCGAAGTCCTGCCGCCCGCCGCCTGCGCTGCGCTCTGTCAACACGCACTCATATCCACCCGCGCGAGGCTCACGCAGCCTCCCGCACCCGGCGCCTGGGTGCGTGCGCTCGCCCTTGGGCGCTGCCGTCTCCGTGTGCCCCTGGCTGCCAGGCGTTCCTCCGGGAGGGGGAGGAGAGGCTGCGAGGAGGGAGAGACGAGCCGGCAGGCCGAGG
>NW_011494955.1:8061790-8071595 GCF_000754665.1 Bison bison bison
AGACGGAGGCTGAGCATGGAGCTGTCCCCCCGCAGCCCTCCCGAGATGCTAGAGTCGGACTGCCCTTCACCCCTGGAGCTGAAGTCAGCCCCCAGCAAGAAGATGTGGATTAAGCTCCGGTCTCTGTGAGTCTCCGGGCCAGGGGGGATTGGGGGAAGGGATCTCAGGGAGCCTGAAAGGGGTGCGGGAGGTAGCTGAAGCCGGGCCGGTGGATTCACTGGGGCACACATGTTGGCAGGTGCGAGAACATAAGCTGCCCGGACACGCGTGGCCAGGCCACATGTGCAAGGCATGTGCACCGCAAGCCGGCCGCTTGGAGCGGGTTTAGGAGTTGCAGAGCTAACGAGGTGCCTGCTGACCCCCTGGGTGACACATGCGGCGCAGAGAGGCGGCACAATATTTGCGGTGTTGGCAGGGCTGCGGACGGGCAGCTTTCAGGAGGTGCCAGGCTGACTCACACGTATCTTATGTGCAGGGTTGGGTAGATGTGAGGCACATCACATGTGTGTACATGAGTGTCCCAGGGTCACAGAGAGGTCTGTAGAGTGACTGCACACAGATGCAGGTCCAGTGCATGGGGATACTTGTGCCAACCTGTGGGTCATACGTATCTCGGCTGGGATTGGTGGTTTCTGCCTCCTGCATCCTACAGAGGGTGGGGGTAGCGGAGGGGGTTGCCCCGTTCCTGAGCTGTTCATCTCTCTTGGGGCCTGGAAACATACTCTGCATACATATTAATGATGGGGACCCACCTAGGATCTAGAGAAGGGGGGAACCCTGTCCTGGGGGAGAGGGCGTGGAGCCCCAACCTGGGAGCTGGAGTGGTGGTGAGGGGAGATTGGTTGACTGGGGCAAGGTAACTGTCAAAGCCTTTTTGTCACTGTAGGGTCTCCCAAGGATCTCCAAGCACACCAAGGCATCTTTTCTTATTTTTGCAGGAAGAGGGGATGTGGAGAGGAATAAATGGGAAAGGGAAAGATTCAGGTGTCCCATACTCCAGTTCTAGGGAAGGAGAGGAAGTTTTCTTCCTGCTTATCTGAGAAGAAGAGGATTGGTTCAAAGACAAGCCATGTACCATGTTTATCTGTCAGCTGCCACCCGATAATCTCTGCAGTCTGTTGATCCTTAACCAGAAAACAAGAGAAAGTGCTGCTCTCCCTGCTATGACTCCCCATGGCCCTAGGAGAGAGACTGCAGATGTTTGGTGAGGAAATACAGGGAACACAGCCTCAACACGCAGTTGCTCCCCAATATTCTCAATTGTGAGCACTGAAGCTTTTCATTTCTAGGTTCCGGCAGAGGGAGAGATGGGGATTGAATATGGATAGATGCTTATGATTGTGTTGTTTTAAAAATACTTCACCTGTGGCGATAAGATGATGTCTTTATGTTGGGCTGGTGGGTCTGATTTACATACCAGCTGCTTAGAAAGGCCTTAGGGAGAATGGAGGCACGTTGGGCAACAAGGCTTGAAATCCAAATGTGCTTCTCGGTCCCCTCCTTTGCTGCCTCTGGCCAGTGCAACTTGCGGGCTCCATGAATCCTTGGAATGAGGTTCTGGGATGAAGAAATGGAAAATCGGGTTGAATCAGTTTTTGTTGGGAGGAGCACCCGGGTGATTCTTGATAGAAAACCCTGCTCTGTTGATGGTAACTAAGCTGGCAAGAAAGGTAGGTAGGGAAGTGGTTGAAAGGCAAAGAAGGGACCTCAGGGTCTAGAAACAGGACAACCCAAGCATCCCAGGATGCTTTCCCGCAGCACGAGTGGCTCATCATATCTTCCCCTTGCCTCTGTTCCAGATAAGGGACCCTGCAAAAGAGGTGGGTCTACCCATTCACTCTCTCCCACACCTTTCTAACCACAGAGCTTTTCTGGAAGCAGATTGCAGTTGCTTCCTTTAGGGTGAGAAGTGGCCTATGGCAAGAAAACAGGACCCTCAGAAGAAGGCACTGAAACTCAGGGGAGGAAGGGAGTGGAGGCAGCTGCCCCTACAGAGCCTGTTAGCTGAGACATCCTTGCAGGAGATCACGGTGGACAAGGATCACTAATCTTATTGATGAGATTGTTCTGGTTTTCACTCACTTCAGCAATCTGGTCCTTAAGAGCTCCAGCTACATGTCATAACTTATCCAGAGAAGTACCATCTCCTCAATATTAATTACCAAGGATAGATTCCCAGTCTCAAAGCAGAGGAAGATCTTGATACCAAGGTAGATCTGAAGTTGATAGCTTACTGGATTTGGCCCTGGATTTGAATCCTGGGGAGGCTTTGCCAGTCAGATGAAGAGAAAGCAAAGGATTGAGGATTTTTCTGGGTAGGAGAGGGAGACAGCTCTCAGGGTGAAGTGGTTTCTGAAGAGGTGAGCAAAGAGGGCATTTCCACCTTAAATAGAAATAAAACTCCCACCCCCACCCCAATCACCACCTGTACCCAAAAAGGCCCAGGTGGGAAGGAGCTATTTAGTCTGGAAACAGGGAGATGGGCATGATTATCTCAGGACTAGATACTGAATGGGCTTCCCTGGTGTCTCAGACAGTAAAGAATTTGCCTGCAATGCAGGAGACTCCAGGTTCGATTCCTGGATTGGGAAGATCCCCTGGAGAAGGGAATGACAACTCACTCCAGTATTCTTGCCCGGAGAATCCCATGGATAGAGGAGCCTGGCAGACTGCTGTCCATGGGGTCACACAGAGTCAAATGAAGACAGATGGAATATTCTGCTGCTCAACATGTCCTATCTCCTCCATCCTAACTACCCTTTTAATTTCTAATCTGGGACATTGAGGGTCTCTTCAGGGAAACTGGGCCTGGTGTTTTTTCTTCTGGCTAAAAAAGCCCATATGAATATAATTGTGCAGGGCAATTTCTTCTTGGGAAGGGTATCCAGGAATTCTATTTTCCATACTAGCACTCTGCCAAAGATAAATTCAGAATCTGGAACATATTAGCTGTTGGATTTCACCTCTACCTAGGGGAAATTTTCCTAAGTAAGCAGACTCATAAGCTGAGGCATGGGAGACACTGAGCCAGGCACTTCAGGGATAATGGATGAACCAGGACAAATTTTGGCATCTCTAACATTAAGATGAAGGACTGGGCTAGTCTGCCCACTCTTCTCTGAGACCAGAGAGCCTTGAGGAATGTGGGGGACGGACAGTAGAAATGGAAAGGTTTTTCGGTGTCTTTTGCAAAACAAGAAAAACTATGAGTGGAGATTGGTTTGCCATCCTTAGCTCATTCATTCCTTCAACAACTCTTAATCGAGTGCCTCCTGTGGGGCAGATGATGTGCTGGGTGCTGGGGATATGGTGGTGGGCAAAATGGACCCAGTCCCTGATCCTATGGAGCCTGTCATATGGTTTAACTCCATCAAAGAGAGTGGAGAGTAGGGGAGGCCCCCTGCTCCTTGTTTTCTGACACCCACCCAAGTGGTAAAATCCAACCATTCTGGTTTCTGCTTCATCGCTTACTTTGGAGGGGGGTTATACACAGTACAAGCACATATATGAATTCTCTCTCTCTCTCCCAGGATAGTACAAGCCTCACTCTTCTCTTTGCTCCAGTTTCTTCTGAAATTTTACAGACAAGACTTCCCTCTTCCTTGGCATAGCATAAAACAATCCCTTTCTCTTTTCCTTTCTCCACGTGGTGCACGCTCAGGCGTCCATGGTTTAGACTCAATGTCCTAAGCTATGGTTCAAGGTCATTTCAGGGGAGCTGGAGCAAGGACACAGTTGGGGATTATTTTTGCCCATCTTTGTTGTGTCGGAATCTAGTGTGCTACCCAGAACATAACAGGCCCTCAATAATTGCTCTTAAACAAAAGAATGAACAAATGAATGAATATACCTGTATATGTCACAGAGCCCAGTTCCGTCTCTGATTCTGTGGTGCGTGTGTTCCTGTGTGCAGTGGGGGAGGGGAGTAGGCATGGGAATTGGAGAAAAGGAGAGGTTGTTTTTGTTATTGTTTTTAGAGGGTGATGCTCAAAAGTGCTGGGGTTTGAGAACCTCTGAACAGAGCCTGGAACTGAAGGAGTTACAGAAACAATCTGGAAATGTGAACAAGATGTATCAGAATGAAACTGTGAATGCCTGACATGTATACGCATGTATCTGGTGTATCTAGGTAAAGGCTGATGTGTGTGACAAGGACAGTTGGTGACGTCAGAGCTCCATAATGATGTTTCTTTGTTTGTATGTTTAGAAACAGTATGTCTGATAATAAATATGCACTTACCTGAATACCTGAAATTGTCCTATGTATGAATGAGATGATGTATTTGTGTATGTGAGTGTGTCTAGGTAATGGGATGATATATATGTGTGATCTGTGTATGTGTTTGTGACAACTCAGATTTTTGGACAATCCTGGGGAGAGCAAATGCACAGGAGAAAGAAGCCGAAGGAAAGGACTGAATGCCTCATTGATGTCTTCTACCTTTAGTCCTCATTTTGTGTCTGCCCCACGGAATAAGCTTCTGTGGTTCTTTTTGTGCTGCTGTCCTTTCTCTGCACATGGCTGTGGAGCTGCCATGAAGACTGCGGGATAAACTGTGGCTTCTTGGGCCTCTGGAGAAGAAGGAGCATCATTTCTCTGAGGCCTTGGTGGGAATGGTTTTTAGTTCCTTCCTCCCTGGATTGCCCCTTCCTCCTTTACTTCCAACCCTGGCAAAGGGAATCCCTCCTCCCTGGGTTTTATATCCCCTCTCCCATTAGAGGTTTCTATTTTCCCCGTCAACTTTGTCTTGAATGAGGCATCTCTTGATGGTTGAGTGTGGAAAATTCCTGCAGTAAGCTGAGGGGGATGTGCAGAGAGAGGGGGAATTCAAATTCCGACCAGTGGAAGAACTTCACAAACCTCTGGTCACAATAGGTGGCTTCAGGGGAGAGACCAGGGAGGCAGGGTGATGGCAGTGGAGGAGCAGAGGGAATATTGGGAGACTTGAGTTCCTGTTCCCCCTCTGCCAAAGGCTAGCTGCATGATCTTGAAGTCACACAGTCTCTCTGTGTCCCTATTCTTTATTTGGTATCATCCATATGAAAGTGGTTTTTAAATGATAAACTCTGATGCTCTTTCAGCCTGGGAGAGTTTGCTGGGTGAAGAGGCAGCAGAGTAGTAATAAATGGGCAGTCACTGGCTTGGATGATGAGAAAAATCAAGATTCAAGAGGCAGGAATATGAATGATATAGTAGGTTTGAGTCCTGCTGTCTGGGGCCTGATTTGGAAGAGTCTCGGTGATGGGTGATGAGTGGTTGGAGGAGGTGAGGCAGGTGACTGAGCTTAGAGAATAGGAGGCTGGGTGGGCTAGGAGGAGGGCTGTCCCACAAAAGGTGTGGTCCTCTAAGGTCAAAAGAAAAGATGACAGACTTACTCTCTATCATCTTTTTTTCAATTGGGCAAACTAGAAGTGGACGGAACAATTGCCCTTGTAAGATGTAGTGGGTGCAGGGCGCCTAGGGACTGCTGTTGGTGAGTTCCAAAAGCACTGGGGAAATTCCCCTCTGGCATTTATCCTAAGTCTCTAGGCCTGGGGTGATATGATCAGCTATGGCACATTCTATTTTAAAGAATCTGTGTAGTCCTTTAGAACCCAAATACCACTCTGGTTGCCCTGGAGGCTGGTTAAAAAGACGGTGGAGATCCCGCATTTGAGGTTGCACTTAGCACTTTTGCCAGGAGGAGGGTGCCATAGATTGGGGATGAAGCTGGGAATGGAAGGCCAGGTGAGAGACCCAGGGGGAGGGAAGCGTGGATGTCTCTAGACCCCTTCCACTTGCCCCCTGTGCAGGGAGCTCCTGAATGCAAGCCAGGGGTTGTTTCACATCTTCCCCTCTTTTTTTTCAAACACCCCCATCAGACTGGGATGGAGGAGCTAGGAAACTTGAGAGAGATCTTTCCTCTTATTTGTGTCTTTAAAGGGATCATCAAGGACTTGTTTTCAGCTTTTCTGCTCCCTCTGTTTTCCTCTTTAATTTTTCCTGCATCTTTTCCTCTGCCCTTTCCCTCCTTTGTTTCCATCTCTCTCTGGCTTCTCTTTCTCTGCTGGGCACTATGGTGCTCTCTCGTGTCCCTCTTCCTCTCTCTCCCTATTCCCTTTGGCTTACCCCCTCATTCTGGCCTTCAGTGCTCCTAGTCCCCACTCACCCTGGCCAGGAGTCTGGAAACATCCCTGCCCACCCCGGGGGTGGGGCTTCTCCAGGCCCAGGTATCCTTGTGATGGTTCAGGGCAAGGTTGCTGCAGGCACATTTGAGGCCACCTTAGGAGTCCAGCCTCAACTCCTGTATTCTACAAGGCCTTTCTTTTGTCTTCTCAGTGACCTCATCCTCCCAGCTCCTCTAGGGAGAAAGCCAGGTAATTGCCTTTGGGTCTCAGGGGACTGATTTTCACAGGTACAGAAGTTGAGTAGCTATTTTCCAGCTGTCCCCAGGACAGCAGCACAGAAAGGGGGACAGAACCAGGGCAGCAGGTGGGCTGCAGGCGAGACCACTGGGAGACTGGAAGTTGTTAGATAATGAGATTATCCCCTAAGAGAGGAAGCCTTAATGGTCCAAGAGAACTGGGAGAGAATCCTGGGAACAGTGAGTGAGGCCAAGAGGAGACTTCAGGGGGAAGAAGGGCTACTTAGAAGGGAAAAGTAGAAAAGTGAGTTGTGACCCGCCCACTGCAGGGAGGTCCCTAGTGCCAGAGCCCTCACCCCTCTGTCCCCCATGTCCCCAGTCCTACAGTGGCTCCTCTCCCCGCAGCATCTTCTACTATATCTTCTCCCTGTCTGGGAAGAAAAGAGCAGGTTAGGATATAACTTCAGCATCCCAGACCTGGCAGAAGTCCACCGAGGGAGCTGGGATGGGGTTTTGGTGGCTAAGCAGGTGTGGTGGGGAAAAGGACATATTCAGGGAGAGGCCTGGGCGCTCAGGGCTGGGAGGAAAGCTGGAAAGCAGGTGCTCAGGTGGTACCATGTTGGATTCAGCCAAGTCCCCAGGTCAGTTGAGTCCACAGCTGCAAGGAGAAGTCAGACTTGCAAATAATCACAGTGGCTGCAGTGGGATGATTAGGCGGCCAGCTGGTGTTGGCACCGTTTAGACTGAGAAGGGAGCTTGCCTTCCAGGGGGGCTTAATGATGCTCTGGCAGGCAGGACCTGGGGGCCAGAGAAGCTTCTTTCCTTCCTATTCCTTGGCTTCTCTGCTTCCCTGTTTATCAGCTCTTGCACATCTAACTTGGCACCATCCTCCTAGTTCTCGCCTCTGTGCCCACCTTGTTTGGAAACTTCTTGGGTTGAGCGTGCACGCATGCTGACAGTGTTGCCAGGCTCCCTAAACCCCAGCCTCTTGTCTACAAGCAGTAGCTTTAGCAACCCCAGGCTGAGAGAACTATAATAAATCAAATTGCACCAGACTCATCCCAAACACTTCTTTGTCCTGACTGTTCTCTTCCTTTCTACTCTTTGAAATGCCAAGAAAATATGCTGTTCTTTTCACTGAAGAAAGATGGACTGAAGATAGACATGCAGGAGAACTTCCCGGAAAGTTCATGGAGGTTAGAATGTAACCTCCCTATGATAAAGAAGAAAGCCACACTCTTCCTTTAAAGCATCAGTTTTGGGCTAAGTTGGGTGAAGCAGTGAGCCAGTCAAAAAAGATAAACTCCTACTCAGGCACCCTATTTTCCTAGTGTCTCCAACCCAGGCACTGAATCTGAGAACCATAATGTGTTACAGAGAGGGAAACTGATGCCCAGAAATAGTTGGTAAAGTGGGGGCAGGGCTGGGACCAGACTCAAATCCTGCTGATCCAGAATCTAGAGCTACTCCCATAGCAGTGGCAGTCAGTCCCTTGCCAAGCTTCCAACTCACTCTCCCATCTCAGGCCACCTTCAACATCTGTTAGGTTCCCCAGAAGCAGGGCATCTGCTGGGAACATCTGTTGGGATGTGGTTCGGAGGGCTGGTGGGGTGGTCTGTGTGGAGGTGGCTAATGAGCAGAATTAAATCGTGCAGGGAGGGGGAGGAGGTGTGGACAAGTGAACCAGAGCCAGAGTTCTGAGCTGGGTTCAAAGTTCAGAGTTTTGAGTCTTCCCCTCACCTTCCTGCCCACCCTCCTCTTTCCTCCGTCTTTCAGGGGCTGAAGCCGGAGGGAGAGGTGACTCATTTGTGTGCTGGGCAGGGAGCTGGGATGTCTGGGTTCTTGTTATTCTGGGCTAAGGCTCTAGCTACTTAGATTACCCACTTCCTCACTGATCTGAGCTGCGCTGGGCTGTTGCTAGGAACACCTGTTAGAAACGGTTCTAGGCAGGAGGCAGAGGGGGAGTTGCCTGCACACACACACACACGCACACACACACACACGTGTGTGTGTGTGTGTGTGTGTGTGTGTGTGTGAGTTGACTCCCTTCCCTGTTCCTCAGTGTTTCCCAGACATTCTTCTGCAGCACTTTTCAAATCTCCTTTCCTAACCCTTTCTCCTGCCCCTCCCCCATCTCGCTCCACTTGCTGGGTTTCTTTCCTTCCCCCACTACCCACCCGCCTTCCCAGGTACTGCCCATCCGCTCTCCACCCTCCTTCCGTCCAGCTCCTCTGTCCAGTGCCTAGAGAGCTCGCACCACTGCTGCTGTGTCCACCTGAGGATTGCTGCCTCCAAGGATGGCACTCTAGCTCTGTCACTAGGGGGGTTATTTTTATCTCTGGAGCCACCTCCGCCACTGTGCCCAGCCAGCTGCCTGAACCAGGGCTGCCTGTATAGCAATGTGAAACCAGGGGAGTGAGGGGAGTGGCAGTGCTTGGGAAAGGTGGGGGTCTGGCTCTTCCCGGTTTCTGGAGCTCTGTGCTCTGCAAGTCCCCAGTTTCTGCTTCCCTGGTCTCTGTGGAATAAGGAGCCAGGGAGGAGCCCCTGACATCTGGAATGGTGGTGGTGGGGATACAGGCTTTTCTATTTCAGGGGCCCTGGGTACAAGGGTGGGCACAGGGGGCTTTGTTCATGGAGCACTTGTAATGAACCTTTGCTGAATTAACAAAAACAAAAACTAAATGGTAATCTTTCACATATACACATCACTTTATAGTTCCCCAAATGCTCTTGTATGATCTCCTGTGAGAAGTGCATGAAGCTTGAACTTACCCATTTTACAGACAAGGAAAATGGAGCCCAGGGTGTCTTGTTCAAGGTCATACATAGTGCTAAAAGGCAGGCAAAATCTCCTGATCTTAATTAATATCCTCTTTCTATTGGATTTAGATGATTTCCTTGATTTTTTTTTTCAGTTTCTGAGATTTTTAAGCCTTTAGATCAGCCAGTTAATCCATTCCTCAACAGCCCTCCAGCCACTACCCCTTACACCCCTCTTTTCTGAGCAGGGGCAGAGTCACCTATGCTTTGCTCATTCCTTATCCCAACTCCTATTCTTCAGGGCAGGTGAGGAAGGGTGGGGATGGACCAAGGAGGGAGGCATGATAGTTGAACTGCTTGCTATTTTAAAACTACATTTAATGGCTAGAGGAAAATTCACTCTGGGGTCATCACATCTATGCTCTTGCTCTCAGTCTCTTTAACTCAGACAGAAGTAGAGTGTAGCATGTGTGTAGATGAGTGGGTGAGTGGGTATGTGTGAAATTTTTCTCCTCAGGAAGGGATGGTGGTTGATCAATGTCCTTTCTAATTAGGAAGAGTTAATAACAGGCTGGTGAGATGAGCGTGGTGGGATGCACGCTGGGATGATGCAGCATGTAAGTACTTGGGGTGATGTGGTAAGCCGTTATTTCTCCAACTAGTTTTGGTTCTACTGGGCAAGGGAGCAGAGGGATGGACAA
>NW_011494955.1:8071695-8075939 GCF_000754665.1 Bison bison bison
CTGGAGCTTTTCTAGTCTAAGAAATCTCTACCTTCCAGTAGGAGGGTTGGGGTTAGTGCCGACTTGGCTTGGGGGCTGGGCCTGGAGTCAGGTGAGGAGGAGGCCCTGCCCTGAGTTGGTGTTTGCTGGTGTACCATCTGCCCCCACTCCCACCCCGTCTCTATCTCTCCAAAAGCGCTTTTCTACAGAGCAGGTGGAATGACTTGTCCCGCATCCCCGAGGGGCGTGCCAGGTCTCTGACTCCAGGGCTAGTCCTTTCTCTCTAAAAACACTTGCTTCATGGCTACCAAGAGTCCACACAACCTTGTAGACATTTAACCTTCGTCCCTCTTTGCTGCTGAAGCCAACTTCCACTCGTCCCAGTAATTTCCCAAACTTCATTTGGTTATAATCCTTCAAGGCTATAGCACAGTGACAAAGTAGTTTAGTTTCTCCCTGCTTTTGGTGGGTAGGGGTGCGGTGGGCGATGAAGCAAGACTTCCCATCATAAAATCCTGGCTCTTAGCCCGTTTCTTTTCTCTTTCTTCTGTCATACTCATCCCCTCTAGTCGCTTTTCCTCATCCCTACATCAACCCTAGACCTCGATGAAGTAGATCGTAGTTACGCGGAACCCTCTTCACCCGCTGCGCTAGGCTTCACCCGGGCTCTCCTTAGCCCCGCCCATCCCCTCCGCTGACCAATCGCAGCCCCCATGCGCTTGTGTTGGTGACGTCACCCCTTAGCCAATCGGGAGGCGGGCTGGGGCTGTTTGCGCACATCCATTCCGCACCGCAGAGCCCGGGTTGTTCCCTTCCTAACCTGAGCGGGACCAAAGCCTGGAAGAGAGAGAGGGGGCCTTGGTCCCGCAGGCTCTTCGTGGGCTGTCCCGTCACTTCGCCTTCTGGGCTGGAAAGACCTCTCCAGTCAGTTTACGGTTATTTCCCAGTCCGCGTTTGACAGATGAGAAAACTGGGGCTGGGAGTATTCAACTCGCCTAGCCTCTCGGTTTCGATGAGCAACTCCTTACTTTCAGTCACTGCTTGGGTGGGGGCTTTCCTCCTTGTTGAGCGGGTCTCTGGGTAAGGATACCCGGATCCCTAGCTTCAGCAAGCCCCTTTTCTGCAGTTTCTAGTTCTCTTCCTGTCTTGCTTCCGTCCTTGCAGGTGGGTTAAAGCTCATTTTGAAGAGTGGCCCCGGAAAAAAGACCCTGAGAGGGAGCCAAATCTGCCTTCGCCTAGCTGGGACGCTCTGGAGGGCTCCTTCCACTCCACTGCAGACTTCCTCTTCAGGACAAAGTCAGGATGGCTCCCTGTCCCTGTCCCCTTAAGCCTCCTGCTAACCCTTTCCTTCCCCCGAAAGAGGAGCCCCACCTCCTCAGAGCAAGGGGCTGGCTTATGCTATTTCTGTCCTTTCTGGGATTCTTCTGAGAACAGCTTCTTGTTTTTAGTCTGATTCAGATGTGAAACTTTTCCCGCGGCCTCTCACCCAGTTGTGGGCTGGGTCTCTGCCTCATCACTCCTTCCAGCTAGGCTCCTCCTGTTCCCCTCCCCTAAATTCTCTCTGTTCAGTCAGTCGGTCACTTTTGCTGAGACCTAGAGAAGGAAGTCCGGGGCCTAAAAGGGAGCCACTCCCCTCAGGGGCCCAGGGGCCTGGGGGGCAGCATTTTGATACTCTGAAGTAGAGAACTTTGATTCCCATGGCCAGCCCTGTTCCTGTGCAGAGGAGTCACCTCCAGGGTCCTATCCTCAGGTAGGCTCCAGGGAGGAAGGGAGAGGGGAGGAAGAGGACCAGAGGACAGGCTGCTGTGGGTCTACTACTTGTAGTTTGGTGGAAGAGCAGGATCAAGACTTGACAGTCCCATATGGGGGTGTGTGTGTGTGTGTGTGACTAAGCAGTGGCAGGTGACTTAGCAGTATTTTCCCTCTTTCGCTCCCTCTTGAACCCCAGCATTCTTAAGACCTCACATTCCTCCAATATCTCCTCATCTGGTCTTAAAAATCCAAAAGGGAGATAGGATTCTTCTTTCAATTCCTGGTCCCTTAGCTTGAGGCTACTCTGTCCTAAGCTCTCTACTTACGGTGATCTTTCAGGGAGTGTGTGTGCTGGAAGTAGCGGGAAGGGGCTTTGGAAATCACCAGATCATCTGATGGGGGCTGGAGAGCTGCACTTGTCTGGGGCATTGGGATTGTTACTGCCCAGAAGCTACCTTTTCCAGCTGGCTACTTAGAGCTGGGAGAGACTGAGGCCTTCAGGGGTCAGGACCTGAGACTTTCCCATGGTGTGGGGAAGGTCAAGGAGAAAGAAGTGGAGATGGTGAACCAGCGCTAGGAGTGGAGTGGGAGGACTCTTGGGAGGAAGCTTCCAGTTTTCCTTAGGTCTGGATGAGGACTGGACAGGGGTGAGCATCCTACCCATCCAAGCAGACGAATGGCGAGGTCCCCTTAAGCGAGGTGGGTCTGGGGAGATCCTAATTCTAAAGGGCGTCGGAATCCGAGAGGCCCCCCACCAGGCCAGGAAGTGTCATGGGGAAAGTTATGTAACTCCAAGAGGGGGAAGTTTAGCACCTGAATCCTTCCAGCTGCCCGAGTCCAGGCTCCCTCCTTAGACACCCCGCTTGTCAAATTTATTCTTTAATCTTTCTTTCCGTCCCTCCCCTCTCCTTCTGGTATCTGGATCATGTTGGGTTCAGATTTCAACAGGAGCTGTAAAAGAACTTCTGGACAAGATCGAGAGGTGGAGGCGGGAGGAACTTGGGGGCAGGGGTGTGTTGAAAGCCAGCTACAACCACGCTCTTCTCCCTAGGCTGAGATCTCAATTGTGAGCACTGGCAGATAGCCCCCCACCTGATTAATCTGCCCCCTTTCCCTTTTATTTTGTTCAGTGAACATTTGAGCACATGCTGTGTGCTCTGAGCACAGCTGCCAGGACAGACAAGAAGTCATCGTGAGTGCGATCGAGACACCCCCAGTTTCCTGTGAGTCTGATGGTGTCCACAGACAACATCACCCCATGAAGGACAGATGACTGACACTGAAGGAGCTATGATGCAGTGGGGTCCAGCCTCACTTTTGGTGTTTGGGGCACAGTTAGGCTCCAGTAGAATGAGTTTTAGGCTGGCCAACCTGATTGAGATGGACAAGCTGTGTGACAAGTCATATAACCACCCCCATAAGGTGATTGTGGTATGTAATTATAAAGGAGAGATCATGGTCATTATCATCCTCTCATTTCTTCTGCTAGGGGGCTTCCTAATTACCAGCCTCCATTCAAATTAGGCTCACCGTTCTTCACCTGGACTTGGGATCAAGAAGACAGGTGCTTGCTGGATTCGAAGGGAGTGAGGTGTGAGCTGGGTAGGGCAGGCATGATGCTGGTCAGTTAATTTTAATACAAATCATGTTTATAGAGCCTCATTGTATATGCCAGGCCTTTTGCATGCATTATTTCATTTAATTCTCTTATTAACAGCTCTTCCCAGGTGGCTTCCCTGATGGCTCTGTGGTAAAGAATCTACCTGCCAATGCAGGAGATGCGAGTTCCATCCTTGGATTGGGAAGTTCCCCTGGAGAAGGAAATAGTAACCCACTCCAGGATTCTTGCCTGGAAAACCCCATGGACAGAGGATCTTGGCAGGCTGAGGTCCATGGGGTTACAAAAGAATCAGACATGACTGAGTGACTGAACAGCAGCTCTTCACGGGTGGTTTAGTGCTGCCCACATGACCAATGCAGGTAGTTTATTATAATCCTCATTATTTTACAGATGAAGGAATTGAAGGTTGAAAATAAAGATTCTCAAACTTTAGGGTGAGTTAGAATTATCTGGGATGTTTGTTAAAAACACAGGTCCTTGGACCCAAACCTTAGAAAATCTGGTTAAGTAGGTGTGTGGGGAGACCCAGAAAAGTTTTTTTCACCAGTATCCCAGGTGATTCTGATGTCAGTGGTCCATAGGCCACACTTTGGTAGACACTGATGAAGAAGTAGTGACTTGCCCAGGGCTCATATCCAGGAAGTGAAAAGTTTGAATGTGGGATTTCTACCTCCCAGAGCTGTGCTGGGATCCTGCGTTTCCGTACTGGAAATAAGGATGCACAGCCTTCCACCCCCCCCCCACCCCCCCACCCTCTAGGCCCATTGTGAGGATAAAAGGAGATAACGTAGGAGAAAGCACTTTTTAAAATGTAGAGCTGGCAGCATTGTTAAGAGATTATGCGAATGCATGCAAATGAGCACCCGTGGGCTTGGCTGTTCGTTTCGGGAGC
>NW_011494955.1:8076039-8078969 GCF_000754665.1 Bison bison bison
GGATGTGTGTTTCCCAGGGTGGCTCAAGAAAGAAGGCAGAACTTTGGAGGTGGGCATTGACCCCTAGTGGGCAGAGTTTTCCGTTGTAAAAAGGGCTGATTGAAGTGGAAGATTAGGGCTGGGATTGGAGCAGGGGCCTTTCCTTCTTCCTGGGTTGTGTCCCCAGACTCGAGGGTCCCTGGCCATGGGGACTGAGCGGGAGAGGGCAGCCCCAACTTGTGGCTGGGCCCTAGAGACAGCGGTACCTCTTGGCTGTGTGATCCCCGGTCAGCTCTCAGTCGCTACTTTCCAGCTCATTGGCTGGAAAGCCTTTATGTTGTCAGCCTCTACGCCTCCTCCCTAGTGAAGCCTGAGCTGGGGCTGGGCTGTACGGAACCAGGGCTCTTCCTCGTGGAGCTGCCTGCTCTTTTCACATGGAGGAGGCGCAGCTGGGAGGCTGGGAGTGCAGTTTGAGGATAGCCCACTGAGGAGGCTGCAGCCTCACCCTCCAGCTTCTTTCCCTGCCATTTTCCCTCTTTCCCTTCTGCCTCATCTGCAATTCAGACCTGTCTTTGGCCAGGACTGCTGGTCCCTGGGGTGAGAGTTGGCCGGTGATGCTTCCTGGGGCTGGCTATTTTGGGCGCCCCTATTCCAAAGCTGCTGAGACCCCAGGATTCTAGAGCTGCTTCTGTTCAGGAATGCCATTGTTCTCCCTCCCCCAGCATCCCTGGGAATCGATGCTAATTTCAGCCTCTGGTCCCTGACTCATACTCTTCTCCCTGACTCATAGGGTGACCTTGGGTTTCTGAAGCCCCTCACAGTGGGGAATTGTGCTGGCCACTGTTTCACCTCACCTTGCTTTTAGGTGGGGTGGGGCAGAGCTGCGAGAAGGAGCCAGAGGGGAATGTTTCATCGCTTTCTTTAAAATCACCACCTAAAATCAGAGAGCTTTGTGTACCTATGACTGCCTGGGCTGGTCTCAGGCAGTCATAAAGCAGACTTTTAAGAAACCACCCAGTTAATCCCCCAGAATTTGTGAGTGCAAAATATGAGGGATGGTCCCTTCAGGCAAAGCATCCAGTGAGACCCCTGACCCCACCCTCACCACTTTGGCTCTGGGGGAAGCTGCCTCACGGCAGAAATAGGGGAGGGGTACAGTCACCCTTTGCCAGAGGCTGTCTCTGGAGTGACACCAGGGAGGCAGGGGTTAATCTTGCGCTTTGTCCCGGTTGATGGATTCTGGAATCATAATCCATTAGCTCTGCCTGAATGGCGTGAGGCCCGGCGAAAGCATTCAGATTGGTCTTTGTTCTGTGTCTTCGCCATCCCTGCCAGGGACAGAGGGGCTGTGGACATGTACCCCCTCCCTGCCCAAACCAAGAGACATAATGAAAGAATGCTGGGGGCCCTTTTGATGGCTGTTGTTCCCAAAGTCCTCTATCAGAAGGAAATAGGCAGTTTCATCTCTTGGTTATTCAGAGTTTGAAACAGATCATCCTCAAAACATCACCCCAGGGGCTTGTACCTGCCTAATTCTGCTGGGCCCCAGGCAATCTAAACGAGAGTTTTCAGGAAACACTGACTAAAGGGGAGGTGTTGAGAGGTCAGAGGTGGGCGGGGACTGTGGAAGAGCCTGGGGTTTAACTTTGGGGGGGTAGATAAACTTAGTGCAGGCGGTGGCAATGGCCTGTGATGAAAAACACTAGCTGCTGTTATTCTGTTAGAAAGATTAATGCGCTATAGAAGGCTGTGGCTGTTTCTGGAACACGCATCCTATTAGGTATCCTGTTCTCTTGACAAGGTAGCGGCGCCTAAGCAGGTTCTCTGTACCCGCACCCTCACAGGCTGCGCTACATGGTGAAGCAGTTGGAGAACGGGGAGGTAAACATTGAGGAGCTGAAGAAAAACCTGGAGTACACAGCTTCTCTGCTGGAGGCCGTCTATATAGATGAGACTCGGTGAGAGTGGTGACGCGGAGCGGCGGGGAGAAAACCCACACACAGAAGAGAAAGATGCCAGCCAGACACAGTGATCCAGGGACGGGGAGTCAGACAGAAAGCTGGGGATAGACACGCGTGACAGGGCCAGAGGAGGGAGGCGGGGAGTGAGGACAGATAGATCTATAGGTAGAATTATCAGCAGAGATAAAGAGGCAGAGGAACAGACTTGCAGAGAGAGACAAACACAGATTATCAGGAAGAGAAGACCTTTCCAGAGCTGGCAGGGACCTTAAAGCTCATCGTATCTTCACCTTCTTCCCAGGGCAGAGGCCTTCCAGACCTGGTCTGCCCAGGTCACACGTGGCTAGTGGGGCTTCAAATGTAGCAAGTGTGAGCTGAGATGTACATGTATATGTAGAAAAACATGCTGGATTTCAAAGACTTGGAAAAAAGAATGTAAAATGTCTTATTAATATATTTTATATTGGTTGCATGTTGAAACGATAGTACTTTGAGCATATTAGGTTAAAGGAAAGTTATCATTTAAGGAGATTTTACCTTTTGAATATGGCTGCTAGAAAACTTGAGCTTCCCAGGTGGCGCTAGTGGTGAAGAACCCGCCTGTCAATGCAGAAGACATAGCAGACCTGGGTTCAACCCCTGGCTTGGGAAGATCTCTTGGAGGAGGGCATGGCAACCCACTCCAGTATTCTTGCCTGGAGAATCCCATGGACAGAGGAGCCTGGCGGGCTACAGTCCATGGGGTTGCAAAGAGTCAGACGTGACTAAAGCAACTTAGCACGCACACAAGCACTAGAAAACTTAGTTATATATGGCTTGCATTTTATTTCTGCTGGACGGTGTTGCTGGTCTGGAGCATCCTCGACAGGTGATATCCATGCCACTGGCTGCTTGAATGCTTCCAGAACTGGGGTGTTCACTCTCACATAGTGACCTGTTTCATCATTGGCAACATCAGATACAGAAACAGAAGTAAAAAGGCTTAGCAAA
>NW_011494955.1:8079069-8079312 GCF_000754665.1 Bison bison bison
GAGGGTCAGCGAAGGGAGAGGCTGGTGTGAGAGTTTCCAGGGTGTGGGGTGTGGCTGGGCCCAGGGTCTCCAGGCTGTGGAAGCGCCTGCAGCCTTTCCTCTGTGACTCCCGCTCTGGGGCCTCAGGCAAATCCTGGACACGGAGGATGAGCTGCAGGAGCTGCGGTCTGATGCGGTGCCTTCAGAGGTGCGGGACTGGCTGGGCTCCCCCTTCACCCCACCGACCAAGGGCACAGGCCCCCG
>NW_011494955.1:8079412-8095951 GCF_000754665.1 Bison bison bison
AGAGGTGCGGGACTGGCTGGCCTCCACCTTCACCCAGCAGACCAGGGCCAAAGGCCGCCGAGCGGAAGAGAAGCCCAAGTTCCGGAGCATCGTGCACGCGGTGCAGGCTGGCATCTTTGTGGAGCGGTGAGGCTCCCCACGTCCTGCCTCCCTCGGCCCCTGGCGGTGGCCCTCTTTCCCAGGGGTGTCTTCCAGGACTCCACTGTATCACCAGCCCATGTGCCCCTGGCCCAACCGCCCAGCCCCGCCTGATCAGACCCCATGATCAGACCTCACTCAGGGGCTCCTTTCCTTCTTCTCCCTCAGGATGTTCCGGAGAACGTACACCTCTGTGGGCCCCACCTACTCCACTGCCGTCCTCAACTGTCTCAAGGTGATCCCGGGGAGAAGGTTAGGGGTGGGGGATGCAATAGTCCTCAGGACTTTCAGACTCCTCTGGGGTGATTTTTACTTCCTTTTTTAATTGTCATTTCCTTGGTTCTTAAAACAACTTTGACCCACTTAAGAGGCAAAGTCCTGACTTCTTGTCTCTCCCATACTGAATGATATCCAGGAAGAAAGAGGCCTGTTTACTACTTATTTTCCTGCTTCCCATGTGTCTGTAATCATTGGGAAGTCCTCCTTGAAGTCTAACTGCAGCCCTTGCTGCTGCTGGGATGTCCGTCTTGGGAGTCTCCCTGCTTAGTTCCTTGTTTCTCCATAGAACGTGGACCTTTGGTGCTTTGATGTCTTTTCCTTGAACCGGGCAGCAGATGACCACGCCCTGAGGACCATCGTTTTTGAGCTGCTGACTCGGCACAACCTCATCAGCCGCTTTAAGGTCGGGCAGCCTCCTCCCTCTGCCTCTGGGCAGGGTTCCCCACTCCCACCACCCTGCTCCCACAGGCACATTCTACGGGCTCTCTGGCTCGGTCTCATTGTCGGGGAAGTCACCCTGTGCCCACCGCAGTCTGGCCTTTCCTCCGCTTGCTGCAGTCCCAGCCTCTGGCTTCATGTACTGCTTTCCAGGGGAAGGTTCTAGCCTGTGGCTGTCCAGCCCAGGGTTCTTTCCTCTTCTCCTTTGCTCTGTCCCCTAACTTGTCCTCTCCAGCCTGGCTGCAATTCAGCCCCCTGTTTCAGCCCTTCTGCCCGTGGACACTGGAGGCCTGGGGTCCAGAGGCTGTCAGCTGGTGCTCTGCAGGACTAATGTCTCTCCATTTGTTTTTTTTTTTTTTTTTTGGTGGTGGTGGTGGGGGGGCCTCTCCTCCCCTCCCCCTCCGGCTCTGTCCAAGGAATTTTATGGAAAGGATCAGCTCTTGGCAAGGCTAGGTAGGGCTGGAGAATTGCTCTTCAGCTTGGCTGGCCAGGAAGAATATGGGATTAAAATCTTCTTCAGATCCTGTGCCAGGAGAGAGCGTCTTTGGGGAACAGGGGCTGGAAAAAAAATCACTTCCTTGTGGAGAAACCACAGTTGGAGGATGAGGGGGATATTAGGTCTGCACTTGGGTGGAGTGACAGTAGACGTTAGATCGGAGAAGAAAGCGTGTGTTCTGAGGGGGATGCATGGTGTGTGCTCAGTTGCTCAGTCGCTCAGTTGTGTCTGACTTTGCCACCCCATGGACTGTAGCCCACCATGCTCCTCCATCCATGGAAATTTTCAGGTAAGAATACTGGTGACATGGGTTGCCATGTCCCATGGAGGGGCTTGAGGGGTGGTCAAAGGAGTCCAGTAGGAAGGCCCTCCCAGAGGGCTCTGGAAAGTCCTCTGCCACCCTCTGCCTCCACCTCACTATAACAGAGTATTGGTGTGTGAGAGCCTTTCCTTGACCCTTGACTCCTCCTTTTACAACAACTCTCAAGAGAGTTCCCAGAAGTTTGGTAAGATGCTCTGAGATTCTCTTCAGGCCTCCCTAAGGCCTGTTCTTCTGCCATTTCATTTTCTTCTTTGCAATCCTGCCCTCTCCAGGACAGAGAATAGCAGGGTCTTCTTTTTCCTAAGATTTTTCTCAGCTCACATTTCTCCAAACTGGCTCTCAGACTTCCTCCAGACACCAAGGAAGGATGGTTCTGGGGGACCCCAAGAGTCACTACCTCAGGTTGGGTTTTGCCCACCCCCAAATTGCCTTGCCTTAAGGTAATTAGAGAGAGGGGTCTTCATGCTCTAGAGTCCTTGCCCAGTAGAGACCCCAGTTGGAGCAGCTCTTTTAAGCTCCACATTCCCTTTCTGGGCACCCGGCCCCTCTCCTGCCCCTCCCCTTCCCTTCCCTTCCTCCAGGGACTCCATGGCAACGCAAAAGCAAGGGCAGTTGTCATGGAAACAGTCCTTTAAAATTCCCTGAATTTGGGGCACAGCCCTCCAGGGGTGGGGGCGGGGGATGTTAGGGTCTGACTGACTAGGGCACCTCCTCTGTGTCTCGCCACCGCTGCTCATCTCTACAGAGGGTTCCCCAAGCCCTGAACCCTGCTCTCCTCGCAGCCTCAGAGATCCAGGGGCAGGTGCAGACACCAGCCTTGCCCTCTGGGGGCCTTGGGCCTTTGAAGGAGGTGAACATGCCCCAGGGCATATGCAGAGACCTGGAGAGCATTGAGCCGATAGAGCTCTGGCTCCTGGTGCTTGTGTGTGTGTGTGTGTGTGTGTGTGTGTGTTTAGTGGACAGAGGGTGGGGGAAGGCTTCTCAGAGGTAGGGGTGATCTACCTTGGCTAGAGGGTCCTCTCCAGGTCTTCTTATTCTTTCCCCTGCTTCTGAGCCCCTCTCCATGGTATTGGTTTGGGGATGGGGTGGGGTGATTGGAAGGAAATTTTCTTTCCTCTTCTTAAAAATCTCCAGGGAAATAATAATAATTATAGCTACTCTTGGGAGAGCACTTGCTAAGTACCTTGTACTGTACTTATGTCATTAAATTCAAGGTAGGTGGTAGTATCTTCACCCTTCCATTAAGCATCAGAGGCACAGGGAGGCGCGTGGCTTGCCCAAGGTCACGCAGCCAGTGGGTGTGGAGCCAGGATGCGAGCCCGGTTCACTGCAGGGCCAGTGCTCCCCTAGCCCTGCCGTCTCTTCATGAAAGGGCCTCACTGACCTCTGTCCTCGGTGGCCTGCCATTTGCACATCCTCCACAAATCTCAGTTGCCCCTCTCCCACTGCAGATTCCCACTGTGTTTTTGATGACTTTCCTGGATGCCTTGGAGACAGGCTACGGAAAGTACAAGAACCCTTACCACAACCAGATCCACGCAGCTGACGTCACCCAGACGGTCCACTGCTTCTTGCTCCGCACAGGGATGGTGGTAGGTGCCCTGGAGGTCACTCTTCTGGGATTCAGGGTCTTATGGCTGCAGACTCGGCGAGTCCAGCCTACAGTTGATACACTCATTTCGTTTTTCTCTCTTCGGGTCCTCTTCTTTGGCATCCCAAAGTCTTTACAGAGTTGGATTGGACTTATTCACTCTAGAGAATTCCTGGGTGGACCGTAACTTCCTGGGCAGCGCTGGGGCTGTGTGGCCAGATGCAGAGGGAATATTGTTAGTAGGGATGGAAGAGGGTCTTTGGCAGTTCTGGGAGCTGAGAAACCTGACTGCATTTAGCCCAAGAGCTGGACGTGAAGAATGGAAGGGCTGGGATGAGCGGTCCAGCCTGTGTGTGGAGGTCTTTGGGTAGTCGACAGGGCGTCAGCCCCCTCTGATTGTCTGTCTTTCTCCCAGCACTGCCTGTCGGAGATTGAGGTCCTGGCCATCATCTTTGCTGCAGCCATCCACGACTACGAGCACACTGGCACTACCAACAGCTTCCACATCCAGACCAAGTGAGGGGTGGGGATGCGGCAGGCGAGGGCGGGGGGCGGTGGCGGGACAGGGGGCTGGATGTGGTGACCTTGTGCTTTGCAGATCGGAATGTGCCATCCTGTACAACGACCGCTCAGTGCTGGAGAATCACCACATCAGCTCGGTTTTCCGAATGATGCAGGACGACGAGATGAACATCTTCATCAACCTCACCAAGGATGAGTTTGTGTGAGCAGAAGCCAGGCGTGGGCATCCCTGGAGACCCCACACCCCAGCCCCCTCTTCCTGCTTCCTAGGCTTCCTGTCTAGCAGTGCTGATCACTCCTCGGGTTCTGTCCCTTCAGAGAGCTGCGGGCTCTGGTCATTGAGATGGTGTTGGCCACAGACATGTCCTGCCATTTCCAGCAAGTGAAGTCCATGAAGACAGCCTTGCAGCAGCTGGAGAGGTGACATCTGGTGGGGCGTGGCTGGGGAGAGGCCAGAGTGAGGGCTATGTGAATTGGAGGGCATCCACAGGGCAATGGGTGTGCCAAGTCCTTACCAGGATGTAGAAACTCTCCTGGCTCCAGGTATCTGAGGGTATCTGGTGTGTGTGATGGATGCGCATCTGGCTTTGGGTGTGTGGACAACTCAGGCACCTGGACTACTGCAGAGCGTTTGAGGTGGGGGTCTGAGACTGGTGTCCTCAGGGAAGCTTCAGGACAGGTATACTCTGGAATGTCATGGAAAATCATTCAGCCCTCTGGACTCGTTTCCCTATGTGTGAGAAGTGAAAATGATATGCCCCCCTCCACAATAGCTCACTGCCAGCCCCCACTCTAACAGGGCTACTGGGAGAGTTGTGTGAGGTTAAAAAAAAAAAACAACACAGAACAAATGTCCTAATTACATCTAATGTTGCTTAAAAGTGGATGGGGAAAAAAAAAAGTGGGTGGGAGTATATAAATGTAAGAGAGAACAGACTGTGTTTGTGTGTGTCCTGAAGGTGTGTGTTAATGTACGGTGTCTGTGTGTGGGAGAGTGGGCAGGGTCGGAGCGTGTCATTGTTGGCGAATCATAATAATAATTATTATAATAATAATTATAGGTAATGTCTACCGAGCACTTATTAGGTGCCAGACACTATTCTAAATACCTATATGTTGTATGTCATTTAGTTCTCAGAACAACTCTCTGTGGCAGATCCTGTTTTGATTTCTGCTTAGGACTGGGGAAAATGAAATATGGAAATTTTAAGTAACTTGCTGTACATCACACAGTCAGTGTGTGAAACATACAGTGGGGATTTGATTCCGGGCCCTTTGATTCTGAGAGCTTGGGCTGTTTCCTATACATATGTAAGTGTGTGTGTGCACGCGTGTGTGTATGTGTATCTTGTCTCAGAGGGTATTTGACGTTAGATCTGAGAGACAGAGTGTGATGGGAAGTTAGGAATGGTCCAGGCTTCCTTTTCCTAAACGATCAGTCTCCCTTCCCTTGCCACCTGCCCCGACAGGATTGACAAGTCCAAGGCCCTCTCTCTGCTGCTTCATGCTGCTGACATCAGCCACCCCACCAAGCAGTGGTCGGTTCACAGCCGCTGGACCAAGGCCCTCATGGAGGAATTCTTCCGCCAGGTAGGGGGCATCTTTGTCTGCCCTTGCCCACGGGGCCTTCTCTCCTCCGTGTTTTCCAAGTTCCCTGTTCCTCCTCCAGCTCCTTGTTTAGCTGTCTGCAGCTGCCAACCTGATCCCAGACCCATGGGATATAATGTCATCTCCGAAAAGCTTAACAGTCATTGCTGGCAGTGGCATTTGCATGCTGCTCATTTCCAGGTCAAAGGCACAGAGCTCCCTCTTCTCCCCCGGCAGCCCCTCTACCCGCAGCTGCACCCCAACCGGGTAGACTGAAATAAGTCCCCACCCTGTCTGCTCCCCAGGGTGACAAGGAGGCCGAGCTGGGCCTGCCCTTTTCTCCGCTCTGTGACCGCACTTCCACCCTCGTGGCGCAGTCCCAGATTGGTGAGTGTCCCTTCCTGCAGGGAGGAGAGGGTTGGGAAAGGTCAAGGATGCTGGCTGGGCTGGGTCGGGATGGCTCCCAGTCCCCATTCCCGTCAAGGCGAGCCGCTATGCTGGAGCGTGGAGGGCTGGGGTGGAGTTCTCTGGGGTCACACAGATATCATCACAAAGGTTGCCCCCACTGGGAACTCTTGAGCCCCAGGTGACTGTTCCGTGCAGCTGGGGGCACCGGCGTGCCGGCCGAGTCCTCTGTGCAGCTCCCCAGGTCAGCTTCTCCCTGCATTATCTGTACTGCAGGTTTCATCGACTTCATTGTGGAGCCCACGTTCTCTGTGCTCACCGATGTGGCTGAGAAGAGTGTCCAGCCCACCGGGGACGACGACTCGAAGTCTAAAAACCAGCCCAGGTGAGTGAGGGTGGCTGGGGTGGCCAGAGGGCCCACAGAGAGAACCGACTGGTGGGGGAGGTGAGAAACAGCGACTCCTCTGTTGTGGGTCACACGTGGGGGCGAAAGGATGGGCGCAGAGGGTGTGGCCTGCACCCGCGCCCCCTCCACCATATTTTAATTTCTCCTATTAGCTGTCTTTATTGCCTTTCTGGCTAATGCTGTTTTCATTTTCCTTCTAGCGGAAGGGAAGGTATGGAGAGGGGTGGGGACTGGGGGGTACTCAGCAGAGGGAAAAGAGAAGGATGAGGCTTCCATCTCCTCTACTCTTGAGGGCTGGGAAGACCATCCTGGGGTGGGCGGGGTCTCACCTCCACAATGTGGGTGGGTCCTGCTTATAGCTTCCAGTGGCGCCAGCCTTCTCTGGATGTAGAAGTGGGAGACCCCAACCCTGACGTGGTCAGCTTCCGCTCCACCTGGACCAAATACATTCAGGAGAACAAGCAGAAATGGAAGGAACGGGCGGCGAGCGGTGGGTCCACTGGGAGGATAAGGCCTTGCTGGGAGGGCGGCTGATGGAGCAACTGTGCTGTGCTTAGTCGCTCAGTCCATCGACCCCATGGACTGTAGCCCGGCAGGCTCCTCTGTCCATGAGGATTCTCCAGGCAGGAGTACTGGAGTGGGTTGCTATGCCCTCCTTCAGGGGATCTTCCCAACCCAGGGATCGAACCCAGGTCTCCCGCGTTGCAGGTGGATTCTTTACCACCTGAGCCACCCACCAGGGAAGCCTGAGCAGCAGTGGGTCCATTTTCCCGAAGCGCCTTGAGCAGCCCTTTGTCCGACGCCTTCCCCAAGTTGGGAAAAGGAATCAGGCACAGGCTGACCCACCTGGAATGTTCTAGAATGGGGGCTGGAGAGTAGATAGGGACAGCAGTATTCCACCGCCCAAGGGGCCCTGTGCACACGGGCGGTCTGTTGGTACTGCCCTGAGGCTGTGGTAACCTGGTGGCCCTGGCTGAGGCATCTCTTCCTTAACGTGGGGCTGAGGGCTGTGCATTTTAGCAAGGCTGGGGAGCCTCTCCCCAGGTGGGCACAGGTTGAATGTAGCTCAGCTTGAAGGAAGGGGGGGTGTGTGAGAATCGCTTCCTTCTTTCCACATATTCCTTGGGTTTGGGGAAAACATACTGCTCCGTCTGGTCCCAGCTTCCTTCCCGCTCTCCTGCAGGCATCACCAACCAGATGTCCATTGATGAACTGTCCCCTTGTGAGGAAGAGGCCCCAGCCTCCCCTGCCGAAGACGAGCACAACCAGAACGGGAATCTGGACTAGCGGGGCCTGGCCCAGGTGAGCCTATGGCAGTGGGCGGGCAGGAGGGCGAGGCGGGCGTCCCACAGGCCTCTCGGAAGGGGCATCTCTGGGCTTCAGCAGAGGTGAGGTTCTCCCTCTCTCCTTCCAGGCGGTAACCTGGAGGAAGTGAACACAGAGGCCCGAGCTGGGACCTAGGTGGGGTGCAGGGGGTGTCCTGCTTCTTGGTCCAGGCCCTCCAGGAAGAGAGGGGGCAGCTCCCCAGTTCGGGGTGGGGCTGAGCAGCTCTGAGTGAGGGTCAGGAGAGGCACAGCCAGGCCCCAGGCTCTGGAGCTCAGCGGGGCGTGACTTCATTCCAGCACCCCCCGTGCCCTCGTGCAGGGCGCTGAGTGGGGGCAGGCCTGAAGAAGGTAAGGCAGGCTGGAGATGAAGGCAGAGATCAGAGCACTGAGGTCTTCTGTTCCCTTAGGTCCTCACTGAGTCCTGAGTGTTCGATGTCATCAGCACCATCCATCGGGACTGGCTCCCCCATCTGCTCCGAGAGAGCATGGACGTCAAGGAACAGAAAACCCACCCGAAGGACGAATGCTAGAGATTGTGGGGTTGGGGGAAGGGCCCCTCCCCACCTGACACCCACTGGGGTGCACTTTACTCTACTGGTGGCAAGACTGGGGAACTTCGGGCTCCCAATGGTCACTGTGTCCATCCCCCTGCCTCTGGACTCTCCCCATGGCCAGATGACTGGTTGGAGGGGAGCTTCCTGGAGGTTTCCCAGGGCTTGGGGGGAGGGTCAGAGATGCCAGCCCCCTGGGCCCTCCCCCATCCTTTTTGCCTCCAAGTTTCTAAGCAATACATTTTGGGGGTTTCCTCAGCCCCCACCCCAGATCTTAGCTGGCAGGTCTGGGTCCCCCTTTTCCTCCCCTGGGAGGGGCTGGAACAGGATAGGAAGCTGGGGGTTTTCAGAGCTCTGCACAGGGCGGGGTGTGGGCTCCTTCAGGGCATGGCACCTTTCTAGGGCCTGGGAATGGGGGCATCCTCTGTACCCCAGACCTGCACTGCTTCACCCCCACCCCCGCCCAGACTCTGCAGTCTCCCCTCTCCCCCATTCTGGAATGGCGAATGGGGGAGGAGGAGCCAGAGCCACCAGGGGCTGAGGGGGGGCGGTCCTCAAGGACTTGGGACGGGTCTCAGCCCTGGGGCTTGTCACCTGTCCTGAACCTGTCGCCTCCTTCCCCTCCCCTGGGGCCGGGAGGCTCCCATCCGACCAATGTCTGTAAAGTGCTTTGAGGTCTCCCCAGCAGAGCACCTTCAGGATGCGTCCTAGAGCACAGGCAGGAGAGCTGGGATGGGTCAAGGGCACATGGGGAGGGTGACAGAGAGGGTCCCTCCCCTCCCAGCCCTGGCCCAGGAGGCCCCTTCCTCGGACAAGTGGGGAGTGGCGGGTGGAAGGCAGCCGGCAGCCCAGCCAGGCCCCCGCCCCTTCCTCTCCTCAGGCTCCTCTGGCCCCGCTCTGTCCCAGAAAGGCCCAAGTCCAGTGACTGCCCTCCTCCTTCCTTGTAAATACCAGACATGCATTTGTACAGTGGGCCCTGTGCGTGTGAAGTATCCACGGTCTTTCAGACCTGCCACCTGCCACTCGTCCCTCCTACCCCACCCAGAGAGGGGTAGAGACGCATGTGACTGACCCCTGTCCTCGGTCTCTCGGAGCCCTGCTATAGCCAGAGATCAATAAAGAAGGGAGACCAGGCCTGGCTGCGTGTGTTGTTTGCCGGGTGAAAGTGCACTGGGCGTCTTCACGTGCAAAGTCTCTTCAAGCTGACAGAACCCTGGTGCTTGTGTGCCCTGTTATATACGGAGGCCAGAGAGGTGAGGTTCTGCCTGAGGGTGCACAGCAGGGCTGGCAGAAGGGGACCTTTCTCTTCTGAAGTGCTTTTTATTCTCTCCAGCATACTACTTCTTCTAAAGAGGGGTGAATCTTGTCTTCCCTCCGCTGCCTGGAAAAGTCAGAAGCGGTGGGCAGGAGAGGCCTGGCTGTGGCGTCTGAGAAAGGTTATTCACCTCTGCTCAGCTTCTGTCGTTTACCCTGGCCCCCCAGTGTCAAGGACAAGGGGAGAGGTGACCTTTCCAGTTCCCAGCAAGGGCCTCTTCGTGAATGGCCCCCGTGGCCTCAATCTAGCTTGGCTAACAGGTTGGAATCTGGGTGGTGGTCTCCTCCCAGCTGCAGAGAGAACACATCCTGAAGCTTGGGAGTCACCAAGTCTCAGAGGGCAGGCAAGGAGGCATCGAAGCTACACACCCTCTCTTTCCCAAGGGCCAAGGGCCAGGGTGCAGTTCCTGGCTTTGTCCAGCAGAGGGCGCCCATAGCACCATCACAGCTGGCCGGGCCTTAGGGTTCCAAGGCCTCTCTTCTCCCAGCAAGTAAGGGTAGGGCTGGAGAAAAACACCTCCCTTCTCAAGGCTCCTGCCCAGCTTCCCTTTTTTCCTCCTTCCTGGAGGCAGTTGGGCAGAAGGGAGGGGGCTGCAGAAAAGGCAGGACAAGAGGGGAGGGAGAAAAGATTCTTCAAGTTGGGAAAGAAGGAAAATGTCAAGGACTTAACACCAAATTTATCACTTTTTAAAAACAAGAGATTTTTCCCCCAAAGTGAGGAAATAAGAAACAAAATCCAGTGTCCATGCATTCTCAACTGTGGTCTTGATTCCAAGACGCCTCCTCACTCTCAGACCTGTTGCGAGGGAAGCGGGTAGAAAGATAAAGTGAGTGAGAGGCCTGAGGTCCTACGGTCCCTTGCCCTGCTGGTGTGCCCAGCCATCCCGCTAGTCAGGCATCTAAGTGTGACGTCCCATACCAGCCCCTGGCCCCTCGTCCCGTCTACACAGGGGAGGGGAGACTGTCAGCGTTCATGAGGTCATTTCATCCATGTCTCCACTCCAGGCAAGACCACTTGGAACGGTCTTGGAGCGGTCATCCAGCCTGGACAGATGAGGCTCTCCCTTTGGGTTCCAAATGCCCTTTATCAGAAAACCCATGGTCTACTTCCACCATCCATTCCAGGAGCCAGAAGTCCTCAGAGTCTAACCTCAGTGGCCCCTACGGCAGCTGACTTCCATTTCTCTTTATCCATCATGTGTACGTGCTCAGCCGTGTCTGACTCTTTGCGACCCCACGGACGGTGGCCCACCAGGCTCTTCTGTCTATGAGATTTCCCAGGCAAGAATCCTGGAGTGGGTTGCCATTTCCTCCTCCAGGGGATCTTCTGGACCCATTGATCTAACCTGCGTCTCTTGCCTCTCCTAAGCATTGGCAGGCAGAGTTTTTACCACTGAGCCACCTGGGAAGCACATTTGTCCATCAGGGGAGATGCAAATCCTCTGGCCATAGGGGACAGCTTTTCAGAGGCGGGAGTCGGTCCTTTGTTCCCTTTCCCTGACTCTAGATCTCAGCCCTCGCCCTCCTCACATAGCCTGCTCCCCTGTAGACTGGGCACACAGCCTGGGGGTCTTACCACGTTGGCTCCCTGGGAATCCAGTGGTGGTCATTGGATTGAGGGTCCCTCTGTGCTGGGTTTCTCACCACCCCTCTCCTGAGCGTTAGGGATGGACTCTGCAGGCTCTGAGAAGGGAGAGCAGGTGGCAGCAGGGAGAGCTAGAGTTCACCAGGGCTTGGAGAGAGGGAGCTGCTTCTGCTTACCCCGTCCCATACTCCAACAACCCTTGAGAAGAGCCCAAGACCAGCTGAGGGCAAGGGGGCAAGACCCACAAAGTTTTCTCTGGTCATAATGACTACTTAGGTTCGCTATTTTTTTGAAGTCTGCAATCAGAAAAAAAAAAAACAACCCTCTAAAAAAAGCTTAAAAATTTGGGTATGGTCTCAATGTGTGGCTAAACCTGACCTGAACAGACAGGAGGCTTTTGATAGCTTATGTATCCCACTTAGTGTGCCCATTCATTTCCCTGCAGAAATATTCATGTGTTTGACTATAGGGGGACTTTGCTGGGAGTATGATGGAACACACAGTATATATTCCATTGTCACCTTGGTAAAGCTGGAAAAATTCTGACTTCTGGCCCACATCTGGGATAAGGATCCATGGACATGCAGCTTCCATTTCTTGCATGCTTTGTGTGTGTTCGCTGCCGAGCTAAGGACCAGTCTCATTTAATTTTCACAAACAACCCAATGCAATAGGCGCCATCATTATCACTTAGCTGACTGAGGTTAAGTAAGTAGCTCAAAGCCTCGGGGCTGGTGTAGTGGCAGAGCCAGAATTCCAGCCCAGGAAGCTGCTTCCATTCTAGCAGGCACCCCTCTGCCACCCACCACATATCAGGGAGCTAGGAAGTCCAAGTGGGAGGGGATGGTGTCATTCAGTAAGAAAGGTGAAGAGATGCAAACACATGCTGGTTAGGCAAAGGATCCATATTCTCAAGACAGTTTCTGGCTACTGCTAGGCCCCTCCCCACAGCCAATAATGCTGGCCTCCCAGGGCTGGTCTCTCCCCAGTCTGAACGTACTGTGTGTTTTCCCAGAGGTGCCCGGCCGTGACTCCACTGCTGTGTCTGTGATCCCGGGTGGGCAGGACTCCTGGGTCCCCGTGCTCTCAGCGGCTCCTTCAGGCTCCTCTCCCGGCTCCTGTTGCCCCAGGTGATGTTCAACCATCATCTGGAGCTCTGGGGGCGAAGAGAAAGGGGGAGAGCATTGGACGAGACTGCCCTGTTTCCTCTGTGGACCCTCAGCTTCGACAGCTCCACTAGAGGGCCAGTGCACACTGCCTGTGTGGTTTGACTTTCCTGTTCAAGGAAGGACATTCATTGGCCAATAAGGAAGGACTAAAGCTAGACAATAAAATGTACTTTCTTCAAAGCTGAGAGAGGGGAAGGGGAGAGCCTTTAAGAACAAAAGATCCTCCTGACTTGCTGGGATACCTAGTCTCCCTGTGGGCAGGAGAAAAGACTCCATTTAGATTCAAGAAAAATTTGAATACCTTCTCTGCTGTGCACTGTGCTGAGTGACTTCACATACTTTACTTAACGGCCAAAGTGAGGTAGTATTCAGGGGCCCTGGAGGTTAAGCGGGTTCTCCCAGGCTCCCCAGCTAGTCGGTGGCAGAGCTGGAATGCAGCACTTCCCCCCCGCCCTGCCTCCCCCGTCCCCCAGGCTCCAGCAACTCTCCTTTCGCAAAGGCAGGTTTAATGATTTCCCAAGGATCCTTCCAAAGGGATGTCGTCCTGGCTACTGCTCAGCATCAGGTGTGGCGGCGAAGGGTTTTCCGAACCTTTCATTGTGGGTGTGGTCCTCGTCGCCTTCTTCCGTTGCCGTGGAGACATGGACAAAGTGGGCTGTGAAGGGCGCAGGGCACAGGTGGGCGCCCACCCTTTTCGCCCTCCCCTCTGCCTTGCCATGCTTGTAGATGGAGACTGGGGAGGCGTGGGCTTCAGAAAGTGGGGGGAAGGAAACTCTTGCTTCCCCAGCCCCTACCCTGCCCATGATGGTGAGCAAGAAGACTGTGTTGGGGGAATGCAGGGGACTGAGTGTGCACCTCCACTCAAGAAGAACATGTGAAGGGCACAAGCAGCGGGGAGACAAAAGGTCCTGCAGGTGGGGGGGGCAGTGGCTGGAGACATAATCCTCTAATAAGTCTGGGGGTTCTCTGCACTGGGCTGAGCGGGAGGGGCCAGCTCACCTTGAGAAGTGGGTTGGGGATCCGGTCTTCATCTACCTCTGAGGGAAGGAGGGAGAGGAGAAAGTGATGGGATGGGAGATCCAGAGGGGCCCTGGGCAGTCTGACTTCTCAAGGGGAGGAGCCCCTGCAATCACCTCCCTTGTGATTGGTCTCTCACATCTGCCCCTAGGAAGCTGGTCCTGATGGGCTGCCCTGGCCTCCTCCCTCCAGCCCCATCCTGCTCTGCCGGTTGGCTTTATCTCCTGCTTCTAGTCTGGTCCTTGTCTCTGTAGTTAGCCTGCATCTACATCCTTGCCTCAAACCTGGAGGTTCCTGAAGGCAGGCTTTGTGGTCCTTCTGCTCTTTTCCTCCTGAAATATCCATCTCTGCCTCCTTCCAACCGTTCTCCCTACCCTGGATCGAGAATTGGACCGAGCAGAGGAGAGAACGGCAAACTTGTCCTGTACAGGACAATCCTTTTAAGTAGTTGGAGGGAAGTTGGAGGCTCAGGCATCCAGATTGCCAGTTGGGCTTCTGAGCGTCACTGTCTCTCTTCCACTCTCCCGCCAGCGCCCCTGACATTCTCTGAGACCTTGCTGTCTCTCCAGACCTGGATGGGGACACTGGTGACCAGAATGCCAGCTGCTCCCTAAGCTGTTTCTAACCTTCCCGTCCCCTCTGGGGGCTGTGAAAATAGCTGATGGAGGCAGTCCCTCCCCCTCACAGCTGTCACCGCCTCTGGGGATGGGGGCAGCGGCCTCTTGGTTGCTGGAGAAACCTGGAAGGCTGTTGCCGCAGCAACCAGCACTCCACTGACCACCCCAACTGCTGGGGGGCTTAGGAACCAAGTAGTCTCCTGCTCAGTCTTTCCAAAGCAAAGGACACCCTCCTGCTAATCCAGCTGCTACTTTCGTGCCTCCGGGACCGACCAGATCTCTGGCTCCTCAGACCTGCCCTGCTATCTATCTAGCACCCACCTTCTCTCACTGGCACCAAGCTGTCTTCAGCAGCCCCCACTCCCTTTAGTGACCCATCCTGGGGTTTACCTGGGGATGACTGGTCACTGGTCAGCACAAGGGTGGCAGGGGTGGGGCGGCGCCTCCGGATCTGAGGGAAGAGGTCAAGTACATGTGGAAGCGTCATGGCCCCACGCACACTCAGCAACATAATCCACACCACCCACTTAGCACGCCACATTACACTGAACCCTCGGTCCCTGGGGGGCATTCTTGGGCCCTCCCTCTGCCCCGGGGACCCAGAAGACCTCCCCCACTCTTTGCTGCTCCGCAGCCCCCTTTCTGTCTCTGCATCTCCCCAGGTCCTGGCCCAGCTCTCCATCTCAGCATCTATATCTGCGCTAATGCCTTGATCTCCGGCCCATTGTCCTTCCGTCCATCCTGGATCAACGGTCAGAAATAACCCGAGAGGGAAGAAAGCATTGCCCTCAGTGTCCCAGCCCACTCCCCAAAAGGACACGAACCTGTTGTGGGCCAGCACCAGCGGACAGCACCTCTCCAGCCCCACCCAGCCTGGGAGGGCAGCACAGAGAAGGCAGGTCTGATCTGAATGCGCCTTCTTCTGGCCTGTGCCCCTCCCTCCCTCATTTCCTCTCTATCTTTGGACACACTGCCTTTCTGATTTGTCAGGAAATAACGGTCTGGAGAAATCCTTGTCATGGTAAATATCATATGAGGAGGAGCCTGAGGCAGGACCATGGCCAGGGACTAAAGCTAAGCTGAAAAATCTTATCCTGGGCTCCCAGGTCCCAGTCTAAGAAATTAACAGATAAGAGCTGATTGACTGCTAGGCCTCTGAGCCCTTCTTCCCCCGCCTCTGTTCTTCGGTCTTGTTGCCAATAAAGTTGATTGTTGAAGAAGCCAGTCCAAGGACTTGGGGCGTGTAGTTTTTCCCCTTTCTCTGGAGGTTTGGAACCTTGGGGTTGGAGTCCCTGCAACTCCCTCCAGGGCAGAGGAGGGGAGGGAAGACTAATGGGACTAGGAAAGAGGCTAAAATTATCCAGGGCTGAGAGGAGGAGGCTGAGGACACTGAATGATCACATCCCTATCTCTCTCTGTCCATTATTTAGAATCATTACCGGAGTCGGGTAAAGGGGTGGGGGTGGGAGTGGAAAGACGCCTGCCCTTTTCTTTGCCCAGAAAGTGGGTATCAGCCAAAGCAGGGGGCAGGGTTAGTCTATTGAGGGGCTCCCCAAAGAAGAAATGGGTGTGTAGAATAGGGGTAGGTTGGGGTAGGCACTGTTTTCTCAGGAGAAGCTAGCAGTGTCTGTTTGGGGTGACATTTTAAGGTCCCTGCAATACCAGTTCTGTGCGTGTGTGATCGTGCACACATACGTGCATGTGCTACACAGACATTATTTGTGAGTCCACCTCTGGCTATTCCTGGTGCAAACGTGCTGGGGGCCCTCAGGTGGGTAAGTGTGCTTCCTGCATGTGGAGTGGGGCCATTCTCCTAGGAGAGAACTCATCCCGCCCTGGGGGAGGGGTGCTGAGGCAGGGAGAGGGTGTGGTGGGTGGGGACGAGCGGGAGTTGGGAGCCTGAGAAGGACACTGCAAGTATGACGGGAAGGGCCTTGGGAGGGCAGGAGGACTCTGACCTTGGACAGGTCCCTTCCATAACCAGATCCCTTGCCTTGGACAAGATTTCTAAGCGCTCAGAGTCCTTGAGAATTTTGATGTCCTACAGGAGGAGGGAAGTTAGACTCCTGGAAGTACTCCCAGGTCCCTGAACTACTAGGAAACGAGTGTCGGTCTCTTTCATTTTCCTTGCCCCTATCACAAATTCTAGCTCTCAAGGACGCTTGGTGCCTTTGCCTCTGATTTATTTCCAAACCAGTTACGCCAAGGACCTGGTAGCTGTGGGCACCCCTCCATGCCCTGCCACTCTGTGCTCCATAACTCAGAGTTTCCAACCCTGCCACCCTCTCAGGTCGATCTGGCTTAGGTGCTCCTGCCAAGCCTGGAGTTTTTTGCCTACACATTTGGGTAACGGCAAGAGGGGCTGAAGTTGGACTGCAGGTAGAATTTCAGGTGGAGCAGACACAGATTTCTGAAGAGGAGAGAAAAGCAGGCTGAAGTCCCAGCCTCTTTTTCTCTCTGGCTCTATAGCATGGCCTCCTCCCCTCCCCTGCCCCCCAGACCTCTAGGCCAGCTGGCCTACCCCTTCCTCCTCTCAACACACACCTCCACCTGCCTCCTCTAACACCAAACAGAGGCAGGTGTCAGGCGTGGGCACTTGCTGCGTCAGTGGCAGGCATTTCTGCTTGGAACCTCACCCCTAAGCCCCTGGCTCACTCACACTCTTGGGCCCCTTTCCCTGGATCTGAGGTTATTTTAGCCAGTCTCCTGCCTCCTGGCATAACAGCCTTTTTCCTGACCCCAAAGGAATGCTCCCCATGCTCCTGGCTGTCCACACT
>NW_011494955.1:8096051-8097591 GCF_000754665.1 Bison bison bison
ACCCTCCCTCCCTGCTGTCACACGTTTGAGGTCTGGAGATGTGGCTTCCACCAGGCCAGGGAGAGGATGGAGATGCAGGTCCCTAACCCCTCCCCACACTCTGGAAAGCTAAAGTTACAGGGAGTGTACTGAACCTTCACATCCAGACCTTATTTCCCCAAACAGCTGGAGCAGCAGGAAGAACACGCTCTCCAGCCCATCCCAAGAGCTCAGAGCTTTTTCAGGTGGGGAGGCCCAGCCAGAGCCCCTGCAGCCAGGTGGGGAAGCAGGGCAGAGACCTTGTGGGAAACGAATATTCTTTAGGAGCAGGGATGTCTAGGCAAACGGACAGAGAAGACCAAAAGCGATGGAGCAAAGAGCAAATATTTGGCAAATGGGTGGTAGTAGCCACCGCGGGTGGTCACCGTCTCCACACACATGCTCACTCTCCCTGACACACACAGTTGCTCACACACTCTCATACACTGCCGCCTCTGCCAGGCTGCTCTGAGCTAAAAATAGGCCAGGACGGGAGGCTGGGCCACGGCCCTGGACTCCCACCCTTGAGCCCAGGCCAGCACAGTGCTTCACCGTGTCTCCGCTCAGGCTTGGACCCTAGCCCCTAGAAAGCCCCCGCCTCGGCCTCCCGAAGGCCATTCTCCCATGCCCTCCTCACCCCGCCTCCCCACTACCGATCCAAAGGGCAGGAGTTGGGAACAAGGACCCACGTGTCCAGACTTGCAGAGAGGGGAGCCAGCCTGCACGCACGACCACTCCTCTCCCCAAAGCCCCAGCCCTCGCAGTTCTCCTCAACCCCTTCTCGTCCTCACTCTCTGGACTCCGGCAGGGTCGCCCCCAGTTAGGAGAGGGCTGGGGGGGCTCTTTCTCCTCTTTCAACTCCCTCGGTTACCTGTCCTCTCCCTTAACCCCTCCAACACCCTTGGGCGTCCCCACCGAGCTCAGAAACTCTGGCGGGGTTTGACTGGGTGGGGATGCAAGACTGGTGAAGGGGGGGAGGGGTCGTGTCCTCAGGCAAGCCCCCTCCCCCAGGGCTGGGGAAGGAAGGGAAAGACTTTCGTGAGGACTGGCTTCGAGGGCAGGCGTTCGTCCTTCTGTCCATCTCGGAGAAGCACAGATGGGGAGATGGGGCTCCCACGGTGGGGGAGGGGAGAGAAGACCCCCCCCCCCCCCCACAACACCGCGCTGGCCCTCGCAGGGGCGCACCGCTAAGGGAGGACTGAGCGGGGGTCTGGGGTCGCACAGTCCGGGGTCCCTCGCCCTCTGCCGGGCGAGCCCCCTGCCGCCCCGCCCCGCTCCGCACCTGCTCGGCCGCCTCGGGGTCAAGGTGCGGCTCCAGAAGCGGGACGGTGAACTGGATCTTCCGGGGGCTGTGGTCTTGCTCCATGGCGGGGGCGGCGGCTGCGGGCGGGCAGGCGGCGGACTCGGGGGCTGGGGCGGGCGCGCTGCCTCTCCGCTCCGCTCCGGCCCGGCCCCAGCCCGGCGCGCTCGGCTCCCGGCTCCCGGCTCAGCGGTCCCGGCTCGCGGCCCAGGGGACTCCGCA
>NW_011494955.1:8097691-8115353 GCF_000754665.1 Bison bison bison
AGCCGCCGATTGGCTCGGCCCCCGCCCTCCCGGCCCCCTCCGCCTCCCCGCGCCCCGGAGCCTTAACCCCCGTCGTGGCCGCGCCGCCGGCTGCCAGGGGTCACGCCCCGCGAAGGGCGAGGCGGGTGTGGCCCGGCCCGGGGTCGCAGTAGACACGGCTCGGGCGGGGAATCCTGAGTTCTAGTGGGGTGGAGGGAGGTGGCGGGGGGTGGAGGTGCGGAGCGGTCTCGAAGAACTTCTCCAACCTGGGGCAAAATCGAGGGGCTGGGAAGGTGGAGGGGCGCTGCCAGAGAGGAGGCTGCAAACGCGAGAGGAAGATTTCCTTGCTGATCTTAAAGGGGTCGCTTCAAAGAGAAAAGAAAGGGAATCTGGGCTTGCAGCAGGAGGGATTAAAGTTAGACTAGGAGAGGGACTTTCCATTGAAAGGAAAACGCTGGCGCGGAGGTGAAAGCTTGGAGGGGAGGTCTGGGGTCTGGGCACAGGTCTGGTTTCACTCTGTGGCAGGAGGGGGAAACGAAGATCTTAAAGTGTCCCCAGAGCCTCTTTCTTGATGGCAGTGGGTGGAGGGCTCAGGGAGCGAGGATCATCTGGGACTCAGCAGGAGGAGAAACGGGTGGGGAGCCAGGAATGCTTGTGAAATAGGTTTCTCTTTCTGCTTGCTAAATTCTGGGGATGTAAAGCAGGTGGAAGGCCTGCCACAGGAGAGTATTCCTTGCTGGTGGAGAGGGACACGCCTTTGGTGGGGTGGCTTGTTTACAGATGGGGTTTGGTTTCAAGTTCCACTGTTGGCAGAGTAATGAAAAGGATCTGCCGTAATTGAGGAGATGGAGGTGAGACTGTGCGAAGAACTCACTAGTTTGGTGTAGGACCAAGATGCCAATACTATGAGTGAGGCAGACGGAATATTCACCAGACCTGGTGGGCACTCTGCCAGGGGCGGGGGGCCACCGAGTAGAGGGAAAAGAGGTGCTGGGCACTGGGGGCGGGCAAGGCTGGATGATGCCTCTTTAGGCAAGGAGAACTGGGTACAGGGAGCAGGGACAGGGAGTTCTGAGGGAGGGGCTGAGCAGGGGGCTGGGCCAGAGATCTGTTTCTTTAACCTTAAACCGAACCACTGGCTCCTTCTACACAGATTGACGCCTGGTCCTCTGGGGACCCTGGGATCATCCTCCCCTCTAAGGGGTCAGCCTAAATCCTCAGTTGCCTCCTCTCCCGGGCAGCCCTTCCCTGGCCTGGATTTCACATTGCCCCTTTCCCTCTTACCTCCCAAAATAACCTCTGGCCTTCCCCCTAACCGTATCCCTTTACACACCACAGGCCTGGCTCAGTTTTCTCAGGGCAAGGCTGGGGTTATAAGGGACCCAGTAGGCCAGCCAGACCTCTGTCTGCTGTGAACTAGCCTCTGTTTTGCTGTTGCTCCAGGAATGACCCCCTACACCCAACCTATGATTGTATGGTCCCTTTGTGCTCTCTTTGATGTAGCAGGGCCAGCCCAGAAAACAGCTGGTTCTGAACCCCAGATACCCGCCTCCCCCAGTCGCTTCTCTCCTCCGCACAGGTGGCCGTGGTGGGAGTACATGTGCAGGCACTGAAGCGAAGAGGATAGGATAGGGTGGGAGACACAAGTGCTCAACAGGACGCGCTCCCTGGCTTTCCTTCCACTCACCTCTCTCCTAACCACACATACACAGAACCAAGGCCAAAGTGTCCTTTAAATAGGTGACTTGTCCCTCCCCTCCCCTTGCCTATTCTGCCAGGACCCTGGAACCTAGAACTTGAAGTCAGGATTCCCACAGCCCTACAGAGCAGCCCAACATGCTGCCCTCCATGGGATCACAAAGAGTTGGACCTGACTGAGCCACTGAACAACAACAACACATCTAGGCCCTCAGATGCCCCTCACTGAGCCTTGATTTCCACATTTAAAATGGGCAGAATTTTCCCTACGATAGGATTGACAATCATAGGAGGTAAGGTATCTAGCATGTAGGAGGCCCTCAATTAACTGATAACTGCTCAGAGTCGGATACCACTGAAGCAACTTCACACGCACACACACACACACACACACACACACACACACACACCATTAGTCGTGTTATCTCCTGGCAGACAGCAGAATTAGGGGAGTCACCTCTCCAGGCTCTGTCACCCAGCTTGTTACATGCCCTTCAAACTTGGGTTTGGTCGTGGAAATTCCTCTCAAAACCTCACATCCACCCTTCATGTTCCCTTCTCAAGCTTCAGATTCTCAGACTCCCTTCCCTGGAAGCTTCAGGTCAGGAGAGGGCCCAGAGCGCTCAGGCTTTGAAGAGATGGCTGATGGGGGTTGCGTGGGAAGAGGGGTCCTGGGAGCAGCCGGTGCTAGGGTGGAGGCAGAGGAGGCGAGAGCGGGAGGGAGGAGAGGCAACTCCTGCTTCTGGCTCAGGGAGGAGGCTGGGGATGGCGGGGGCAAGCGCTTATGGGGAGCGGGGAGGGGAGTGTGGCTGGCTGCAGCCTTGGGTGCTGGGGTTGCCGCAGGAGCTAGAAGTGTCTGTCTGTGAAGGTGTTGGGTGATGTCATTTTGACCTTTCTAATGCCCAGAGCTGGGTGGGTGACTGTGGGTGTCTGTTGCTTGTGGGTGGAAGAAGACAACGTGTGTCGCTCGCACACGGGGCAGGGAGTTGCCATGCCTGCTCTTGGAGCCCTTCCTAGAATGAGTGAGAGTCAGCGCCTGCCCTGTCCCAGCCCTTCCCCGCTTGCATGTGTCTGTGCAAGGTGTAAATGTGTGTGTGTGCAAGCGTTCACATCCCTGCTGCAGTCCTGGCCCACTGGAGGAGCAGTGGCTGTTCCACGTGGTGTACTTCTGGGTCCATGAAATATTTAAGGTTACAGGGATGTGGCGGCCATGCAATTACTTTGCACCTCCCTCCGTTCCGACTCAGGTTTAATGGGGGCTGCTCTTTGTGGCTCTCAGCACTTTCTGCATTTATTTGTCTGTCTTCTTCGTTCCTCACTAGCCTTCTCCCATGTTACTTCACTAATCCCCACACCCAACCAGGAAGGAGGGCAGAATTATGATCTTTATTTTACTTTTCAAAAGCAAGGGCGTGTAGAGAGGTGATGCTGGGAAGGTCTATCTGGGTTGGGATTTGGGAGGTCAGAGTTCAGTTCCTCCCCCTGCTTCCAACTCTCTGGGCCACCCTGGAGTAATCACTAGCCCTTCTCCCCGACACACGCACGCACACACACACACACACACACTGGGCTTGGTTTCCTCATCTGTAAAACGAGGAAGACCAGGTGATTGTGCAGGTTTCTTCCTGTTCTAATTTTTGTCATTCTGAGTTAGGGTTGCTCTCATCACATGGGCAGTCTTCCCAGATAGCTCTTGATGGTAAAGAATCCACCTGCAATGCGGGAGACCTGGGGTTCGATCCCTGGGTTGGGAAGATCCCCTGGAGAAAGGAATGGCAACCCACTCCAGTCTTCTTGCCTGGAGAATTCCTTGGACAGAGGAGCCTGGTGGGCTAGAGTCCATGGGGTTGCCAAGAGTTGGATGTGACTGAGCGACTAACACGCATACACAAGGGCTTCCCAGGTGGTGCTAATGGTGAAGAAGCCGCCTGCTGTCGCGGGAGACATAAGAGTCACGGGTTCGATCCCTGGTGTGGAAGATCCCTTGGAGAAGGAAATGGCAACCCACTCAGTATTCTTGCCTGGGAAATTCCATGGACAGAGGAGCCTGGTGGGCAACCATCCAATAGGGTTGTAAAGAGTCGGACACGACTGAAGCGACTGAACACACACACTGTCACACAGGCAGGAAGTCTCAGAATTAGGGTTAGAACCCAGGAGGTGGAGCCCTTACCTCTATCTTTGTGTCTCCCTGCTGGCCAGTGTGGCAGGGCGGAATTCCTGTCCGTTGAAAACATGATGCGTGCACACTTGCACACACTCAGCTGAGACTTTACACACCCGTAGGAGTAAGAACTCTAGCCAAGTGGTCCCCCTGGGAAGCCATATGTTCCCACCAATTTGCTGCAGTTTCTCAAACATCTCTGGAAATTCTTTTGGAATCAGCTCAGAATGTGTGGCATCTGCTCTGTAAATCCTTACTGGGGAGCCAATCTTTCTCCTTTGGGGTGGCTCTGCTCTTCTGGAAATGAGGGAGAGTCTTTAGGGGTTGTGCCTTATGAAGAAGGAGGGGAACCAGGTGAGGAGCAGAATTGGACCTAGAGGTGAGGTGTGGGCACCCTGTGGTGAAACTGTCTGTTCCCTGGGCTCCAAGGCCCATCTAGAAGGCATCTCCGAAAGAGAAGTTTCCAGAGCTTCTTGTGAGCCCCAGCAGCACCATTGGGGTAGATGTGTGGCCTCTCGGGGGATGACTTAGAAGGCCCAGCCTCCTCCAACTGCGTGGGTCCGAGTTTCCTGTGAAAAAGCCCATCGTTGCAATTCTGCCAGGCTTGGGTGCACACCCCCTTGCAGCTGGCACTCTTGGGAATGGGGCCAGAGCTGGTGATTCAAACTGAGGGATGCTCATTTCCCAAGTGCTTTGCCTCTTCTTGAACCACAAGACTGGTAGAGATGGAAGAGACTTAAAGATCAGCCAAACCCACCCCCTTGAGCTCAAGAGGGGAAACTGAGGCCAAGAGAGAAGACGCAGCTCTCTCAGGGACTCAAACCCGAGGCCATACTTTCCCCAGATTTGAAGGCTATGGCAGGGCCACAGCCGGACCTGAAACAGAGGCATGGACCCCAGGACCTCCTGAGATATGATTTAGCCCTGTGATCATCACCAGTCTGGAAGACCCAATCTCTTGCCTTCTACCTCAACTCTCTAACAGGTTGAATTTATATTTCCAACAAATTGTTATCAGGTATTCGTGTGTCCCAGGCATTCTGTTCCGTGCTGGGGATACAGTGGAGCACAAAACAAGTACAATCTCTGTCCACTGGCATCTTACGGCCTAGCAGGGCTCTGGGTGGAGTAGGGTAATTAAGCAATTATAAATGATAGATATTGCAAAGTGAAAGTACAAGAATGAGGTGCATCCGGGGAAGGAAGAAGGTCAATGTGACCTCTGATTGCTCAGATAACAATCTCCTGGGTTCAGATCCCAGCTCTGCCATGTTGGGCAAGATGTTTACCCTCTCTGGGCCTTGGTTTCTTTATCTGTAAACAACAGGTATTAATGCCTCTATTATCCTAGTGATGATGGGATGAGGTGATATCCACAGGAGTGACTAGCTCAGTGCCTGGCACCCATCAAGCTCTTGAGAAATGAACATGAGTAGCAAGGAGCTCATCTTAGTTAGTGTTTTCTGCTTTGACTCTGGAAAAGGCAGGGATGGAGAAATGGAAGCTTCACAGGGCACCTGAAGTTGATGCTCCGTGACAACCTGGAGGGATAGGGTGGGGAGTGAGGTGGGAGGGGGATTTGGGGTGCAGGGCACACCTGTATACCTATGGCCAATTCATACTGGTGTAGGGCAAAAACCATCAAAATATTGTAAAGTAATTATCTTCCAATTAAAATAAATTAACAAAAAAGAAATGGGAGCTTTGGGAAGGGGTCTGCAGAACACCCCCTGCCCCTTTTTAGCCAGAGCCTGCTCTCTGCACCCTTGTCTGGTCAGCTGTTCTTGATGGCCAGCTGTGTCCTCATCAGCATGGATGATCACCCTGTCCTGCTAATTAACACCCGCCCTGTTAATGATTAAATCTAATGACTTTGACTTGGGAGTGGGATGGAAAATTCCCCAGCCACAGGACTGGACTGAGGTAGGTTACTAGGAGTAGGAGGGATGGGGCGTTGTTGAGGGTGGATGGCTGGGAAGCAGATGCCTGGTTTCTCCTGGGGCTGCTCAGCAAGAGCAGGATGGAAGGGGTCATTTGAAAGTCACAGCCCATCCTCCTCCCCCACTCCTCCCAGGCTTGGCAGAGGTCATTGGGCCCCAGCCCAAGCCTTGGCATTCCTCTTGCCAGGGCTTGGCCCTTGAATGCGGCTCCAGCCAGAAGAACAGGGGGAGACGGTGTGTTAGTTCAGGCTGCTGTCACAATGTCCCACTAACTGGATGGCTTAAAACAGTAGGGATTTATTCTCTTACGGTTCTGGAGGCTAGGAGCCTGGAATCCAGGTGTCAGCTGGGCCCTGCTCCCTCTGAAGTCTCTCAGAGACAATCCTTCCTTGCCTCGCTCAGCTTCTGATGGCCCCAGGCATTCCTGAGCTTGTGGCAATGTAACTCCAGTCTCTCCCTCTTTCTTTACATGGCTTTCTTCCCTCTTGTATGTCTTTCTGCATCCTCTCCTCTTCCTGTAAAGACATCAGTCGTTGGATTTGGGACCCGCCCTAAATCCAGGATAATTTCCACTCAAGATCATTAATTAACTACATCTGCAAAGACCTTATTTCCAAATATGTTCACATTCTGAGGTTCTAGGTAGACATGAACTTTTTTGAGACTCTCTTCAATGGGCGACAGATGGTGAGAGTGCCTGGAGGGGCAGGGAGGTGGTGAGTGCTCCAGGAGGCTGTGCTGGAGCGGTCCGGGAGGTCTCTCCCGTCCCCAAGGAGGAGAGGAAGTGCTCAGGACCCATGGGTGGGGGAGGACTGGCTCTCAAGAAGCCTAGAAAGAAAGGCTACTGATGGTACAGAGACAAAGGGATGGGAGTAGGGGTGCTCTGAATTGCAGGAAAGAAGGCTGAAGGGACTTTGAAGGGGAAACCCTGGGCCCCTGTAATTTAGTCCCGTTGGAGGGGAGAGTGTAACCCCTATTACATTATACATTGTACATATTCTATATTACACGTATTACTGTGTATGTCATATACTATATATTATGTGAAACCCACAACTTGTCGTGTAATAAAAGAATAAAGTTGCATTTTGAATACCTGATGAGTTTGATTTCATGATGCAATCCTTTATACTTTATCGGGCTGGTGGGCAGGGAGAATTTATTTGCTTGCTCCTTGGAGAAAACCCAGGAAAGCCTTCTAACTGTTCTGCTTGCTCTCAGATAAGAGACAGGCTCAATTCAGAAATTACAATGACCGCATCAATCAGTATATGAACCAAAACCTGAAACTTAAAAATTTTTTTTTTTGGCTCGCTATTCTTTTAGTCTTTTTTTAAAAAAATTGAAGTCCAATTGATTTACAATATTGCATTCGTTTCAGGTATAAAACATAGTGATTCAGTTTTGTTTCTTTTTTTTTTGCATGTTACATTCTGTTATAGGTTGTTACAAGATATTAGGTATAATTCTCTGTGCTATACAGTACATCTTTGTTGCTTATCTGTTTTATGTATAGTAGTGTGTATCTGTTAATCCCACACTTGTAATTTGTCCCTCTCTCCTTTCCTCTCCCCTTTGGTAACCATGAATTTGTTCTCAATGTCTATGCGTCTATTTCTGTTTTGCATATAGATTCATTTTATTATATTTCAGATTCCACATGAGTGATGTCATTTAGTATCTGTCATTCTCTGACTCGTTTCACTAAGCATAATATTCTATTTAGCACCACTCTTCTGTGGACCTCTGGGCCTTGCTGCAGTTGGCGGCCGGTGGCTGGCTTCTCGGCTCCCTCCTCCCCTGCCCCCATGCCCCAGCCCTGCCTGGTGGGGGTGGTGCAGAGCAGACCGGAAGGGGTAGGTGAGTTTTTACATGCTTGGCACTCAGGCTCCTCCTCCCTTAGCTGGCAGTGTTCCTGCCCTTCCTCTCGGATGTTCTTTGCTGACCGTTCTCTCAAGGGTGCTTTCCTGGCTCCTCAGAGCTTTGTGAGCAGCCCTGTCCGCCTGTATTTCCTTATCCTGGGAACTTGAGCCTCCTTCCTCAGCTGCTAGGGTGTCTGTCCCTTGAGGAAGCCGTGTTGGGCAGCACCCAAGATGGATGTATGGGGACACATCTGTTTCTCTCCCAGGACCGGGAACTCGGTTCTTCCTTGGCCAGGCAAACTCTGGGAGCCCAGGCTGTCACAAGGCACCAGCTTAGCTAGCCTGCTCACAGGCTGGTCCCTCGTCCTTGTCTCTCCTTCTGAACTTCTGGAAGGCATCCATGCCCCAGGATTCTTCCACCCCCCACTCTAGGGGCCACATATTCTGTTGTTGGGGTAACCATGCCAGCATCCGCTAGGTTTGCTGTAAGGGGGTAGGTCCCCTCCCTTTCCCTGGGAGAGAGGGGATGGGGTTCACAGCACAGCTTCCTCCATGCATTTCCTCCTTGCAAAATCCTCCCTTTGTTACTGGATGCAATGGGTCCATTGCTTGGGGTGCTTAGCCAATGAACACATCAAGTACTTTTGATTAAAGCAGAAGAATTTATTACTTGTGACAGGTAAGGAGACATGGAGATAATTCTCAAGGGTTGTCTCTCATAATAGCAGGATCAGGGAAGTTTAAGCTAAAATGCCTGCATATTCACGAAAGGGTGAATGTGATCATCCATGTAGACGTGGAATTCCAGACATACATGTGCAGTGTGACATGTTCAAACATAGGTTGCATGTTCAAAAATGGCTGCAATTCCGGCCCTTGGAGTGGAAATTTTAGCATTAAAATGAGGCACAGGATGTTCTAAGTTGACAAAATCCAGGCAGCTCATTGAGTGAAGTCATGAGGGTCAGCCAAGGTCAGCATCTTCATTCTCTGGGCTGCAGTGAATCTGCTGGTTGAGTGGTTGAGGGGCTTTGGATCCTGCAGAACAGCTCAAGACTGTGCTTCAGGCTGATCTTTACCTTTGAAACAGAATTGAGTGCCTTTATTATTACTATTCAAAAATGTATTTATTTATTTGGCTGTGCCAGTCTTAGTTGTACCTAGAGGGTTCTTCATTGCGTCGTGCAGGATTTTCTGCTGTGGCTTCTCTCTAGTTGTGGTGCCGGGCTCAGTAACTGCCCAGCGGCATGTGAGATCTTAGTTCCCTAGCTGGGGATCGAACCCATGTCTTTTACATTGGAAGGCAGATTCTTAACCACTGGACCACCAAGGGAGTCTCTGAACTGGATGTTTTTAGACTGATTTATTATCTTTCCTATGGTTACTTCTTTTCCTGAAAATAGTTGTTTGTTTCTGCATTCTTTTTCTTTTTAAAATCATTAATTACTGAGACTTACTCTTTCCACCTGAAGACCTGGGAGGTCATAGTTCACCTTTCTCCTAAGCATCAGTAAAGAGAACACAGAAGGGTTCTGAAATGTATGCTCTTGTTCTTAAGTTTGTCCAGTGCATGTTACAATTTCTCTTCTTGCCTGGTATTCTACTTCTGTAAGATACGACATACTCTGGTTTAACCCCATCCCTTCCTGGTAGCTCAGCTGGTAAAGAATCCGCCTGCAATGCAGCAGACCCTGCTTGATTCCTGGGTTGGGCAGATCCACTGGAGAAGGGATGGGCTACCCACTCCAGTATTCTTGGGTTTCCCTGGTGGCTCAGCTGGTAAAGAATCCGCCTGCAATGCGGGAGACCTGAGTTTGATCCCTGGGTTGGGAAGATCCCCTGGAGAAGGGAAAGGCTACCCGCTCCAGTATTCTGGCCTGGAGAATTCCATGGACTATTCCATGGTGTCCCAACGAGTCAGACACGACTTAACGACTTGGGCTTCTCTGGTGGCTCAGATGGTAAAGAATCAGCTTGCAATCCAGGAGACCTGGGTTCGATCCCTGGGTTGGGAAGATTCCATGGAGGAGGGCATGGCAACCCACTCCAGTGTTCTAGAGAATCCCCATGGATGAAGGAGCCTGGTGGGCTACAATCCATGGGGTTGCAAAGAGTCAGACACGATTGAGCGACTAAACATACACACACTTCCTTGTTACTATCTCGCTAATACCTCCTCTCCCTAAAATGATGCCTTTTTGTATCCTTGATTCTTTTTGTATCTTTGATCTGGGGGTCAGAAACTAGTTCTTAAACATTTCTTTTGAAATTCTTCATAGGATGATTTGAAATGTCATCTATTGTATCTTGGTGCCCAGTTGAAATTCTGATTTTAATATTCTGTTACAAAATCATTTGGGACAGTTAAGATTGTGCCTGGAGAAAGGGCCATTAGGTTTTAAATTCATACCAGCATCTTCTCTGTGTCAGGAAGGAGAGAATATCAAGCACATAGCCCTGAGGTGGAATGGTCACCAGGGGAAAGCAGATCTTGCTTCAAACCCTGTTTCCCTCCTTGGACTCATTGAGGCTGGATTCTTTCATTCAATTCTTGGAGACCAGGTGGTGCCCAGGTGCTGGGCCACGTGGAGGGGCTCACTCTTCTGGTATCTCAACTGCTTCTTCAGTGTTGGCCCTGCTTTCTGACTTTCTGCAGTCTAACCACTGTTCTTCCAGTTGAAGGATCAAAGATGTCAGTCTGCATTTGACAGTAGCATCCAGTTAGCAAACACCTACTCTGTATCAGGACTAGTCATTAAAGCCACACTTTCTGCCCCAGAGAAGCCTAGCCAGAGCCGCAGGAGACGTGATGCAATGCAGAAGAGCAACTGCTGCTGTAGAGGCAGAAACAAGGGCTTTGTATCAAATCCATAGAAACAGAGAGTAGGCTAACGGTTGCCAGGGGTGGGGGAGGCGAAAATGGATGAAGGGGATCCAAAGGTGCCTTCTCCCAGCTGTGAGATAAAAAAGTTCTGGTCTGTGACATACGGCATGGTGACTGCAGTTCACAATACTGTACTGTGTGTTGGCAAGTTGCTAAGAGAATTGATCTCAGATGTTCTTATCACGCACACACACATACAATTGTAGCAATGTGAGGTGATGGATGTGCTAACTAAAATTATCGTGGTACTTATTTCATAATATATATATATATATCAAGTCATTACATTGTACACCTTAAGTGTATACAGTGTTATATGTCAGTTATATCTCCGTGAAGCTGGAAACAGGAAAAGTGAGGGCTTTGGGAGCACTGAGGAAGGGGAAGGAGCTGGAGAAGGCTTCACGGAGGAGAGGAAATTGGAGTTGGGTTTGTTTAAAGATGAGTGGACCTTTGGGGTAGAAGAGGCATGAGATAAGGAGGAGCCAGACTGACAAATCCTGGGAGACACGGGAGTTGATAGGTGATAAGGGAAGTGGGGGTGGTGGAAACTGGTGGGTCATCAGGGCTGTTTGAGGACTGAGGGGGCACTGGGGCCCAGTGGGGGACTCTTGGGAAGACTCCCATTTTCTGCTGTCACAGAAGCAGAGCTTCCCTTTCCACTCTCCAGTCTCCAGAAGAGGGTCTGGGGCTAGATATTGCAAGGATTTTATTGAATCTGAAAGTTCTCTGAGCAAATGGGGAGATGGGTTCCCTGAGCTTCTCAGAGAAGAAACGTTTGAAGGATTTGTTAGGGATGGATGACTTTGCATAACAGGAGAAGCGGGGGCATGGAGTCAGATCGGCCTTGGAACAAATCCCAATTCTTTCAATACCCGGGTGACCCTGGGCTGATTACTTCTCAAGCTTTTTCCCTAATCTCCAGAATGGGACCAATAATTCCTCCAAGATAGGGATGCAGCAAGGATTGAATGAGATAATATACATAAAATGTTCAGCACAGTGCCTGGTAAGCATCATTAAATGGCAGCATTTATTATTAGAATGATACTTGCCTTCAGATGTTTCAAAGATTGTCACATGGGAACAACCAGCCTGATCTAGTGATGCTGGTGTGAAAGAAAGATTTCAGCTGGCTGGGAGAAAGAACCTCTAATAAGCAGAGCTGCCCAAACCTGGAAGAAGCTGCATGTGTGTAAGGAGATCTCAGTCTCTGGAAGTACCCGGAGGCTGTCTGGGCAGAGCTGGACCTTTAAGGACTCTTCTTTGGGATCCTAGGTTATTCTGAAACTGTGCATTGGAGTCTATGAATGGAAGCTTCCGTGATTCCCCTTGGAGGAGAAGGGCCTCTGGGACAGGGGAGATGAAGCCAACAGTGGAGAGAACCAGTGTCTGTCCTGGTCCTGGGCCAGACACCCAGAAAGAAGCCTTAGCTTTCCTGTCTCACTGGGTGAGGGAGTACAGTCAGGAGGGTCTGTGGAGGTTGTTCTGTCCCCACTACTGTCTCCCCGTGATGGAACTGCATATTCTATGTAGGAAGTCTAGTGGGGGATATTCTTTTTAAAGACCCTTCCCTCACCCCCAGTAAAAGAAAGTCCCAATTCTGGGGTTCCCCTCCTGTACAGAGGCTTCCCTGGCAGCTCCATGGTAAAGAATTCCCCTGCCAATGCAGGAGATGCAGGTTTGATCCCTGGGTAGGGAAGATACCCTGGAGTAGGAAATGGTAACCCACTCCAGTATTCTTGCCTGGGAAATCCCATGGACAGAGGAGCCCCGTGGGCTATAGTTCAAGGGGTCGCAAAGAGTTGGACAAGACGTAGAGCCTAAACAACAACAACTATCTGTACATGTGTTGAGAAGCCCTTCTTGAGACACAACCTCAGGCTTCCGCGCTGCAGAGCCTGTACATTTGACGCTGCACCTTGTTCTCTGGGAAGGTGGTCTCGTATCTGCCTTAATCCTATAGAGGCTGGGGAAGTGAGCACTGGATCTCTGAGCAAAGGCTTCTCAGCCCTTCCCGGGATCTTTTCTTCCCAGCCACTCTCAGGGATGGAGACCCTTATCTTCAGTCCTGTCCCCGTGCCTCTTTCCATTAGATGGCTTTGCTCCCTTTTTCCCCAGGGGATGGGATTTTGAGTGAACACATCTAGCTTCTCTTGGTTTTTGTTACTTGTTCTTTCCTAGGAAAGGAGTGGCTAAATTCACTACTCATTCATCCAGTCATTCATTCATTCAGTTCACTCAAGAAGTCAATTCATTCGTTGGACTCCAACTGTTTGCCCAGTTATTATTGTTCAAGGCACCAGGGAGAAAATGGTGAATGCTAATGGTTGACAAGTTCTCAGGCTTCATGGAGCTTACATTTTCTGAGGTGGAAACCATATACACAAGTAAACAAGTATATAAATAATGTCGGAGCACAGTAAGTGCAATGAGGGAATAAACAGGGTGAGGTGACAGAAGTAACGGGTGGAAAGGGAGATGGGGCTGGGCACCGAGTCGGGTAGCTGAGAAAGCTCTCCCTGAGAAGAGATGTTTGAGCTGAGACTTGTAGGATGAGCAGGAGTCAGCTAAGCAAAGAGCAAGAAGAATGGGGTTCTAAGCAGAGGGAGCGGCCATGAGGGTGAAAGCTCTGAGCTGGGCAAAACACTGTGTCCCATGAAGGAGGCCAGCATGGCTGTGCGGTGTGGAGTAGGAAAGTGGGGCGGGATGAGGTTGGGGGGATATAGCTGGGAGCATTTGGCCCAGGGAAAGGGTTTGGATTCTACATGAAAGTGCAACTGACGAACACTTAAGTGTTTAAGCAGCAGACTGGCTGGCCTGATTAGATATATACCTTGAAAATATCACTTGTCTAAATGCTGAAGGGAGGGTGGCTTGGAAGGGGTAAGAGTAGAGGTAGAGAGGTTTAGTCAGGAGGCTGTTGCTGACATCTAAGTGATGAATCACAGTGGTGGAACTAAGGAGAAGGTGAGAGAGGGAGGAAGTCAAGATATATCCTGGAGATAGAATTCAAAGCCTTATTGATGTGAAGATTGAAGAAAGAGCACGAATCAAAACTGACTCAGGTTTTTGGCTTGAATAATTGATTATATGGAGGTTATATTTAGTGAGCTAGCAAGATGAAGTGGACAAGTATATTAAGATACTAGTTCAGATGCAGTAATAAGGTCATAATACTGCAGCTTTAACAAAAGTTAAACAGGGGTAAGGTGGTGGCTCTGCAGTAGTCAAGATTCAGGCTCTTTCTGTCTTGCAACTTTTCTTTTTTTCAATTTGTCTGTGCGGGGCCTTAGTTGCCACATGCAGGATCTTTAGTTGTGGCATGTGGGATCTAGTTCCCTGACCAGTGATCAAACCTGAGTCCCCTGCATTGGGAGTTCTGAGTCTTAACTGCTGGACCACCAGGGAAGTCTCTGCTACTTTTTTTTTTTTTTTAATGTGGTTTCTATTTAGTGGTTTATGATGGCTGCTCCAACTCCCACCCCTCATCTCATTCCAGTCATTGGGAAGGGGAGAAGAGAGAAGGGGAGGACACACTCCTTTGTCAAGGACCTCGCCCATAATTGCCTTTGTCATATTTGCTTATACCCTACTGGCCACAGTCTAGTCACAGGGTCATATCTAGCTGCAAGGAAGTCTGGGAAATGTAGTCATTAGCTACATGGAAATCATGGCAGAATCAGTAGATTGGAGGTCTGGACAAGGTGAATGCATGTGGGCTTCTAGAGTAAAGGAGATGGACTGTCAGGAGGTTGTAGATAGAAGGTGAGATTCTTGAACTGGAGATTTCTCAGAGCCTGTGAATATATGAGATTATGTGGCAAAGGGGAAATAAGGATTTAGATGGAATTAAGGTTGCTGATCAACTGGCTTTAAAACAGTGAAATTATCCTAGATTATCTGAGTGGATTCAGTGAAATCATAAGGCACCTTAAGTGCGGAAGAGGGATTCAGAACAGAGAAACAGATTGCTAGCAAAGTGAGAACTTGGCTGAATGTTGCTGGGTTTGAAAGTGAGAGAATGGGGCCATGACCCGGGGAATGTGGGTGACCTCCAGAAGCTGGAGAGGACATAAAAGTGCATTCTCCCCTGGAGTCTTCAAAAAGGAATGTAGCTCTGCTGACATCTTGGTTTTAGCCTGAGTGAGACCCATCTTGCACCTCTGAACTCCAGAACTACAAGATGATAAATTTGTGTTGTTTTAAGCCAGTACATTTGTGGTCATTTGTAATTAGAAAACAAATACAGCTCCCTCACACCATACACACAAATGAACTCAAAGTGACTTAAAGATCTAAATATGTAAGATTACCCCATAAAACACCTAGAAGAGAACTCAGCAAAACTTTCTCTGACATAAATTGTACCAGTGTTTTCTCAGATCAGTCTCCCAAAGCCATAGAAGAAAAATCAAAACCAAAATAAAACCAAAAATAAACACCCTAAGACCAAATGGCACCTAATCAAACTTATAAATTTTTCCACAGCAAAAGAAACCATAAAAAATATGAAAACATAATGTACAGAATGGAGAAAACATCTGCAAGTGATTGGCCGACAAAGGCCTAACTTTCAAAATGTAAAAACAATTCCTACAACTCAATAACAAAAAAGTTCAACAACCCAACCAAAAAATGAGCAGAAGATCTAAATAGAGATTTCTCCAAAGAAGACATACAGAAGGCCAATAGGCACATGAGAAGATGCTCAACATCACTAATTATTTGAGAAATGCAAATCAAAACTACAATGAAGTATCACCTCACACCAGTCAGAATGGCCGTCATCTGCAAATAACAAATGCTGGAGAAGGTGTGAAAAAAAGGGAACCCTCCTACACTGTTGGTAGGAATGTAAATTGGTGCAACCGCTATGGAAAATTGCATGGAGATTCCTTGAAAAACTAAAAATAGAGCTACCATACCATCCAGCAATCCCACTCTTAGGCATACATCCAGAGGAAACTCTAATTTGAAAAAATATATGCACCCCAGTGTTCATAACAGTACTATTCACAATAGCCAAGACATGGAAGCAATCTAAATGTCCACCAACAGATGAATGGATAAAGAAGATGTGGTACATACACACAATGAATATTATCCAGCCATAAAAAAGAATGAAATAATGCCATTTCAGCAGCATGGATGGACCTCGTGAAATAAGTCAGAAAGAGGACGACAAATACCGTATGGTATCACTTATATGTGGAATCTAAATTAGGATATGAATGAACTTATTTACAAAACAGAAACAGACTCACAGACATAAAAAACAAACTTATGATTACTAAGAGGAAAGTGGGTAGGGGACGGATAAATTAGGAGTTTGGGATTAGCAGATGCATGCTGTATATAAAATACATACACAGCAGAGCCCTACTGTATAAGCACAGGGGACTATATTCAGCATCCTTTGATAAACTGTTATGGAAAGGAATATGAAAAAGAACAGATATATATGTATGTATACCAGTCAGTTCAGTTCAGTTCAGTCACTCAGTCGTGTCTGACTCTTTATGACCCCATGAACTGCAGCACCCCAGGCCTCCCTGTCCATCACCAACTCCCGGAGTTCACCCAATGACTCATGTCCATTGAGTCAGTGATGCCATCCAACCATCTCATCCTCTGTCGTCTGTTTCTCCTCCTGCCCTCCATCTTTCCCAGCATCAAGGTCTTTTCTTTTTTAAAAATTTCTTTATTTTAATTGGAGGTTAATTACTTTACAATATTGTAGTGGTTTTGTCATACATTGACATGAATCAGCCATGGGTGTACATGTGTTCCCCATCCTGAACTCCCTCCCACCTCCCTCCCCATCCCATCCCTCTGGGTCATCCCAGTGCACCAGCCCTGAGCACCCTGTCTCATGCATCGAACCTGGACTGGCAATCTGTTTCACATATGATAATATGCATGTTTCAATGCTATTCTCTCAAATGAGTCAGCTCATCCCATCAGGTAGCCAAAGTATTGTAGTTTCAGCTTCATCAGTCCTTCCAACGAACACCCAGGACTGATCTCCTTTAGGATGGATTGGTTGGATCTCCTTGCAGTCCAAGGGACTCTCAAGAGTCTTCTCCAACACCACACTTCAAAAGCATCAATTCTTCGGCACTCAGCTTTCTTTATAGTCCAACTCCCACATCCATACGTGACTACTGGAAAAACCATAGCCTTGACTAGACGGACCTTTGTTGGCAAAGTAATGTCTCTGCTTTTGAATATGCTGTCTAGGTTGGTCATAACTTTCCTTCCAAGGAGTAAGCGTCTTTTAATTTCATTGCTGCTGTCACCATCTGCAGTGATTTTGGAGCCCCCCAAAATAAAGTCAGCCACTGTTTCCACTGTTACCCCATCTATTTGCTATGAAGTGATGGGACTGGATGCATGATCTTAGTTTTCTGAATGTTAAGCTTTAAGCCAACTTTTTCACTCTCCTCTTTCACTGTCATCAAGAGGTTTTTGAGATCCTCTTCACTTTCTGCCATAGGGTGGTGTCATCTGCATATCTGAGGTTACTGATATTTCTCCTGGCAATCTTGATTCCAGCTTGTGCTTCCTCCAGCCCAGCGTTTCTCATGATGTACTCTGCATATAAGTTAAATAAGCAGGGTGACAATATACAGCCTTGATGTACTCCTTTTCCTATTTGGAGCCAGTCTGTTGTTCCATGTCCAGTTCTAACTGTTGTTTTCTGACCTGCATACAGGTTTCTCAAGAGGCAGGTCAAGTGGTCTGGTATTCCCATCTCTTTCAGAATTTTCCACAGTTTATTGTGATTCACACAGTCAAAGGCTTTGGCATAGTCAATAAAGCAGAAATAGATGTTTTTCTGGAACTCTCTTGCTTTTTCAATGATGCAGTGGATGTTGGCAATTTGATCTCTGGTTCCTCTGCCTTTTCTAAAACCAGCTTGAACATCTGGAAGTTCATGGTTCACGTATTGCTGAAGCCTGGCTTTGAGCATTACTTTGCTAGCATGTGAGATGAGTGCAATTGTGTGGTAGGTTGAGCATTCTTTGGCATTGCCTTTCTTTGGGATTGGAATGAAAACGGACTTTTTCCAGTCCTGTGGCCACTGCTGAGTTTCCCAAATTTGCTGGCATATTGAGTGCAGCACTTTCAC
>NW_011494955.1:8115453-8125153 GCF_000754665.1 Bison bison bison
TTTTAGGATTTGAAATAGCTCAACTGGGATTCCATCACCTCCACTAGCTTTGTTCGTAGTGATGTGTCCTAAGGCCTACTTGACTTCATATTCCAGGATGTCTGGCTCTAGGTGAGTGATCACACCATCATGATTAACTGGGTCATGAAGACCTTTTTTGTACAGTTCTTCTGTGTATTCTTGCCACCTCTCCTTAATATCTTCTATTTCTGTCAGGTCCATACCATTTCTGTACTTTATTGAGCTCATCTTTGGATGAAATGTTCCCTTGGCATCTCTAATTTTCTTGAAGAGATCTCTAGTCTTTCCCATTCTATTGTTTTCCTCTATTTCTTAGCAGTGATCACTGAGGAAGGCTTTCCTATCTCTCCTTGCTATTCTTTGGAACTCTGCATTCAAATGGGTATATCTTTCCTTTTCTCCTTTGCTTTTTGCTTCTCTTCTTTTCACAGCTATTTGTAAGGCCTCCTCAGACAGCCATTTTGCTTTTTTGCATTTCTTTTCCATGGGGATGGTCTTGATCCCGGTCTCATGTACAATGTCACAAACCTCAGTCCATAGTTTATCAGGCACTCTGTTTATCAGATCTAGTCCCTTAAAACTATCTCTCACTTCCCCTGTATAATTATAAGGGATTTGATTTAGGTCATACATGAATGGTTTAGTGGTTCTCCCACTTTCTTCACTTAAATGTCTGAATTTGGCAATAAGGAGTTCATGATCTGAGCCACAGTCAGCTCCCAGTCTTGTTTTTGCTGACTGTATAGAGCTTCTCCATTTTTGGCTGCAAAGAATATAATCAATCTGATTTCAGTGTTGGCCATCTGGTGATGTCCATGTGTAGAGTCTTCTCTTGTGTTGTTGGAAGAGGGTGTTTGCTATAACCAGTGAGTTCTCTTGGCAAAATTCTATTAACCTTTGCCCTGCTTCATTCTGTACTCCAAGGCTAAATTTGCCTGTTACTCCAGGTGTTTCCTGATTTCCTACTTTTGCATTCCAGTCCCCTGTAATGAAAAGGACATCTTTTTTGGGTGTTAGTTCTAAAAGGTCTTGTAGGTCTTCATAGAACCATTCAACTTCAGCTTCTTCAGTGTTACTGATCGGGGCATAGACTTGGATTACCGTGATACTGAATGGTTGGCCTTGGAAACAGAGATCATTCTGTCGTTTTTGAGATTGCATCCAAGTACTGCATTTTGGACTCTTTCGTTGACTATGATGGCTACTCCACTTCTTCTAAGGGATTCCTGCCCACAGTAGTAGATATAAGGGTCATCTGAGTTAAATTCACCCATTCCAGTCCATTTTAGTTCACTGATTCCTAGAATGTCGACGTTCATTCTTGCCATCTCCTGTTTGACCACGTCCAGTTTGCCTTGATTCATGGACCTAACATTCCAGGTTCCTATGCAATATTGCTCTTTACAACATTGGACCTTGATTCTATCACCAGTCACATTGACAACTGGGTATTGTTTTTGCTTTGGCTCCACCCCTTCATTCTTCCTGGAGTTATTTCTCCACTGATCTCCAGTAGCATATTGGGCACCTACCGACCTGGGGAGTTCATCTTTCAGTGTCTTATCTTTTTGCCTTTTCATACTGTTTATGGGGTTCTCAAGGTGAGAATACTGAAGTGGTTTGCCATTCCCTTCTCTAGTGGACCACATTCTGTCAGACCTCTTCACCATGACCTGTCCATCTTTGGTGGCCCCACATGGCATGGCCTAGTTTCATTGAGTTAGACAAGGCTGTGGTCCATGTGATCAGATTGGCTAATTTTCTGAGATTGTGGTTTCAGTCTTTCTGCCCTCTGATGCCCTCTCTCAGCGCCTGCTGTCTTACTTGGGTTTCTCTTACCTTGGACGTGGGGCATCTCTTCACGGCTGCTCCAGCAAAGAGCAGCTGCTGTATATATATGTATATATGTACCTCCATCTAGTCAAGGCTATGGTTTTTCCTGTGGTCACGTATGGATGTGAGAGTTGGACTGTGAAGAAAGCTGAGTGCTGAAGAATTGATGCTTTTGAACTGTGGTGTTGGAGAAGACTCTTGAGAGTCCCTTGGACCACAAGGAGATCCAACCAGTCCTTTCTAAAGGAGATCAGTCCTGAGTGTTCATTGGAAGGACTGATGCTGAAGCTGAAACTCCAATACTTTGGCCACCTCATGCGAAGAGTTGACTCACTGGAAAAGACCCTGATGGTGGGAGGGATTGGGGGCAGGAGGAGCAGGGGATGACAGAGGATGAGACGGCTGGATGGCATCACCAACTCAATGGACATGAGTTTGGGTAAACTCCGAGAGTTGGTGATGGACAGGGAGGCCTGGCGTGCTGCGATTCATGGGGTCGCAAAGAGTCGGACATGACTGAGCAACTGAACTGAACTGATGTACATACATATCTCTCTATATAAACCTGAATCACTTTGCTGCACACCAGAAACTAACACAACATTGTAAATCAACTATGCTTCAACAAAAAAGAGAAAACCAATAAAAGATGAAAAAAGTTTTCTCTCAGTGGCTGTGGGATGAGACTCTATGGCAGCTGGTAAGGCAGAACATTTCTCGGACCATGTTTCACCCAGGAGTAGAGTTGATGCATAAACAGGAACGTTCCTGAATAGCACTGTCTCCTTCTCTGCTGCCGTCTCCTAATGCAAACATACACACTTGGATAGGCTTCCCCGCCCCGCCTCTCCCCTGTGAATGTCTGCTGTTTCCCTCTCTGGGCAGTGGCTTAGGCAGGCAGGAAGGAGAGGAGGCCCCCTTCAGTCTTGTGTCTCAATTGTATTCTCCAGCTCAGCTGGCCAGAGAGGTCAGAGTGCTGTGGGTTGTGGTACGGTCATTAATAAACTGATACTTTGCCTCCCTTCTGCCCTCTGTTCTTTGGGTGCTTTCTCCACTGACCAGATTCAGAGTGGGGAGGGATGACAACATGGTGGGCCTTCCTATGGCCCTGATGATAAAATCAAGGACTGGCCTTTGGGGACCCAGTACCTGCGTGTTTGTGTGTTCAGTCATGTCAGTCGTGTCTGACTCTTGGTGACCTATGGACTCTGTAGCCCGCCAGACTCCTCTGACCATGGGTTTTCCAGGCAAGAATACTGGAGTGGGTTGCCATGGCCTCCTCCAGGGGATCTTCCCGACTCAGGGATCAAACTCCCATCTCTTCAGTCTCCTTCATTGCAAGCAGATTCTTTACAACTGAGCCACTGGGGAAGTCTTTGAGGACCCAGTACAGTGGATTTAAAAAGGCAAAATGCTCTGGTTACCTCTGGCCTGCAGCTTTATAGGTACAGTTGAAGCTGGAAAGAAATTATCACAGTTCCATGTGGGTACAGAGCACAAAACTTAATTTTACTTCAGATTATTTGTGCTTATCTTTAGTAGGAGCATGAGTAAGTGATGCTCAATTGAGTGTCCCAGATCCCAATTATCTATGCTCTTATGAATTTCACTTAGGATCACAGAAGGAACCATGGAGGGGTTTTGCTTATGGCCTGTCCCCAGGTTCCTAGAATTATTTCCTGCTACACAGTTTCAAGTTGGCTTGGAGTTGTACCTTTATCAAGTTGGCCCTGTGTATTCAGACATTGTTCAACTTGCTGTGGGATTAACCACAGACGTGTGGTGGACCTCATACTGATAAAAAGGCCAGGACCCCTCTTATGGAGAAAATACTAATGTGTGTGAAAGTGAAAAAAAAACTCAATTTGGAATTATCACAAACTGAAAGATAACAGAGAAATGAACAAAGCTTGTACCTGGAACATTCTGTCTCTAGAAATCAGACTTATTCAGGAAATCAAGCGGCATGGGGTCCATGTGAGATACAAGTCTTAGTCTCGTAGTGAGAAAAGTCAGCAAGTAAGGGGAAGGAGAAAAAGAAGGAAGTTCTATTGCTCAAAGTAGGGGAAAAGAGAAGATTTTCTTGAGAAAAATGTTGAGTTTTTAGAGAGTATGCTTGGGATGCATGAAGAGAAAAAGGAAATATTTTCACACCTCAATGATTTTAAGGGCAGAACTAGAAAGGAGCACAATATTCATTTCTAGATCAAGGAGGACGAATGGGCAGATTTGACAATGCAAAGTGGAGTGAGGCCGCTAGAGGGAGCATGGACCCAGGAAACTAGTGTAGACAGTTGCCCAGCAAGAGGGAGGAAAGGACCAGGTGGTTTGGTGGGAGCAAGGTGGGTGTCATTAGGTAGGTAACTTTTGAATGGACACGGTTATTTGAGTGGTGTGTACATTTCCCATGCCCACACCCAGGAATTTGCGGGGTCAGGACACATAGTCACTGAGAAGATGAAACATACACAAAGGGGAATTAATCAGGAAAGAAATAGATGTGGTTACCTCGGAGTTAAATTGGGACTACTGGCAGAATTATTTTAAAGTTCTATGTATTGCAGGATGACAAAATATCTTAAGTGCCCCTCTTTGAGAGGAGGCATAGTAGGCATGGCCTCATCCCTCTACGGCAAAATTAACACCCAAATCAATCCTCCATTGTGTTGCAGAAAAAAGCCAATTCTGATTCCAGGATGGAACTGTTTCTTTAACTTTCTTTCCATTGCTTTTGTTATTATAATCATACATAATGGTCTTCCTCAGAATCTGGCCACTCTGCCTGGCTGTTAAACTAAAGTGCCTTTGTTCAGAACCCTGTCTACCTATAGGTGGCAGGGAGGAAGAAACTAACTCATCCCTCTCTCCTCCCCTCACCCTCCCCTTGCCATTCTAGGAGATATTTACAAGATTAATGGCCTTTATTTGGAGAAGGCAATGGCAACCCACTCCAGTACTCTTGCCTAGAGAATCCCATGGATGGAGGAGCCTGGTAGGCTACAGTCCATGGGATTGCTAAGAGTCACGACTGAGCGACTTCACTTTGACTTTTCACTTTCATGCATTGGAGAAGGAAATGGCAACCCACTCCAGTGTTCTTGCCTGGAGAATCCCAGGGACGGGGGAGCCTGTTGGGCTGCCGTCCATGGGGTCACACAGAGTTGGACACGACTGACGCGACTTAGCAGCAGCAGCAGCATGGTTTGTTTCCTCACCTCCCCCCATCTCTGATCTGCAAAAGAACCTGGCATCCAGACCCTGATAAGGTGGTTATTTTGAAACATTAGTCTGCCGTCTTCTTGGTGAGCTGACTCAACACCTTGTCTCCGATTCATTGGCCTATCATGTGGCTAGCAGAGGGAGCTTGGACTCCGTAACAGTTGGAGGTTTCTCTCAGTTGGAGTTTAAATTCACACGTTGGGAAAGAGATGGTATGGACTGAGAGCATCCTGGTGAGGTGCTACTCTCTCAGATACCACTGAGTTTCTCCTATGTGCGGTGCAAGCATTGGCAACTTGATTGGCTGAGCTCAGTGCCCCCACCTGTCAGGAGGAAACTCGTGGAGATGCCTGGCCATCACCTCTTGTGTTCCAACTGTATTCTGCCCTGACTGAGTAAGCTAGCTTTCTGCCCCTGTTCTGCCATGAGCTGCCCACTGAAGAGCACATTCAAGAGGAGCACCGACCAGACAGGCTCTTCCCCAAGCAGCAGGTGCAGCAGCACTAGAGAGCCTCTGTGCACTCATGAGGCATTTCCACAATATCTTTCTCTTGCACCCTGAACTCTCACTAAGAGTTTCTTGGCCTCCACCCTAGCCCTGAAAAAACCCCTACAAATAGCCATGCACTAGATTCTGAACACATAATGGCCCTAATGTCTGAGCTCAGGAAAACACATTTATCAGCTTATTAAAAGATGTGATACAAGATACTGATGAACAGCCAGGTGGAGAGATACACAGGGCGAGGTCTGGGAGGGTCCTGATGGCAGGAGCTTCCGTCCCCGTGGAGTTGGGCTGCACACCCTCCTGGTCCGTGGATGTGTTCCCAACCTGGAAATTCTCTGAATCCAGCACTATTGGGATTTTATGGAGGCTTCCTCACATAGGCATGATCAATTATTAACTCCATTTCCAGGCCCTGCCCTCACTCTGGACAAGTGGGGGGAGGGGCTGAAAATTCCCAGCTTCTAACCATGGTTTGCCATCCAGGAGCTCACCCAGAGCTGCCTCAATACAACGAAAGATGTTCCTAGTGCCCTTATCACTTAGGAATTTACAACGGTTTTAGGGGCCCTGTGTCATAGATGGGGCCAAAGACCAAATGTTAGAATAAGGGATGCTCCTAAATGTGGTCATCACTTAGGAAGTTATGAGGGTTTCAGGAGCTCTGTGCCAAGAACCAGGGGCAGAGACCAATATACACATTTTCTATTATATCACGTCTCCCTTCCTGTCATCCTATCTGTCCTGAAGAGTCTTCTCTCCAGTTGCAAGAAAAAAGAGATTTATTACTTTATTTTCCCATGCTCTTTCCCCCACAATGAGTTCCATATGCCTTGACAGTGAAAACTGGCTGCAGTTGAGGGAGATTGGCACACATTTGTAGGTGAATCTGGCACGTAGGAAGCACTTGGTGGATGTTTGTTGTGTGTATAGATGGAGTCGCCCACCCTGAGTTGAAGCAGAAGTCTTGGCAGATGAGGGTATAGATGAGGAAGAAAAGTGAAGAAGGAATGAGAAGGCACTGGATGGGGCCTGGGAGCACAGCATGCAGTCAGAGAATGTGCAGGGACCTGAACCTAGAGCTTGGAGAACCAGGACAGTGCAGCATCTCCCTGAGAAGAACATTCTAGAATGTTCTGTCCAGTTCTACAGACAGAGTGAAGAGCATCAGGACTGTGAAACAGGCACAGGATTCACTGGGCTCAGTGGGCTTTGGGAGAGCAGTTGCTGCAGGCTGGTGGGGGGGCAAGGCACACTGCAGGCCAGTGAGGTGGGCATCATGGGTGAGGGAGCCTGGGGGCAGTGGTGCGTGAGGTGGAGGGGAAGCTGGAGAGAAGGGCCAAGACTTCACAAAGAATATTTTGGGATATGGAGACTTGAACACATTTGTAAACTGAGGAGGAAGTAAGTAAGTAAGTAAGTAAGTGTGTGTTAGTTGCTCAATCGTGTCCAACTCTTTGCAACCCCATGGACTATAGCCTTCCAGGCTCCTCTGTCCATAAGGATTCTCCAGGCAAGAATACTGGAGTGGGTTGCCATGCCCACCTCCAGGGGATCTTCCCCACCCAGGGACTGAACCTAGGTCTCCTGCATTGCAGACAGATTCTTTACTGACTGAGCCACCAGGGAAGCCGGTGGAGGAGGAGGAGTTTAAAATCAAAAGAATGGGGTGACTAAAGGAAGAGTCCTGGTAGAGTGGGGGCCTTGGGCCTTCCTTCCTGGTGCTACAAAGCCAACGCAGAGCCAGGCTTGGGATGCAATGCTTTAATAAAGGACTTGAGGAGCTGAGAGATGGTGGTGATGGGGCAAGTGGTGTGGTTGCTGTAGGCACTTGCAGCGGCCCACCTGGGCTGTGGGCATCCCCCTTACTACGGCTTCACGACTTCAGAGGCATGAGAGAATAGGCTTTTCAGATATTTTATGGTTTCTTTCACTGTGTTTTCCAGATTCCTCATGATTTTATGACCGAGCTCCATCAGTTTTCCTTCTGTGGTGGATGCTGGGGAATATCGAGAGAGAAAAGTCAGGATAGAGCTATTGCCCTTCACCCTCACTGCTCCCCCACACTCCAGCGACAGCTTTCCACAGCGCTGGCAAAGGCAACTAATGGGTTCTTTGACTTGCTTTTAACTCTCATTTCTTAAAAAAATTTTTTTTCATTTATTTTTAATTGGGGGATAATTGCTTTACAAGGTTGTATTGGCTTTTGCTATACATCGACATGAATCAGCCATAGGTACACATATGTTCCCTCCCTCCCACCTCCCACTGCATCCCACCCCTCTAGGCTGTCGCAGAGCACTAGGTTGAGCTCCCTGTGTCGTACAGCAACTTCCCATTAGTTGTCCACTTTACGTATGGTACCGTATATATTTCAATGCTACTCTCTCAATTCCTCTCTCATTCCTTTTTGCTACAGCTTCCTTTCTCTTTCTAACCCAACCACTTCCACCCCCTTTTGCTGCTTACTGTTTGCCCAGCCCCTTCCCACTTTCCCCATCTCCTACCATCACTGGGAGTGTGTTCTGTAGTCTCTTCTGATCCAAGGGTAGCATTTCTGAGATGTTTTTCCTTGAGTATGGACAGAGGGAGCTTGGGATTCTGATTCTGTGGTTGCCTGGAAGATCTGATCACAATTTGCTCTTTGGAAATCAAATCTTCTCTGGATATGGAAGGCTCCTTAGAAAGGTCCTCATTGGAGATCTGGAGGTTCCTGATGAACTGAGCAGCTGGGAACAAGATGATGGAGGAGGTGAGGGCAGAGAAAGAGCACACGAGGAGTAGCCAGTCAGTGCTCTGTTATCTCCCTTAACACTGGTGGCCACCAGGGTTGAGTCATTGCCCAGTTATCATAGAGCAGGGTTGGTGTCCCATGCCAGCATCCAAATCCACAAGCACCTGGTTTTGGCTGCCTTTGACTAGGAACTGCACTTTTAGCAAATTTACCTTCCTAATGAAAAGAGAATAATTATGTAAATACCTGTCCCATTGTCTAGCACATAGGAGGGGGTTCAGTTTTTTTTTCCTGAATTTTGGGTATTGCTTGAGTCTGCCTTCTCTGGCTTTTGCCACATAAATTGTGTGTGTGTGTGTGTGTGTGTGTGTAGGAAGTTAGCCTGAGACTAAACCGTATTTATGGATAATCCACAAAGCAGAATCCTGCAATGTTCAAGGTTTTTTTGGGATAGGGAGCTTGGGACCGAGGAGCCCCAGAAGCATCCTCACCTCAGGGTGAGCTGAAACTCCTCACCTGCTAGCATTCAGGTGTGAGATGTAGTCCCCATACCTATCTCCAATGAATAACCAGCATGAAGTGCTGTTCAAAGAGCTTCTGGCCCCTAGAGCTTGGCCAGTTAGTGCTGTAGGAAGGATTAAGATCCAACATCAGAAAGGATTGTCTTTGCTCCACCTCTTTCTCAGATGGAGAATTTGTTGTTCGTCACTCACTGAACAATCTTTTACCACCACTGACTTACTTTAAAGGATGCCAATGTGAGACTTACAGGCATCAGTGGGCTGAGCCTCCAGGTGGGTTTCATCTTCTGGCTCTGAAAAATAAGACGGTTAAATTTTCTGAAGGTCTGAAGACATTTAACATGTGAGATGCTCTTATGCAGCTCCTTTTGCCCCAGCATTCTTCTCTCCCTTACCATATTTTATGTTTTCCTTCGCTCTTCTAACACACTGGCCTTTATTTAATGTGCTTGCTGCTGCTGCTGCTAAGTCGCGTCAGTCGTGTCCGACTCTACGACTGCATAGATGGCAGCCCACCAGGCTCCCCCATCCCTGGGATTCTCCAGGCAAGAACACTGGAGTGGGTTGCCATTTCTTTCTCCGATGCATGAAAGTGAAAAGTGAAAGTGAAGTCTCTCAGTAGTGTCCAACTCTTAGCGACCCCATGGACTGCAGCGTACCAGGCTCCTCCGTTCATGGGATTTTCCAGGCAAGAGTACTGGAGTGGGGTGCCATCGCCTTCTCCGTAAATGTGCTTACTGTTGGTTTATTCCCCTAGGGTGTAATCTCAATGATGACTGAGATCTCTGTATTTTGAGAATGTATTCCAAGCATCCAGAACTATGTGTCTGGCATACATTAGGTGCTCAATAAATAGCTGTTGAAATA
>NW_011494955.1:8125253-8131791 GCF_000754665.1 Bison bison bison
ATATATGTGTGTCTATGTCTTGGCCTCACTGTACAGAGGAAAGCAGAAAGCTCCATGGTGGGGTAGTGACTCTACTGGGGGTTTCCAGCATCATCTGAACCTGGAATCTAATCTGAATCTCTGTTGACCCGTAGTCTGCCCTGATTTGGGTTCCGTTTGGCCCTCTGGCCCCAGCCGCAGGTTTTCTAGGGTGCAGGATTCCTGGGGTCATGTGTCCTAAGCCCCCTGCCTCCATCCCTAAGTTTATCCAGGTGTGAATGTTTGGCTCTGAACGCATCTCCCGACCTCTTCACACAACACATCACAAGGATTAAGGAAAGGCCTTTGGAGCACTGAGGTCTCTCCAGCCATGGCTCAATGACCCCAGGGGCCAGGGGGGAGGTTGACGGAAGCCAGACTCACTGTTAAGGATGGCGAGAGAGGTGGCGGCCAAGCTGGCCAGAAGCAGGACGCAGAGGAATTTCATGGTGGGGCTGTAGCAGCATCCGTTTTCCCCGGGCAGGCTGCTTGGTGCTGCTGAGGAGGCTGCTGCCTGGCAGGGGCCTTATTTATTTGAGGTCAGGGATCGGCTCTGGGAACCTGGTTCAGCATTGGACCTGGGAACAAACCAGGTTTCCCCTCCCCATTTCCCTATTCTGAATACATTTGTTTTGGGGAACTGGAACTTCTGGGAAACCAGTTAACAGGAAAGCAAGATCCCAGCACTCCCCCTGGCCTGGAATGTGCCGAGGGAGCCAGCCCCAGGCTCCCTATATGCCAGACATTGTCTTGATTTTGTGTATATGGGATCTTTTATTTAAATCATGATGGTTGTTAAAATACATGCTATTTATCAAACAAAAAAACATGTTCACAGTAACTACCAGGGTGTGAGTTTCCCTCCTTCACGGTACTTACTACTGGTAGAATTTTATTTTTGTTTAAGTGATCATTAAATTAATATCTATCTCCCCAGGAGAGTAGGGACAGATTAGACGAGCAGAGTGAATGAATAAAGAAAGGGCTAGGTTATCCTCTGGGGCTACAGATGAACACTCCCCAGGCATTCAGGAAAGGAAGGGCCAGGATTTTTTTTTTTTTAATTTATTTTTATTTATTTATTTGCTGCACTGGGTCTTAGTTGCAGGATCTTAGTTGCATGCGGGATCTTTCGTTGCGACATGTGGATACTCCAGTTGTGGTATGCGGACTCTACAACTGTGGCACATGGACTCTCCAGTTGCGGTGCACAGGCCTAATTTGCCCCATGGCATGTGGGATCTTAGTTTCCCCACCAGGCATTGGACCTACATCCCTCGCATTGGAAGGCAAATTCTTAACCTCTGGACCTCCAGGGAAGTCCCAGGGCTTTCCCAGGGATTCCAGCTATATGCCAGACATTGTCTTGAGTGTGTGTACATGGGATCTTTTATTTAAATCATGATGGTTGTTAAAATATATGCTATTTATCAAACAAAAAAACACATTCATGGAGGTGAGGCAACTTACACAAGGTCACACATCTGGGTGAATTTGAACCTATGTTAGTCTCACTCTAGAGCCTATGTCTTATACATGCAGTGGCTGGTAGTTCTAGAAGCAGACAAGATAGAATAGCAGGACACCCAGAGAGGCATCTGGAGAGGTGGTGGGGGATGCGCCTAGGGCCTGAGGCCTGTTCCTGGGCCTGGGACTGAACCGGTTGACCTCCTGTGCCCTCCTCTGGCTGGAGGATTTGATGATCCCTCTGGAGCCTGTTTTTGGATCATGTCCACAAAGGTGAGGGCTGCTGTCCCTGTGACTGAACTTCCTGTCCTCAGCAGGAAGCATGGCTTGCTGGGCACATGGGGGTCCCACAGAGCGTAAGGTCCCACCTGTGGACCATAGAGAGCTGTGAGCTGTGTCAGCCAGGGCCTTCTCTTCTCTCTGGCTGCAGGAGGGAAGAGCCCAGGGGGCCAGCAGTCCCCCTGCAATGGCTTGGGCGCTGCTCTCTCCTTAAGCGAGGCTGTGAAGTGAAGGCAGTGTGTCTTGCCTCCCACCTCCCGTTCCTCCCCAGTTCCCCTGGCTGATGGGCCACCTCCCCGCTTAGAGGGCACCTGGGAACAGACCAGGGACAGAGGAGGGTGTTCACCGTGTTCTCCAGCACACGTTTGTAGCCCTGCGGGCTTGTTTCCTTACACACTTCATCATTGGCAGGTTCGGGCCTCCACCATCTCCAGCTTAGGCTAATTCTCACTGTTTCTCACTGCCCTTCTGGCGTCCAGTCTGTCTCCACTCTGGTGTTAATGCTGGAGGATTGATTAAGCCCTCTTCCCTACTCAAAAGTGTCTAATGACCATCCACCATCCATAGGGTAAAGTCCAAACGCGTTGGGCATGTGTTCAAGGTGCTCCACCTTTCTAACTTTATCTCTTGGCCCTTTGGCTCACTGACTGTTCTTCTGGAGTGTTCTTGTTCAAACTGTCCCTCTGTCAGGAACGCTCTTCCTTCTCTGTCTCCCAGCTGTGTTCCTATACCATAATCCACATCAATGATACCTCCTCCCTCGAGTGAACCCCACCTTCTCACCATGATAATTCCCTCAGTTAATCGCCACGCCTCTGTGGTCCCCATGATAAAGTTCACATCTTCGTCTTTTTGTGATTCCATCCCAGTACTATTTCTTGAGTGCCTGTTGTGTTATAATTTTTGGCAATATGGTGGTGAGCAAACTCGCCTGGTGCTGGCTTAATGGCCTTTGTTGTCTAGCATTTATCACACTTGATTGTAATTCTCTGCTTTGATGGATTGCTCCCACTGGTCAATTACCATTTTGAGGACAGGAGACATAGTTTATTTCTGTATCTCAATTTATTTAGCACTGATCCTGACACTTGCTAAGTGCTCCAGTTTGGTAAATTGAATGAGTCAATTTGTCTGTTCAAAGTTGGCCCCTGGAGGATATGTTTGCTGTTAGTGGGGAGGGAGGGACCTCTGAGAGGTCTTCTTTAATAATTGAATCTTCCAACAAGAATTGTATGTGATAGATACTTGAGCTTCAACAGTGAGCAAAACTTCTGGGATTCCTGCTCTCCTAGATAGGATTGCCAGATAAAATGCAAGTTGCTCAGTTAAATTTCAGATAAGCAGTGAATAATTTTTTTAGTGTAAGTATATATTCAAATATTACATGGGACCAGCTCATACTAAAAAGTTGCTTATCATTTTTCTTCAATTCACATTTAACTGGGTGTTGTGTATTTTGTTGGCCAAGCTTGGCAATCCTACCCCAAGGCTCCAGAGAAGCCTCCACCCTCTGCCACCTGTCCCTTCTAGCTGGAGCTTTGTCCTGTTTGCCTAAGGGCTCACAGGCAGGGGAACAATGGACCCAAGTGAAGTCCAGGTGCCAGGCCTGCAGCTTCCTTCTGAGAAAAGAGGTCACAGTGGTTCTTAACGCACAAGTTCCCGACTGCGTCAGATGACCCTGTTCCTCTGGCCACTCATAGTTGGTGAGGAAGCCTGGGTCTTATCCAGAGAGAGCTATCACCTGGCTGGACATAAGGAAGACCAGCGGCTTCTGAGGATACCTGGGTGAGAGACGTGTCCACTTCTGGTACACAGGTATACAGGATGGTATACAGGATGGTTTCTAACCAAGTCAACAAGATCCTGCTCAGTGAATTCTGAATGTGAGGTAGACAGAATGAAAACTCAGTGAGATGTAAAAGCGGTAGTTGCAGAGGAGGAAGGGGGAGGCAGAGAGATGCGAACAAGACAGAGGGAGGTTGACATATCCATCCTGGGGCTGATGTCTCGGCACGACGAGTGTCGAGTGTCGCCGGAGCAGCTGGAGGGGCTCACAGCCCACCCCAGCACAGCACTCTACAGGGCCTGCTGAGATGCTTTCCTGATCACCCTTCCTGCCAGTGTCAGCTGATGTAACTGGAATGAATCTTATAAACTTGGAAAAGCCTATTTTGTTTTTTAAAATTAGCTTTTAGTCGGCACACCCAAGTCCAAGGGTCAATCTGCCGTGACTTCATTGTATGGCCCTTGGCCAGCCACTCCCCCTCTCTAGGCCTTGTTCTCCCCTCCAGCAGGGAGAGGAAGTGTCCTAAGGGATCTCCAAGGATCTCTAGGGTTCCTGTTTTTCAGGCTCTGACACCCTCTTGGGTCAGGGGTAGTGGCTTATTGGAGATTGCCATTTCTAGAAGGATAGCAGCATTAGGCTGGTTAGCCTTGAACTTCATGCACACAGGGTCCACTGGGAAACTTCCCCTTCATTTGCATGTAATAAGTCTGGGATGCAGCCCAGGAATTCACATTTTTAAAGCCAATGTCTAGAGCCATTCTGACTTGGAGATGTTGAGGATCACGTCTCCTGTCATGCTCTTTGGCAGACAGGACGATGGCTTGTAAGCAAATCTCAAGCTTTTGTTTTGATAAGAATTTTGGGAGCAGAGAGCCTATTCTTTTGAGTACGTGTGTGTGTGTGTGTGTGTGTGTGTGTATGTGTCTGTTATTATGGTGGTGGTTTCTGGTCTCAGATGGTAAAGAGTCTGCTTGCAGTGCGGGAGACTGGGTTCAATCCCTGGGCCAGGAAGATCCCCTGGAGAAGAAAATGGCAACCCACTCCCGTATCCTTGCCTGGAACATCCCATCGATGGAAGAGCCTGGCAGGCTACAGTCCATGGGGTTGAAAAGAGTCAGAGACATCTGAGCGACTTCACTTTTCTGGCCTGGGGCATTAGCAGAACAATACTACGTCCAATTCAGCACTCACTTCCTCCACTTTTCTGTCCCAACTTTGAGCTCTACCTTCAACACCAGGGGAGAAAGAAAGTGGGGAAGTTGCTGAAACACTGACGAGAAGAATGAGGTGCTCAAGATCTACGAGTGCATGCGTGCTAAGTCCTGTCTGATTCTCTGTGACCCCATGGACTGTAGCCTGCCAGGCTCCTTTGTCCATGGGATTCTCCAGGCAAGAATACTGGAGTGAGTTGCCATGCCCTCCTCCAGGGGATCTTCCTGACCCAGGGGTTGAACCTGCATCTCTTGTGGGTCCTACATTGCAGGTGGATTCTTTACTGCTGAGCCACTGGGGAAGCCTGCTGAAAATCTATCTTTTCTGTCTAATCAGACAAATATTTCACGCTGCTCTCTCCCTTTTCTCTCTCCCCACACTTCACCACGTTGATATTGTCTTGAATTTTAGTTCTATGATATTATAAATTTAGTTCTATGAGACTCTTTGAATTTTCCTTAGTCCTTTAAACAATTATTTAATGGTTTTTCATTTGCTATATCTTTTAACTCATCTTCTTAGATTGAATTATTTGAATAGTTCTTCCATGATTGTTTTCTAAGTAGAAATTTTTGTGGCAAAATTTTTGAGTGTGATTTTATTACTGGTATTATCATTTAAATGATAATATCATCATTAAAAAGCATGAATGTTGAATTTTTGTCAAATTCCAATGTAGAATTCTTGGGATATAGCCATATGCTTTCCTTTATTGATCTCTGGTTTATATGATTACATTTGTACATTTCCTATTATTAAACCATTCTTTTTAATATTCATTATTTTTATTTATTTGGCTGTGCCAGTCTCAGTTGCAGTATGTGGGATCTAGTTTCCTGACCACAGATTGAACCTGGGCCCCTGGCTTTTAGAGTGCAGAGTCTTAGCCACTGAACCACCAGGGAAGTCCCTGAAACTTTTTTTTTTTTTTGGCCCCTGGTATGAATTCAACCTGAGCTTCCCTGGTGTCTCAGTGGTAAAAAATCTGCCTGCCAATGCAGGAGACACAAGAGGTGTGGGTTCCATCCCTGGGTAGGGAAGGTCCCTTAGAGAAGGCAATGGCAACCCACTCTAGTATTCTTGCCTGGAAAATCCCATGGACAGAGGAGCCTGGGGGGCTATAGTCCATGGAGTCACAAAGAGTTGGACATGATTGAGTGACTAAACAACAAGAATGGACTCTACTTTCAGCTAGATTCTGTTGGTAATATCTCACTTAGGATTTTCAGTGTTTGAAAGTAAGAGAATTTGGTGTGTATTTTCTTTTTCTCCCCACTCCCTTCATGGGCACTCTTTTGGGTTTTTAAATCAATGTTCTGCTGCTGCTGCTGCTAAGTCGCTTCAGTCGTGTCCGACTCTGTGCGACCCCATGGACTGCAGCCTACCAGGCTCCTCCGTCCATGGGATTTTCTAGGCAAGAGTACTAGAGTGGGGTGCCATTGCCTTCTCCCTCTGTGTTCTGGGACAGTTTAAATGGAATCAGGTTCTTTAAAGGGCTGATGGAACTCATTTGTGAAGTCCTCTGGGCCTGGTGCTTGTGTGTGTGTGATAGCTCTTGATATTTTCTGTTTCTTCTATATTAATTTGTTTGTTTATGTAGTTTAGCTCTTCTAGGGTCAGTTTTCTTGGATATTTTTCTAGAAAACAATCCATTTTATTCAGGTTTAAAATTTTATTTGTACATATTGAAACAAAATAATCTTTTAACTATTTGTTTCCTTTTATCTTTGGTATTTCTTATTCTGATTTTTCTCACCCCATTCCCTCCACCTCATT
>NW_011494955.1:8131891-8139236 GCF_000754665.1 Bison bison bison
CCGACTCTGTGTTACCCCATAGATGGAAGCCCACCAGGCTCCCCTGTCCCTGGGATTCTCCAGGCAAGAACACTGGAGTGGGTTGCCATTTCCTTCTCCAATGCACAAAAGTGAAAAGTGAAAGTGAAGTTGCTCAGTCGTGTCTGACTCTCCTCGACCCCATGGACTGCAGCCTACCAGGCTCCTCCGTCCATGGGATTTTCCAGGCAAGAGTACTGAAGTTGGGTGCCATTGCCTTCTCTGAATGGTATATCTATTTTCCCCTAAATAATCAGCTCTTGGATTTTTTTTAAGTTTAGGTTTTATAACTTTTTTCCATTTAATTAATTAATTTTTAAAAAAGATTTTGTTTCTTTATAAATATTTATTTTTGTTCATTTATTTATTTGGTTGTTTGGTTGGTCTTAGTGATGGCATGTAGGATCTTTAGTTGCAGCATGTGGGATTAGGATGTGGGTCTATTTTCATGACCAGAGGTTGAACCTGGGCCCCCTGCATTAGGAGTGCAGAGTCTTAGCCACTGGACCACCAGAGAAGTCCCATTTAATTCATTTCTGATTTTACTAATTTCTTCTATATACTGTCATTAAATTTAGTTTGTTCCTTAATTTTTTTGAGTTGGTTGTTCAAGTAATGTATTTTTATCTTTTCTTTAATGAATGTTAATATTTAAGGTTTTGAAATTTCCTAAGAATATTGTTTTAGCAATATCTCAGATATGTAGTATTTTATTACTGTTGCATTCTAGATACTAAGTAGTTCTGCTTTTATTTTCCCTTTTAAATCAATAGCTGTTTAAGAAGGTTATAAATTCCCATTTGGATAAAAATTTTTTAAGGGGGATTATCTAGTTCTATTCTTAATTTCTAGTTTTACAGTTTTATGATGAGAGAGTCTATTTGCATTGCTTCTGCATTTTAGAGTTTATTAAGGTGTTGGCTAAGAACATGGACTTGGAGCCAGACTGACTCAGTTCAAACCCCAGTTCACCATGTACTAGCTACATGACCTTATTTAACGTCTCTGCTTCGAGTTTCATCATAGAATTGTTATGAGGACTAAAGACATTGAAATCTGTAAAGTGCTTAGAACAGGGCCGGACACATTTTTAAGGTTTATAAAAATGTTAGTCATAATTATTGTTGTGGTTATTTATCATGATATACTTTTTGATGCATTTTTTTGAGGTTTTGAAATGAAGAAATATGCTCTTTTCAAGACTAATAAATTAGCTCTATCTTCTTATTTAAGTTACTTAGATACTCCATAGCCATATTTTCCTGCTCTACTAGACTTTTGAGGACTGAGATAGGTAATTAGAGCCTCTCCAATCACTAATTTTGCTTGTCCTCAAGTTTTAGTGCTCTTTTAGAAGGTGCAGAAACATTTGTGTCTGTGAGATTTTTTGTGTGTGAATTATAAACTTTATTCATATAAATACTCTTCATTTAATGTCTTTGTATTGATATAAATGTTATCTGATATTAAGATCAATATTCTGCTTTGAAAAATTTTCTTATGTGCTTTTGCCCATCCTTTGACTTTCAATATTTCAAAATTGCTCAAAATCCTTCAAGTTAGGCTTCAACAGTACATGAACCAAGAACTCTCAAATGTACAAGCTCAATTTAGAAAAGGCAGAGGAACCAGAGATCAAATTGCCAACATCTGTTGGATCATAGAAAAAGCAAGGGAATTCCAGGAAAACCTCTACTTCTGTTTCATTGACTACACTAAAGCCTTTGACTGTGTGGAGCACAACAAACTGTGGAAAATTCTTTTTTTTTTCTATGAATGGAAAATTCTTAAAGAGATAGGAATACCAGACCACCATAGCTGCCTCCTGAGAAACCTGTATGCCAGTCAAGAAGCAACAGTTAGAATCGGACATGGAACAATGGACTGGCTCAAAATTGGGAAAGGAATACATCAAGCCTGTATATTGTCGCCCTGCTTATTTAACCTATATACAGAGTACATCTTGTGAAATGCCAGGCTGAATGAATCACAAGTTGGAATTAAGATTGCCAGGAGAAATATAAATAACCTTAGATATGCAGGTGACACCACCCTAATGGCAGAAAGTGAGGAGAAACTAAAGAGCCACATGATGAAGGTGAAAGAGGAGAGTGAAAAAGCTGGCTTAAAACTCAATATCAAAAAACTAAGATCATGGCATCCAGTCTCATCACTTCATGGCGAATAGGAAAACAGTGGAAACAGTGAGAGAATATTTTCTTGGGTTCCAAAATCACTGCAGACAGTGACTGCAGCCATGAAATTAAAAGATGCTTGCTCCTTGGAAGAAAAGCTATGACAAACCTAGACAGCATATTAAAAAGCAGAGACATCACTTTGTCAACAGATGTCCGTATAGTCAAAGCTACGGTTTTTCTAGTCACGTACAGATGTGAGAGAGTTGCACTATTAAGAAGGCTGAGCACCGAAGAATTGTTGATTTTGAACTGTGGCTCTAGAGATGACTCTTGAGAGTCCCTTGGACAGCAAGGAGATCAAACCAGTCAATCCTAAAGGAAATCAACACTGGATATTTATTGGAAGGACTGATGCTGAAGCTGAGGCTCCAATACTTTGGCCACCTGATGTGAAGAGCCGATTCATTGGAAAAGACCCTGATGCTAGGGAAGATTGAGGGCAGGAGGAGAAAAGGGCGACAGAGGGTGAGATGGTTGGATGGCATCACCAATTCAATGGAAGTGAATTTGAGCAAGCTCTGGGAGATAGTGAAGGACAGAGAAGCCTGGTGTGCTGCAATCCGGGATTGCAAAGAGTTGGACGTGACTGAGTGACTGAACAACAACAAATTTCTGAGTTACTTCTTTTCTTTTCTATTGAATTTTGTGTATTTGACAAACAAGGACATCCTCATCATAACCTCAATACAACCATTAAAATCAGAAAATTAACATTAAATTTTTTAAATTTTATATTGCAGTATAGTTGATTCACAATGTCATATTATTTTCAGTTGTACAGCAAATTTATTTAGATATACAGATACATATATCTATTCTTTTTCAGATTCTTTTCCCCTATAGCTTATTACAAAGTATTTAGTAGAGTATCCTGTGCTATACAGTAGGTTCTTATTGATTACCCATTTTATATAAAGTAGTGCATATATGTTCGGAGAAGGCAATGGCATCCCACTCCAGTACTCTTGCCTGGAAAATCCCATGGATGGAGGCGCCTGGTAGGCTGCAGTCCATGGGATCGCGAAGGGTCAGACACGACTGAGCGACTTCACTTTCACTTTTCACTTTCATGCATTGGAGAAGGAAATGGCAACCCACTCCAGTGTTCTTGCCTGGAGAATCCCAGGGACGGGGGAGCCTGGTGGGCTGCCGTCTCTGGGGTCGCACAGAATCGGACACGACTGAAGCAACTTAGCAGCAGCAGTAGCAGTGCATATATGTTAATTTCAACTTCCTAATTTATGCCTTCTCCTACCTTTCCTCTTTGGTAACCATAAGTTTATTTTCTAAGTCTGTGAGTCTATTTCTGTTTTGTAAGTAAATTTATTTGGATAATTTTTAAGATTACATATACAAGTGATATCATATGATATTTGTTTTTGTCCGACACTTCATTTAGTGTGATAATCTCTAGGTCCATCCATGTTGCTGCAATTGGCATTGTTTCATTCTTTTTTATGGCTTAGTAGTATTCCACTGTATATACATACCACATCTTTATCCATTCATCTGTCAGTGGACATTTAGGTTGCTTTCTTGTCTTGGCTATTGTAAATCCGGGATGCATGTATCTTTTCAAAGTATGTTTTTCTCTGAATATATGCCCAGGAGTGGGATTGTTGGATCATATGGTAGCTCTATTTTCAGTTTTTTAAGGAACCTCCATACTGTTCTGCATAGTGGTGATACCAATTTTCATTCCCACCAACAGCCTAGGAGGGTTCCCTAGAAAATTAACATTTGATGTATTATTAATATCTTATTACCATCTAAACTACAGGTCTCATTTATTTTATTTCATTGATTTGTTTTAATTTTTAAACACTTTTATACAATCTTGAAGGTTACTTTCCATTTGCAGTTATTATGAAATGTCAGCTATCTTACACACAATCGTTTATACCTCCCACTACCCAACCCCGATATTGCTCCCCCCACCACTGGTAATTATCAGTTTGTTCTCTGTATCTGTGAGTAGCATAGGACCTATTTAAATGTTGCTGGTTGTCCCAGTAATGTCCTCTATGACAAAGGGATCCAGTCCAAGATTCTGCAGATCATTAAGTTGTCACAGTTCCTCAGTCTTTCCTTGATTTTCATGGCATTTTCACTTTTGAAGATCACAGACCAGTTGTGCAGAATGTTCCTCATAATTAGATTCAGTTTCTTTTTTTTTTTTGGTCAGGAATATCAAGAAGTGACACTATACTCTTCATATTCACATTCTATCAGGTGGGACAAAATTCGAATTGGCCCACTTTTGTGATGTTAACTTTGATCACTGATCAATGTGGTGTCCATCAGGTTTCTCGGCTGGGGATTTACTCTTTTTCCTCTTTGTAATGAATAAATATTTTGTGACAAGTTACTTCGAGGCTATGTAAATATCATATTCCTCATCAAACTTTTACCAATTAGTTTTCACATTCATGGATGTTTCTTGGCTGAGTTCTTTATTCCTGTAACGGTTGCCAAATAGTGATTTTCTAGTTCAATCATTCTTTCTTTGGTCATTAGCTGCTATTCGCTGGAGGGAAAATAGCTGAGTTTCTTACTTCCTCATTTATTTATTCATTTATTTATATCACTATGGAGTCATGATTTTCTATTTAGTCAATGAATGATAATCCTGTTGCTATAATTATTTGTTATTATTATGATGATTATTATAATTATAATCCTTTATAGTCTTTTCTTTTGCATTAAACTTGGTTAGTCTGAGACAGTTTGACAGTAAGGGGATTAAGCCGCCCTTTTGGTTAGCCTGTGTATTCTTCTGACACGTCTCCATCATTCTTTGAGCACTTTTTTAGTTTCTGGCACAGCAAGGCATTTCGGCTCATCGTGTACTCTCTCTACCCCAGCCCTGGTATCAGCCATTTCTTCAAGGACTTTTGTCCTCTTAATGATACTTAGAAACAAAGATACAGGCTGTAAGTACGCTCATTGTTCCTAGGATGTTGCTGCTTCCAGGCCTTCCCATTGGTTAAAGGTAGAGGATGTGTGCATGTTTGTAGGTATGCATCTGTGTACATATGGATGTATGGATGTATGTTCATGCAGATAAATAACACATGATACATATTTTACAGCTAGATGTATATGTGTATATACACACATGTACACACACACACATATATACGTATATGTATTTTGCTGTTGGTGGTGGTGGTTGTATCTGACTATTTGTGACCCCATGGACTGTAGCCCATTAGGCTCCTCTGTCCATGGGATTTCCCAGGCAAGAATATTAGAGTGGGTTGCCATGCTCTTCTCCAGGGGATCTTTCCGACTCAGGGATCAAATCTGTGTCTCCTGCATTGGCAGACAGATTCTTTACCACTAAGCCACCAGGGAAGCCTATGTGTGTGTATATATAATTTGTCAATGTTACCTCCAATTCCAGTTTGGCTCCACAGAATACAGGCTCAATCACTCTGCAGCAGGGAGACCCTTCCTTACCCTCCTTGGGCTCTTACACCCCATACTGGGCCACTACTTCCTCCTCCACACTTGTCCCTTGGGCAGACATGCTCATCTCACTCCACTTCCAAAATCTTGTCCAGCTTTCCAGCAATCCCCAGCCCCAGCCCATGCAGATGTCTATCTTGCTGGGTTCTATCTATGGGCTTTTGTGCTGAATTACTGGGAAAGAAGGCAGGAGTGCAAGCAAGTTGGAAGAAAGACAATATGAAGCAATTACTTTGTCATTGGTATATCTATTGATCCATCATTTATAGCTTGGTTTTGCTTTGTGATCCAATCTGAGAATCTTTTGCTTTCAGTCCATAAATTTGTGTTATTTTATTTATTCATATGAAAGGTGTGTTAGGTACTAGTTTTATCTTCTTAATACTGTCCTCTTGTTTTAACATTTTTTATTATCATGTTTTGCTATATTATTTGTGCTTCTTTTTCCTCTTTTATGTGTATCTCTTCTGGTAATAGAAAAGATTTATAGTTTGTTTATTGTCCTTTTGATTATCTTTATAACCATAGCTTCAAATAATATACTCAGTGCTTTATTATTTAGAGTTGACTCCCTCTACTAGCAATCATTCGTATAGTATACTTTCTGGTTTATATGTATATAGAATGGAATATTCAGATCAGATCAGATCAGTTGCTCAGTTGTGTCCAACTCTTTGCGACCCCATGAATCGCAGCACGCCAGGCCTCCCTGTCCATCACCAACTCCCGGAGTTCACTCAGACTCACGTCCATCGAGTCAGTGATGCCATTTAGCCATCTCATCCTCTGTCGTCCCCTTCTCCTCCTGCCCCCAATCCCCCCCAGCATCAGAGTCTTTTCCAACGAGTCAACTCTTCGCATGAGGTGGCCAAAGTACTGGAGTTTCAGCTTTAGCATCATTCCTTCCAAAGAAATCTTAGGGCTGATCTCCTTCAGAATGGACTGGTTGGATCTCCTTGCAGTCCAAGGGACTCTCAAGAGTCTTCTCCAACACCACAGTTCAAAAGCATCAATTCTTCGGCGCTCAGCTTTCTTCACAGTTCAACTCTCACATCTATACATGACCACAGGAAAAACCATAGCCTTGACTAGACGGACCTTTGTTGGCAAAGTAATGTCTCTGCTTTTGAGTATGCTATCTAGGTTGGTCATAACTTTCCTTCCAAGGAGTAAGCATCTTTTAATTTCATGGCTGCAGTTACCATCTGCAGTGATTTTGGAGCCCAGAAAAATAAAGTCTCACACTGTTTCCACTGTTTCCCCATCTATTTCCCATGAAGTGGTGGGACCGGATGCCATGATCTTCGTTTTCTGAATGTTGAGCTTTAAGCCAACTTTTTCACTCTCCACTTTCACTTTCATCAAGAGGCTTTTGAGTTCCTCTTCACTTTCTGCCATAAGGGTGGTGTCATCTCCATATCTGAGGTTATTGATATTTCTCCCGGCAATCTTGATTCCAGCTTGTGTTTCTTCCAGTCCAGCGTTTCTCATGAGGTACTCTGCATATAAGTTAAATAAGCAGGGTGACAATATACAGCCTTGACGAACTCCTTTTCCTATTTGGAACCAGTCTGTTGTTCCATGTCCAGCTCTAACTGTTGCTTCCTGACCTGCATACAAATTTCTCAAGAGGCAGATCAGGTGGTCTGGTATTCCCA
>NW_011494955.1:8139336-8139509 GCF_000754665.1 Bison bison bison
GTTCACGGTTCACATATTGCTGAAGCCTGGCTTAGAGAATTTTGAGCATTACTTTACTAGCGTGTGAGACGAGTACAATTGTGCGGTAGTTTGAGCATTCTTTGAAATTGCCTTTCTTTGGGATTGGAATGAAAACTGACCTTTTCCAGTCCTATGGCCACTGCTGAGTTTTC
>NW_011494955.1:8140710-8141138 GCF_000754665.1 Bison bison bison
CTTCTTGCTATTCTTTGGAACTCTGAATTCAGATGCTTATATCTTTCCTTTTCTCTTCTTTTCATAGCTATTTGTAAGGCCTCCCCAGACAGCCATTTTGCTTTTTTGCATTTCTTTTCTATGGGAATGGTCTTGATCCCTGTCTCCTGTACAATGTCACGAACCTCATTCCATAGTTCATCAGGCACTCTATCTATCAGATCTAGGCCCTTAAATCTGTTTCTCACTTCCACTGTATAATACATAAGGGGTTTGATTTAGGGCATACCTGAATGGTCTAGTGGTTTTCCCTACTTTCTTCAATTTAAGTCTGAATTTGGCAATAAGGAGTTCATGGTCTGAGCCACAGTCAGCTCCTGGTCTTGTTTTTACTGACTGTATAGAGCTTCTCCATCTTTGGCTGCAAAGAATATAATCAATCTGATTTC
>NW_011494955.1:8141238-8142167 GCF_000754665.1 Bison bison bison
GATTATACTGTCGTTTTTGAGATTGCATCCAAGTACTGCATTTCGGACTCTTTTGTTGACCATGATGGCCACTCCATTTCTTCTGAGGGATTCCTGCCCGCAGTAGTAGATATAATGGTCATCTGAGTTAAATTCACCCATTCCAGTCCATTTCAGTTCGCTGATTCCTAGAATGTCAACATTCACTCTTGCCATCTCTTGTTTGACCACTTTCAATTTGCCTTGATTCATGGACCTGACATTCCAGGTTCCTATGCAATATTGCTCTTTATAGCATCGGACCTTGCTTCTATCACCAGTCACATCCACAGCTGGGTATTGTTTTTGCTTTGGCTCCATCCCTTCATTCTTTCTGGAGTTATCAGTCATAAAAAGAATAAAATAGCAGCAACATAGATGGACCTAGAGTATGTCATACCAAGTAAGTCAGAGAAAAAGTAGTACAATAAGTACATATGAACCTTCAAATTGCAAACTTTCAAAGATTAGAATGTGCATCACATGTCCAATCACGTAAGGCGTGAGTTAAATTGCAGATTGCCCTCTGTTCCCTGTCGATGATGATCGTTCAACTCTACCATCTCCCACCTTCTCTTCCTCCTTCAATCAGTAACTCTTCTTACTTGTTCAGTTGAAACCCGTCTCTGTATGCCAGCTATTGTACTGTATGACTGTACTTTTCAAGGTACTGTACTGTAAGATTAAAAATGATTTTTGTGTTTGTTTTTTATTATTTGTGTGAAAAGTATTAAAAACCTATTACAGTACAGTAGTATATTGCCAGTTGTGTTAGTTGAGTATCTGCTGCTACTGCTAAGTCACTTCAGTTGTGTCCGACTCTGTTTGACCCCATAGACAGCAGCCTACCAGGCTCCCCCATCCCTGGGATTCTCCAGGCAAGAACACTGGAGTGGGTTGCCATTTCCTTC
>NW_011494955.1:8142267-8142640 GCF_000754665.1 Bison bison bison
GGTTTGATTTAGGGCATACCTGAATGGTCTAGTGGTTTTCCCTACTTTCTTCAATTTAAGTCTGAATTTGGCAATAAGGAGTTCATGGTCTGAGCCACAGTCAGCTCCTGGTCTTGTTTTTACTGACTGTATAGAGCTTCTCCATCTTTGGCTGCAAAGAATATAATCAATCTGATTTCGGTGTTGACCATCTGGTGATGTCCATGTATAGAGTCTTCTCTTGTGTTGTTGGAAGAGGGTGTTATGACCAGTACATTTTCTTGGCAAAACTCTATTAGTCTTTGCCCTGCTTCATTCCATATTCCAAGGCCAAATTTGCCTGTTACTCCAGGTGTTCTTGACTTCCTACTTTTGCATTCCAGTCCCTATAATG
>NW_011494955.1:8142740-8146549 GCF_000754665.1 Bison bison bison
CAGTTGTGTCCGACTCTGTTTGACCCCATAGACAGCAGCCTACCAGGCTCCCCCATCCCTGGGATTCTCCAGGCAAGAACACTGGAGTGGGTTGCCATTTCCTTCTCCAAAGCATGAAAGTGAGAAGTGAAAGTGAAGTCGCTCAGTCGTGTCCGACTCTTCCCAACCCCGTGGACTGCAGCCCACCAGGCTCCTCCATCCATGGGATTTTCCAGGCAAGAGTACTGGAGTGGGGTGCCATTGCCTTCTCCAAGTTGAGTACCTAGGCTAACTTTATTGAATTGATGAACAAATTGGAACAGAACTTGTTTGCATGTAGGGGACTTACTGTATATGATATCACTTTTATGTGGAATCCAAAAAAATAATACTAATGAATCCATATACAAAACAGAAACAGGCTCACAGACATAGAATACAAACTTATGGTTACCAAGGGAAAAGGGCAGGAGGGAAGGGGTAAACGAGGATATGGGATCAACAGATATACACTACTACACACACTACTATACATAAAATAGATAAGCATTAAGAATTTATTCTGTGGCACAGGGAATTATATTCAATATCTTGTGATAACCGATAATGGAGAATAATCTGAATATATATGTATAATTGAATCGCTTTGCTGTACACCTGCAACTAACACAATATTGCAAATTAACTAAACATCAGTTTAGAAAAACCCCTGCATGGATCACAGCCTTGTTGCGGTGCAGGGCCCTGTGTAACGCAATAAAGCTCTGAGCCATGCTGTGCAGGGCCACTCAAGATGGACGGGTCACAGTGAAGGGTTCTGACAAAACGTGTCCACTGGAGGAGGGAATGGAAAAGCACTCCAGCATTCTTGCCGTGAGAACTCCATGAACTGTATGAAAAGGCAAAAAGATATGATACCAGGAGATGAGTCCCCCAGGTTAGAAGGTGTCACATCACTGACTGAGTGAATGTGAATCTGAGTAAACTCGGGGAGATAGTGAAGGACAGGGGAGTGTGGCGTGCTGCAGTCCATGGGGTTGCAGAGTCAGACACAACTTAGCGACAGAACAACTATTTAAAAAAGTGTATTTTCTCTTTTCTCTCTTCCTCTTCACCAACTGATTTTCATGGGTCATACTATTATTATTAATTTTCTTACTAATTTCCTTTATGTATTTATGCTTTGATTTAAAAATAATTTTGATACTCCAACTATAGAAGTTGTATATCTGCCTACTCATATTTACTCTGCCCTCTCTTCTATCTCTATCATTCCTATTCTGATCTTTCATTACATTCTCATGGTTTTTAACATTTGTTGCTTAGTTGCTAAGTCATGTCCAACTCTTTGCGGCCCCATGGACTGTAGCCCACCAGGCTACTCTGTCCATGAGATTCTCTAGGCAAGAATACTAGAGTGGATTCCTGAAGCAGTTTTAGCTTTTGTCTTGCATTACAGTGGATTTAACACTCACAACTAATCCTTTTATCTAGTTTTCTCCATTTAATCTCTCAGTTGGCTAGAATTTATTGCCTGATGCTTTTTTGGAAAGCGTTCATAGGATTGAAATTCCCTGAATTCTTGCATGCTAGAATATTTGTCTGTTGCCTTTAGCCAGGTAAAATGGTTTGATGAAGTACAGAATGCTCGGATCTCACTTTTCTTCTCCTGGAGGACTTTGTAGGGATTTCTCCACTGTCTTTTGTTGTTGAAGTCTGGAAGGAGACTGTGTGTGTGTGAAAAGTGAAAGCGTTAGTTGCTCAGTCATTTCCGACTCTTTGCGACCCCATGGACTGTAGCCTGCTAGGCTCCTCATTTTTCCAGGCAAGAATACTGGAGTGGGCTGCCATTTCCTTCTCCAGGGGATCTTCCCAACCCAGGAATCAAACTCAGGTCTCCCACATTGCAGGCAGATTCTTTACCGTCTGAGCCACCAGGGAAGCCCATATGTGTGTGTGTGTATTTCTGTTTTCTTACCTCAGTGGGTATGTTGAATGCCCAATGATTCTTCATTTTTCAAGATAAGGAACTTAATGAGGCCAGTCTCAGCATCGATCATTTTGAATCAGTTTTTCCTTTCAATCTATAACTTCAAGTTTTAGATTTTATTTATTTATTATCTTATTTTTGGCTGTGCTGGGTCTTCGTTGCTGTGTGTGGTCTTTCTTCAGTTGCGGTAAGCAGGGGCTACTCTCTAGCTGAGGTACGTGCGTGGGCTTCTCACTAGGTGGCTTCTCTTGTTGCAGAGCACAGGCTGTGGATCTCAGGCCCAATAGCTGTGGTGCCCAGGCTTAGTTGCTCTGAGGCATGCGGGATCTTCTCCAGCCAGGGATCCAACCCGTGTACCCTGCATTGGCAGGTGGATTCTTAACCACTGGACCACCAGCGAAGTCCAAGTTTTTAATTTAAATTTTAAATTATGGTAAAATACCTGTAACACAGAATTTACCAAGGGGACAAAGAATGCCACCTGCCAAATCAGCAAAGGATGCTGCGACCATCAAACCATCAGCCATTACAGCAGCCTTGGCTCAATGGTGAGCCCCAAGAGAACTCTGGATGCAGACAAATAGGTGCCTGCCACCAAGCCTTCAGTCACTGCAGCTATCCCCAACAGAGCGCCCAGAGTGGATTCTGGATGGGCAAGTGCAGGACACTGGTCCTAGAGAGTTAAGGTGCATATCAAAGACATTATTTCAATGAGTCCAGACTCTTCCATCTTCCTGTTCATAAAAAAGTACTGAATTCATTAACTTGAGATGTCTGGTTTTCTCTAATTAACAATAATTTTTTGTTGTTCTATTTTTTTTTTTGCAAACATTCCTGTGTATCCTGGCTCATCCCTTACCTCTTTGGAACAGCCCCTCAGAGCTATCTGAGAGGCTGACTTACAGGCCTAGGTACTCAGCAAGTACACTAAATAAAACATAATTCTCCAGTTTTAGGTTGCACTTTTTTTTTTCAGTGGATACCATCTAAATCATTTTTAAGTGTATAGTTCAATGGTGCGAAGTATATTCATATTGTATAGCCCATCTCCAGCACCTTCTTATCCTGCAAAACTGTAACCCTTAAACAACTCCCTGTTTCCCCCTCCTTTCAGCAAGATTCACATTTTCTTTATTTTTTAAGAAACACTGTCTTCAATTATGTTTTTCTTTTCTAGGCGTTCAGTTCTTTTATTCAGGAGCAGTCATTATACACATGGTGGATCTAGTTATAAATAAAGTGCCCTTGATTATGCTCCTCTGAATATATCATGCACTTCAGAGAAGCTGTCCTCTGCCAGGTCTGCCCGTGATCTGTCATTAAGGGACACTGTCAGCATCTTCCCTCAATTTGGTTCCAGGTTCACTGGGCTTGGCAGAAGTTTGTCATAGAAAGTGTTATTTGGGGTTGCTGCTGCTGCTGCTGCTAAGTCACTTCAGTCGTGTCCGACTCTGTGCAACCCCATAGACGGCAGCCCACCAGGCTCTGTCATCCCTGGGTTTCTCCAGGAAAGAACACTGGAGTGGGTTGCCATTTCCTTCTCCAAGGCATGAAAGTGAAGGTGAAGTTGCTCAGTCGTGTCCGACTCTCAGCGACCCCATGGACTGCAGCCTACCAGGCTCTTCCATCCATGGGATTCTCCAGGCAAGAGTACTGGAGTGGGGTGCTATTGCCTTCTCCGGTTATTTTGGGTTAGTACTTTCTATTTTCATCCACAATGGGATTTACACATCTGCTTTTATTTTTCTTGTTGTAATCAATTCAACTGACTTCAGAGATAAGAGATTGGTAGATGTATCTTTACTCTTGCTCCTTACATTTGGATTTGTGTTACTGAGTG
>NW_011494955.1:8146661-8161855 GCF_000754665.1 Bison bison bison
CCCCCCGCCACCGCTGCCATGTTTATGTCTGAACATTAAACTTCCGTAACACCGGGTAAACAATGGCACACCCAGAAATAAGTCTATATGTTAAAACACTTATTTTTATTTATGTGACTGTGTCAGGTCTTAGATGCAGCATGTGGGATCTTTTCCTTTTTTTAGTTGCGGCATGCAAACTTAATTGTGGTATGTGGATCTAGTTCCCCGACCAGGGACCGAACTCGGGCCTCTTGTGTTGAGAGTGTGGAGTTTTAGCCACTGGACCACCAGGGAAGTCCTGAAGTAAGCCTATTTTAATTTCCTTTTTTTTTTTTTTTTTTTAATGATCATTTTCATGAAATTTAGGGTGGGAATTGTTGTTGGCCAAAATCTTGACTTCCTTTACTCACAGAAGCCGAATGAAAAATATGGAGACAGAGTTTGGAGGAAATAGAAATGTGGCTTCAATTCTCAGCCAGTGGAGAGGGGCACACAGTAGGCTCATGCCTAAAGAACTGTGCCCCCTTTCCCATGAGGAGCCTAGGGGCTTCTGTAAGATGAGGCTTGCGGTCAGGAGTTGATGAGGAGGTGTTTAGGATCTTGATTTCCTTCTGTTGCATTGCCCCAAAGACAGTCATGCGCTGGTGCCAATAACCCAGTAATTGAGTCTGGCAGTTTGGTGGCTCTGATATGTAACTACAAGGGGAAGGGTGTTGTAAGAGTAAACACCGGACACAGGATATTTAGCATAGAGTCAAAGGAAAATAGGTGTGAAGTGGAACTCCTGCAGAGTTAGGGGGCAGAAAAGCAAACTTAGTTATAGACATATAGAGTTAGGAGCAGTTAAAGTAAAAAGGGCTTCCCTGATAGCTCAGCTGGTAAAGAATCTGCCTGCAATGCAGAAGACCCTGATTTGATCCCTAGGTTGGGAAGTTCCCCTGGAGAAGGGAAAGGCTACCCATCCCAGTATTCTGGCCTGGAGAATTCCATGGGCTGTATGGGCCTGGAGAATTTCATGGACTGGATGGTCCATGGGGTTGCCAAGAGTCAGACACGACTGAGTGACTTTCAGTGAAAGTAAAAAAAGTAGGAGTGTTCAGGTCTGCTCACTGATGTCTTTATTCTCTTTGTTCTCAGGAAAAGGAAAGAGAAAAACTCATTCTTCTTTTTTCCTTTTTCACTGCAACACATGTTGGATCTTTTATTTAAGGTGTGGCATGAGAACTCTTAGTTGTGGTATATGAATCTAGCTGCCTGACCAAGGACTGAACTTGGGCCTCCTGCATTGAGACTGTGGAGTTCTAGCCACTGGTCCACCAGGGAAGTCCTGAAAGAAGCTTATTTTTAAGTAAATAATTATTTTTTGGTCATTTCATGAAATTTAGGGTGGGAAGGGAGGTAGAAAGTCGCGCTTAGCCTTCCTTTTGGACACAGATGTGTTTGTATCTACTTTGAGTGGTTTGTCCCCAGACTCTCTATGTATGCACTGCACCTTCAGTTCAGTTCAGTTCAGCTCAGTCGTGTCTGACTCTTTGCAACCCCATGGACTGCAGCATGCCAGGCTTCCCTGTTCATCACCTGCTCCCTGAGCTTGCTCAAACCCATGTCCATCAAGTCGGTGATGCCATCCAACTATCTCATCCTCTGTCACGCCTTTTTCCTCCTGCCCTCAACCTTTCCCAGCATCAGGGTCTTTTCAAATGAGTCGTCTCTTCACATCAGGTGGCCAAAGTATTGGAGCTTCAGCTTCAGCATCAGTCCTTTCAATGAATATTCAGGACTGATTTCCTTTAGGACTGACTGGTTGGATCTCCTTACAGTCCAAGGGGCTCTCAGGAGTCTTCTCCAACACCACAGTTCAAAAGCATCAATTTTTCGGCACTCAGCTTTCTTTATGATCCAACTCTCACATCCATATATGACTACTGGAAAAACCATAGCTTTGACTAGATGGTCGTTTGTTGGCAAAGTAATGCCTCTGTTTTTTAATATGCACTGCACCCTGCCCCCACCCAAAGTAATGCTCAAGTATACAGATCCATACCACAAGGAGGAGTGGTCTGCTTCTTTTTTCTTATATAACCCTCCCTAGGTATCCTCAGGGGATTGGTTCCAGGACAGCCTCCCCCCTCCCCCCTACCAACTTGAATTCTCAAGTCTCTTGGATGAAATTGCCTAGTATCTGCATATAACCTATGCAATCTTCTCATATACTTTAAATCATCTCTAGATTACTTGTAATATCTCATACAATGTAAATGTTATGTAAATAGCTGTATATACAATGTAAATGCTATGTAGATGATTATATATGTAACATTAAAAGCTATATAAATAGTTGCCAGGGCAGGGCAAATTCAAGTTTTGCTTTTTGGAACCTCCTGGAATTTTTTTCTGAATATTTTCAGTTTGTGGTCAATATGATCTCGGGCAACCTCGGCCTGCACCAACTTGGAGTGGAGCTTGGGTTACCAGCCAGAGCTTGAGGCTGGGTCACTGTGGTGAAAACACCAGATCCTAACCATAAGACCAGTGTCAGTGACAAGGGCTCTGGCCCTTTGACTTTGCAGAAAAGAGTTTCCACAAAGATGGAAAGTAGCGAAGCAAGTAAAGTATTCATTAAGTGAGAAAAAGAGTATAGTATATGTGGATAGACACATGGGCAGACTCAGGGAGAGTCCCTGAGTTGTGCCCTCGTGGCAGTTTGAATCACTTATATGGGGCATTTCTTCTGGTTTTCCTTTGACCAATCATTTTGATTTGCCTGGTTCACAGTCCATATTTGGTATATCTCAGGATTCTTCCATGTGTGCACATGCATCTTTTAGCCTAGACGGATTCTACTGAAGAGGCCTGTGGTTAGAACGTCCCTTGGCATCACTTCCCCTTTGACCTCCAGGAGTCTTTCTGCACATGTGTGGTCAGGGAGGTCTCTTGACTTTGAGAATCAGAAATGTGGTCTGGGCAGGGCCCAGCCTCCTCCCTTAATTGTCCTGCTGTTCTCGTCTTGCAGTTTCAATCCACTGGATGGAATAAATCTCCAGTCATTTACCTGGGGAAGGGCCCCATCTACCTCCTGCCTCAAATTGAATCCACAGATGTGGGACCTGTAAAGAGGGAAAGCAGACTAAAGTCTGTCTAGGTCTTTTGGACTGCTACTGCCATTGTCTTTGGGGTTGAAAAAGACTTTATACCAGCTGGGGTTTCCTCTGAAACTGTCTGGGGAAGCTGCTCCCCTTCCTTAGGCTTTGCCATGATTTCTGTGCCTGTAAGGGCACCGATGTTTGGATGAGAGATGGTTGGTCTGCCCTCTTTTTAGGGGGGAGGATCTGGGTTGTGTTGGGGTGTTGGATGGCAGGCATCACAGGAGCCTGGGTGGGTACTGTCGGTGGGGGAATGGAGAGGTGTTGTGTGCAGATATGAGCCTGAACCGCAGGAATCCCCTTCTTTTAATATACAGAAAGAAGCATCTGTTACCTGTTGCGTATTAGGGATACTGAAATGACTTTCACATAAACCTGCATCTTCACCTGTCTGGTGAAGAGGTAGTACAACGGCAAAAAACATGTTCTGAGAATAGAGAGGTGTAACATTAGTCCTGACAGTGTTCTCTTTTTTTGTAATGCAAGTGAAACTGAGGGCAGTCATCAGATAAAATCCCTTAAACTTGTTTAATCAGTAATGTCCTATAATCTGCCTTCACTGACTAAGTTTGATGTAATTATTTCAAAAATTGCATACCCTCCTAGCTTCATGTAGCCCAGATAATACATCAGAAGGCTCCTTTCTTCCTCCTATAGATAATACCTATGACAGATGGGTTGCTATAGTAATGATTGCTTAAGTTGTTTTTCAGGAACTGGGAGTCAGCTCTTGTCCAGTTTGAGCTGGCTAAGGGAAACCCAGGTCATGGGGACCCTGGCCCTCAAACTAGGTCCATGTAAGTGTCCAATGAATGACCTTTTGACGTCAGAGGGCCCGAAACTCCATCTTCAGATCATGCTAACATAGCTATTTTCTGAACATGCATTCCATGAAGAAGCATGTAACTCAGACATGCCTGCACAAAACACGGATTACCTCATCTTTTTCCTACCTCCTAATACTTTTGCCCACACCTCAGACAGCCCTGCTTCTCTAAATATTCCACGCCCCCTGTCTTCAGGGAGGCAGATCTGAGATCTGTTCTCATTGGCTGCCTTGTGAATGAACCCTTTCTATGCTGCAAATCTCTTGGGGTCTCAGCATTTGGCTTGCTGCACGTTGGGCAAAGGAATCTGATTCCTAGTTCAGTAACACAAGTGCCTAACTTACTCTTTGATTGTCAGGACATCCTCTTGAGAGAGGCATCCACTTCGAAGATGGCTATCTTGAAAAAAAAGAAAAGACGATTATTTTGAATAAACACAATTACCAGCCACAGGACTAGGTGAAGAACCAGGCCACCTCTCCACTCCACACCAATGGCTCCTTTATTTTAGAGATCTTGGCTGGTCTTGATAAATGGCCTTTAGGGTCATTGCTTTTTCTTTACCCATACCTTATTTTTTCAGTTAAAAAAACTTTTAAATTCATTTTGACTGCGCTGGGTCTTTGTGGCTGTGCGGGCTTTTCTATAGTTGTGGCGGGGCGGGGCCTGCGCTCTAGTTGCGGTGCGTGGGCTTCTCATTGCGGTGCTTCTCTTGCTGTGGAGCGAGGGCTCTAGGGCACTCAGGCTTCAGTAGTTGAGGCTCCTGGGCTCTAGAGCACAGGCTCAGAAGTTGTGGTGCATGGGTCTAGTTGATCCACAGCCTATGGGATCTTCCAGGATCAGGGATCAAATGCATGTTGCCTGCACTGGCAGGCAGACTCTTCACCACTGAGCCACCAGGAAAGCCCTTTCTTCCCATATTTTAAATTCCTGCCCTTACATTTTAAATTCACCAATAAAGAGTGAGCCCTTAAACCCTAGGCCTACACCCTCAATTTCAATACAAGCAAAACCCTAGGCCTGAGTTTTCCACCCTGCTGCCATGAATATGTTGTGTGGTCCCAGCTGGGGCATGTAGTTTTCAGTTCTGAAGATAGTACATTTCCCCCCAAAGGTTTCCAGACAGTTATTGCTGAAGGACAGCAAGGGCTCATCCAGCCACAGCATTCGCCATTGATAGACTCAGTTTAGTTCAGTTCAGTCGCTCAGTCGTGTCCGACTCTTTGCGACCAACCAGCATAAAACAACAGGATGGAGACACTGACTTCACAGGATAAGAATGGAGACGTGGGCGGGAGTGGTGAATTCATTCAACATTCAACTAACATTTATCGAGTGCCTGTACATTCTAGGCATTGTTTTAGGCCCTGTGGATACAGCAGTGAAAATAACAGAAATCCCTGCCCTCGGGATGCTTCAGTTCCAGTGAAGCAAACAGACAAATAAGTAAATTATACCGTATGTTAGATAGTGAGAAATGCTAGAGGAGGAATTTGAGAGATCTGCTGTACAAGCTAATGCCAGTAGTTAACAATATGGTGTCGTGCACTTAAAAACTTGTTAAGAGGGTAGATCTCATGCTAAGATGCTAAGTGTCCTTAAAACACATACACAGCAAGGAGACACAAGAAATCTTTTGGAGGTGATGGATATGTTAATTATATTGATTACAGTAGTGGTATCATGGGTCCGTGTCTATGTCCAAACTCACCAAAATGCATATATGAAATATGTGCAATTTTTTGTATCTTAACTACACCTCAAAAACCTGAAAAAAAGAGAAATGCTAAAGATAAAAATAAAGTAGGGATTATGTGGGGGCAAGTTGCAATTTTAGACGCACTAGCCAGGAAATGCCTCTCTGGAAAAGTGACATTTGAACAAAGATTTGATAGCAGTAAGGGGGTGAATCATTAGATTACATGTTGATGTTAATATATATCTTTTGCAAGTATTTAAACTCTGAATAAAAAATTCTAGATGCCAGCTTTAACATATGTGAAGGGGTTTTAAAAGCTTCATTTAAAAAATTCTTTTAGAACAAATTGTAAGAAAGAGAAATTAAAACAATCCAATATACAATAGAATCAAACAGAATAAAATACTTAAGGATATATTTAACCTAGGAGGTGAAAAATCTGTGTGGTGAAAATTCAGGACATATATAAAAATATGTGTTATATAAATATTACTTATTATGCTGTTCTGCTGTTACTCTCTAAATCACGTCCAACTCTTTGTGACCCCATGGACTGTAGCCTGCCAGGCTCTTCTGTCCATGGAGTTTCCCAGACAAGAATACTGGAGTGGGTAGCCATTTCCTTCTTCAGGGGACTTTCCTGACCCAGGAATTGAACCGGCATCTCCTGCTTGGCAGGCGGATTCTTTACCACTGAGCCACATGGGAAACCCCATTATTTATTATATGGATATTATATTATGATATTATATGAATATTATTCAGCCATGAGTAAAAAAGGAATACTGCCTTTTGCATCAGCTTGGATAGCTCTTGAGGGCGTTATGCTATGAAACAAATCTGACAGAGAAAGACAAATTCAGCGTGATCTCATGTGGGGAATCTAAAATGAAACTGCACAAAACAAGGCAGACTGTGGCTCTCAGGGGCTGGGAGGTGGGAGAAATAGGTGACGGTGGTCACAGGATCTGAATGTTTGGGTAGGAGATGAGTAGCCTGGTGGGTGGATGAATCTGAGAATGGTGTTGTGTGTTAGTTTCTTAGGGCGGCCATAATAAAATACCATAAACTGGATGACTTAAAACAACATAAGTTTATTGTCTCACAGTTCTGGAAGCTAAAAGTCTGAAATCAAGGTGTTATCAGGGCCATGTTCCCTCCAAAACCTGTACAGGAGATTCCTTTCTTCTTTTTTCTTTTTCGGGCGCGTGGCATAGGGGATCTTAGTTCCCTGACCAGGGACTGAACCTGTGTCTCCTGCACTGGGAGCACAGACCCCCAGGGAAGTCCCAGGAGACTCCTTTCTTGTGGCCTCTTGGAGCTTCTGTGTCTGCTGGTGATCCCCGGCCTCCCTTGTCTTCTGGGGCATCGCTCAGTCCCTGCCTCTGTTTCCACTCGACTGTCTATCCCGCACGTCTTCACATTGTCTTTCCTCTGTGTGTCTCCGTGTCCAAATTCCTCCCTTCTTATCAGGACGATAGTCATTTTGGTTTGGGGATTCACCTTACTCCAGTAGGACCTTAACTAACTACATCTGTAAGGATCCAGTTTCCAAATAAGGTCACTTTCTGAGGGACCACGGCTTAGGACTTCAACAGGCCTTTTGGAGAACAATTCAACCCACGTACAGGATCGTAGGCTACTCGAGTGTGACGTGCCTTGGGCACCCAGCGTTGATCATAACGGGTGCTCCGAGGGTGCCTGTTTCTGAGGGGCCCCCTCTGTTTCCTTGGCAGTGTTCTTGGAAAAGGAGGATCTGTGGTGGAGGTAGGAGGGCTCAACAGGAGGATACATTGCTTGATTCACTGAAAACAAGTGTCTAGGACGTCTCTGGTGGTACAGCGGATAAGAGTCTGTCTGCCAATGCAGGGAACACGAGTCTGACCCCTGGTCTGGGAAGATCCCACATGCCTCGGAGCAACTAAGCCTGAGCACTGCAACTAGAGAAAACCAACATACAGCAATGAAGGCTCAATGTGGCAAAAAACCAAAACAAAACAAAATCAAAAGCAACAAGGTCTGGGCTGAATGCCCCTCACGCCCAGGATAGAAGGGGAGGGAACCTGACGGGGGTGGAGAAGGTTAGTCTAGAATCAGTGGCTCTGGGGGTGTTAGATCCCAGACGTGCTACGGACTGGGCTTTGTGAGAGGGCAGGTGGGAGGAGAGCTGATGGTTCTCTCTTCTGTGGTCATGCATGTCTTTTCCTGTCCGTCTGTGATGGGCAGCCTTGGACTGCGATGCAGGGAAGGAGGAGATACAGGATGAGCATGTGGGTAATTGTGATGGATTCAGTTGGCCTTTTTGGTCAAGCCTTTGCTGCAGCAGCTCATTATTTAACTGGTCTGATCTAACTGGCCGTTGCCATTCACTTTGGTCCAGTGTATAAAGTATGAATGTGCAGCAGGGGAGATGCGTTTTTTAATAACAGTGCCAGAACATAGCTGTAATAGCAGTGGTTTGGGCTTTGATTATTTTTCAAGATGATAAATCCTGCTTCTCTGGAGGTTGGCTTAGGTTTTGGAAATGCTCAAATGTCACTGGGAGCCATGAGTGAAGAGCGAGGAGGCAGACCAGAACTGGAGTGGCATTTGGACTTGCACGAGGCCCAGGGCGTGCGGCTGTGGCTCAGGGTGGATGAAACGGCTTGTCACAGGCTGTGTCGCCAAGGCAGGCTGTGACGGACTGGGAGCTTGGGTCATGTTGGGCTTTGCCCCCGCTCCCCTAGGGCCCACCCCACAGAGCACTGGCAAGGGCAAGTTGGATGCTTTCACTTTAATTGCTATGGGCTACAAGTATGTTTAAGGTGTTAAGTCCAGAGACTCCATTTCTTCAGCTTCTCAAAAACCAGGCAACAATTTTGTTGGAAACAATTTTTTCCCTAGGGTCTGTGCCACTGCAGTTCCCTCTAGAAGAAAGTGGAGATGAGAATGAGGTTTGAGGGGTCCCAGGCACCAGCTCCACTCTCTCCACCCTCCTCCACTCCATCTCCTGCTTCCCAGCCTCACTGAGCCCCTGGAGGGCCTTACCCAGGAATCGGGGATGGAGGTTAGAGACAGCAGAGGCCAAAGGACCTGCCCATCCCTGCCCCCCGCCCCGACCTGGACAGGAGCAAGAGGAAGAGTAGCAGGCGGTGCAGTGGGAAGTCTGGCAGTGAGACCCCATGGGGAATCTGATATCAGGAGGTTTGAATGTGGCTGAGAGGCTGGAGGCACGTGAAGGCCCAGCGTGGGGGCAGCTTCAGCATGGAGGCGTGGTGACCGTGCCAGGACTCAGATGTGGGGGGCAGGCGACAATATCCGGTCCACCTCCCACCCCTGGCAAGTGGTGAGTCTTCTCAGTTTCACAAGACTTTGAGTTGGTATGCACTCACCTTCGATGAATTTCTTTCCTCCATCAATTCTTTCTCGTATTTTTTTTCTTATTTCTTGGGCTACCGAGATACCTTTACCAAACCCGAGTTCTAATTTTGGAGCAGAAGAATCACATCAGCAGAAAGGTCACATCATTTAAAGAGGACTCCCACCTTTTCCCCAATCCTGTCCCCCACCAGACATTAGCCTTGGACAAATTCCTAAAGTGGAGAGGTTTTGCGGAGGGACTGAGCTTCTCTTTCATGGGAGGGTGGGTGGGTCAGGGATGAAACCACGTGTGGTGCAGACAGCACCATCGCCTACTGTAGAAACTCTGCGTGTGGCTGGGTGCGGGGCGAGCCCCATGTGTGCCTTTGTGTCCAGGTGAATGCATATGGCTGCTTCTCCCTGGACTTGTCTCTGCGTGGAGATGTCATGCAAGCATGCTACTGGAGAGTCCTCTGCAGATACTTACGCAGTGGGTTGAGTTCTGAGCTGGGAGGTGCTGTCAGAATCTTCTGGGTTGCTGAGGCTGTATTTTGGGGTGAAGCAGATTCTGTTGGAGCTGGGGTCCCCTCATCAGCTTAGGTACAAACACACCAATTTGTTCATTTTAACAAAATCAAAAGTGTTTTTTCCCTTTGGAATGGGCAGTCAGGATACCTGATGTGTGCTGGCTGCCAGAATACAGAAATGGTATGGCATGAATCCTGTCCTGTTAAGGGAGATAAAATTTCTACACACTATGTACCTGTTATGGACTGAATGTTTGTGCCCCTCTCAAATCTATATGTTGAGGAAACTTCTCTGGTGGTCCAGTGGTTAAGAAGTCATCTTGCAATGCAGGGAATATGGGCTCAATCCCTGGTTGGGGAACTAAGTCCCACAAGCTGAGGGTCAACTAAGCCCACGTGATGCAATGAAAAGATCCCACATGCTGCAACTAAGACCAGTGCAGCCAAAAAATAAAATAAAGAAATATTAAAAAAAGTTCAAGAGTCTTTTCCAACACCACAGTTCAAAAGCATCAGTTCTTCCTTGGAGGGTAGGGAATGAGTCAGTAAGAGCTGGTGGGCGTAGAGGGGTGGGGGATATGGGTGGGACAGGTGTGGGGAACGTAAACAAGTTCGGCTGAGCTGATGTGGGTGGTACAGGAAGGAGCAGAATGGAACGTGGGGCTGGAAATGAGTGAGGTTGATTAGAAGGCACCCCTCTAAGCAGCTGGCAGTGAGGGGAGGTGTTTGTGGGTGAAGATGTTAATGCTGCTGCTGCTGCTGCTGCTAAGTCGCTTCAGTCGTGTCTGCCTCTGTGCAACCCCATAGACGGCAGCCCACCAGGCTCCCCCATCCCTGGGATTCTCCAGGCAAGAACACTGGAGTGGGTTGCCATTTCCTTCTCCAAAGCATGAAAGTGAAAAGTGAAGGTGAAGTCGCTCAGTCGTGTCCAACTCTTCGAGACCCCATGGACTGTAGCCTACCAGGCTCCTCCATCCATGGAATTTCCCAGGCAAGAGTACTGGAGTGGGTTGCCATTGCCATGGGGGTATTTCCCTTGTTATTTAACCTCATCTTTTTTTTCACTTTTTTCACAAAAACTCTTTTCCTTGCCTAGTTATCCTTAGCCTCAGTTTTGTCCTTACCCCGTCCCACCTCAATTCACACTCCTCCCATCAACACCAAGAGCAAGACCCTTCTCCCCTCCCCCTGGATTCCTCTCCCAACTTCCAACGATATCCCCAGCTCCTAACCCTCCCCCCAGGCAGGGACCCAAGGGAGAGAAGGACTCACAGGTCAAGGGTCCCTCGGCAAGTGCAGAGGAAGCATTTTCTGTAACGGAGGAAAGAGATGACAGTGAGGATTGAACCTGCCCCTAGAGTCACCCGCCGTCCCTTCCCAGCCAGTTCTCAGGATGCCTGTGGACACGAGGAGCAGGTTGAACTCAGCCTTCTGCCCCACCGCTATGTCTACCCAGGTGTTCTTTCTGATGATTCATTTCTGCCGTTTCTTGAAGCAGGCTCTGTACTCCTCAACCTGTCCATCATTTCTGAGGCTATTTTTTACATAATTTTCAAGAATGATCCAGCAGGGCCATGTAGTTATTCCTGATAATTTGTTATTTTGAAATTGAATTTGCTAATTAGTAGAACTGAAAAACCAAGAAAAAATAGTCTAGACTTAAAATTAGTCCTGTGGTTCAAGAATTCCATCATTTAACTGAATGTAATAGGCTGCTAAATAATTGTAAACAGTACAATTTCTCTAAGATAAAATATGTACTATTATATTATTTTTATAATTATTAGTATTATTTTACATTATTGTTTTACTTTAAAATATTGTTTTATTTTTTTAAATTCTGATGACGTTTTTTTCTGTAAAGCTTTATCAGAATTTAACAACAGCAACAACAAAAAATTGCCCTCTGACTTACTCCTGGCCTGTGAGTTTCCCTGAGATCCCTGTTGGGGAGCTGGCCAAGGCTGGGGGGACTCAGGCTCCTCTGTAGTGGAGAGGGACAGTGCATGGCCTGGTGATTTCTGAAGTTGGATCCCCCATTCCTTTAGTCTTTCAACATATTTATGCAAAGCTCTCTGCTAATTGAAGGGGGTTCAGTGCTGAAGAAGACAGACCCTGCCTGACAGAGTGAAGTCTATTATGTAATTACTTAATCCCCAGGGTGATGATGCTAGAAGGGCAGGTACAGAGGGGAGCAATAAGGGCAAATGGGGCCTAATTTATTCTCCATGGTCATGGAAGACAGCTTTGAGGAGCTGATACCTCAACTGAGATTTGATAGATAACAAAAGCTTTGGCTGGGCGATACTCAGAGTCAGCTAGGGGAAGGGACAAGGGGAGGAAAAGCATTCCAAGCAGAGGGAAGAGCAAGAAAGCAGCTCCTGACGTTCAAGGAATGGCAGGGTCGTCCTGGACTGAACAATACTTGTGGGGTTGGGAAAGGCATCCCGGGAGGCATGACCGAGAATAGGGCGCACTGCTGGGCGAGTGGAATGTGGGCCAGATTTCAGTCCCCACCACCCCCAGCCCAGCACTCCTGTGCAGGGGACAACCTGCCCAGGCATATGCAGTGGCTCAGAGGCCTTGCAAGAAGGCCAGGGTGGTGGAGCAGAGTGGGTGGAGGATGGTGTGTGAGGTGATGGGCCAGGTGAGCAGGCAGGGCTGGGCCGTTTCTGGCTCCCTAATCAGTGGGGTGAAGAGGCTGCGTGTGAAGAGCAGGGGGCGGGAGTCACTTGTAGAGGCCGGCAGATGGGACAGCAATGGGGAGAGAAAGAGAAGCAGGAAGACAGGAGTGAGGGTAGCCCTGCACAGTGAGGGCTCTGGTGGGGTGCAAGGGAAGGGCCATACTCACGGGCAAAGACCAGGGTCCCGACCAGAGCTGCCAGGAGGAGGAGAGTCATGTGTCTCATGCCTTGGGTTGAGGAGAGACTGTAACCACAGAATCCTCTGAGGGTCTGAGAATGCTGCTGCTGAGACTGCAGGACCCTTTTAAGGATCTCAAGAGCCAATGGGAATCAAGCTCACAGGGGTGTGACATCCGCACCCTCCTCCCCCACTTCCCCAGACTGTCACCTGCTAAGTCAACAAGGCTCTTGCCTGGCATCCTTACAAGGAGATCCTCTCCCTCTTGACTTCCAGCCATCTCTTTCCTCCCACCCTCCTTCTCCATCCCACTCGCTCTTTGGGGTTACATCTCCGGAAAGGCAGGGATGGGAGGCAGAGCCAGTTTGCTGCTGCTGCTGCTAAGTCACGTCAGTTGTGTCCAACTCTGTGTGACCCCATAGCTGCAGCCCTCCAGACTCTGCCATCCCTGGGATTCTCCAGGCAAGAACACTGGAGTGGGTTGCCATTTCCTTCTCCAATGCATGAAGGTGAAAAGTGAAAGTGAAGTTGCTCAGTCGTGTCCAACTCCTAGCGACACCATGGACTGCAGCCCACCAGGCTCCTCCATCCATGGGATTTTCCAGGCAAGAGTACTGGAGTGGGGTGCCATTGCCTTCTCCCGAGCCAGTTTGGTTTGGGGCAGTTCTGGAATGTGTCTGCTGAGGGTACTAGTGGAGCTGGAGTCCTGGCGTCTCTCCAGGGGGAATCCTGGGGCTCTGAAATCCCATCTGCCTCCTGCCTCCATTCCTGGAGGACTCAGAGCAGGGCTTGAAGACTTCCCCAGAGTGAGCTTTTTCCCTGGGAGGCCACCCCCAGGACACTTGGGGGCTAAGTTCATGGTTCCTTTTCGCTCTTGAGGAGATAGATTTGCAGGCTTATGTGCCTTCTCTGAAGGAGTCCCCAGTTCTTGAAGTTATCTTCCCTCAGGAGGCCCTCTCCCTGCTCCATCTGGGCCCCTATCAACCTCCATCTTCAGGCCTAATCAGTGGGACGCCCTGTTTCTGAGAGGCTCCCCACATTTACTGGAATTGGGACTAGGTTCTCCCCTCAAATGGAGAGCTGATCCATGGTGTGAACAATCCAGGTGTCCAGATAATTCTGAAGAAGCTTCTCTTTTGGAGCTGAGATTTCTTCCTTACCTGAGTTGGGATTTAAAAGGCCTAAATTTTGAGTTCTGGCTTTGTCACATACAGGTTTCAGACAGTAAAGAATTTGCTTGCAATGCAGGAAACACAAGAGATGGGGTTTTGATCTCTGGGTCAGGGAGATCCCCTGGAGAAGGAAATGGCAACCCATTCCAGTATTCTTGCCTGGACAATTCCATGGACAGAGGAACCTGGCAGGCTACAGTCCATGGGGTTGCACAGACTTGGACATGAGTGAGCGACTAACACTTTCAATTTTGTCACATACACAGGACAGTACACTACTATCAGATACTGAAAACTGTAAGATTTTCATTTGTCATCTAGGAGTTACATGACTCCTATATGCAGGATGGTAATGGAGATTAAGTGAAGCAACGTATGGCTAGGCATTTGTAGACAATATATTCCTATGGGGATGTGTGGAATTCTCAAACCTTCCAGAGGGCTCATCTTTCTGGGTAGGTTTGGTTCAGACTGGTGCTAAGAGCTTAATCAATCAAGGCCAAGGCTTGTGCTAAGGCTTAGGCTGGTGCTAAGGCTTAATCAATCAAGGCCAAGGAGAACTGGAGTGTCGAGGGGCTGATGGATGGAGACGTGTGTGTGCTTGGTTGCTCAGTCATAACCAACTCTTTGTGACCCCGTGGACTGTAGCCTGTCAGGTTCCTCTGCTCATGGGATTCTCCAAGTAAAATACTGGAGTGGGTTGCCATTTCCTTCTCCATGGGATCTTCCCAATCCAGGGATCAAATCCAGGTCTCTTGCATCACAGGTGGATTGTTTACTGTCTGAGCCACCAGGGAAGCCTGAAGAAGAGGGTACTGGATGTCAATCTGTGGTTCTACATCAGGTTGGTCTTACCTCTCAGCAGCCCCAGAGGCCTTGAAGGTTTCTCCTCCTCACCATTCTGAAGATCAGGGGGAAAAGGGAGTGTCAGGGAGCTTTTGATGTGAGGGTGATTTGTCTGCTTGGGCTCAGGGCATTAATCTCTTCAGGGGATAAAGGAAGAGAAAATGAATGGAGTGGGACATGATAGGCATGAGGAGGGAGACTTTTCAGTCCATTTCATCCATCCTTTGCCTCCGGTCAGGAAGCAACAGTTAAAACTGGACATGGAACAACAGACTGGTTCCAAATAGGAAAAGGAGTACATCAAGGCTGTATATTGTCACCCTGCTTATTGAACTTCTATGCAGAGTACATCATGAGAAATGCTGGGCTGGAGGAAGCACAAGATGGAATCAAGTTTGCTGGGAGAAATATCAATAACCTCAGATATGCAGATGACACCACCCTTATGGCAGAAAGTGAGGAGGAACTAAAATGCCTTTTGAAAGTGAAAGTGGAGAGTGAAAAAGTTGGCTTAAAGCTCAACATTCAGAAAACTAAGATTATGGCATCTGGTCCCATCACTTCATGGAAAATAGATGGGGAAACAGTGGAAACAGTGGCTGACTTCATTTTTGGGGGCTCCGAAATCACTGCAGATGGTAACTGCAGCCATGAAATTAAAAGACGCTTACTCCTTGGAAGGAAAGTTATGACCAACCTAGATAGCATATTCAAAAGCAGAGACATTACTTTGCCAACAAAGGTCCATCTGGTCAAGGCTATGGTTTTTCCAGTAGTCATGTATGGAGGTGAGAGAG